>NW_022196893.1:2349217-2385545 GCF_008632895.1 Mastomys coucha
TTGGAGGGGAAACTGGGAAAGGAGAAATTTGCATGTAAATAAAGAAAATATCTAAAATAAAAATAAAAGAAAAAAAAAGAATGAACTGTGTGATGAATATTCCTCACGGGTCTATAGATCAAATCATGTTTAAAATAAACTCAACTCAGCCTATTTATTTATGGATCTGATTAAACTGTCATTTTAAATTCCAGTGTGCATCAACTAATTTTCAGTAGGAGTCGGGTAGGTAATGTTCAGGCATTTCTTGGTGGTTCTATTATTCAATTATCAGTATCACCCTACATTCATAACTCTAGAGTTCGATAAGATTTCAGGTAGTTAAAACTAGAATGACATTTATAGCTGTATCCAACCATAAACTGGAGTATCATATACTATGAGCCTTGCTGTTTTGTGGACCCTCCTTGTTATTGACATCTGAGCTGCTAAACAAGACTCAGGATTGTTAGATACAGGCACAAAGGAAGTGCTTTAGAGTTAATGTAGATTTCAATTATTAGAGTACCTTGCTTTATTTAAAGCCCTTGGCTAAAATCACTGTAAATTGAACATGTAATATTATCTTATGCATTTTGGAAAGAATATAGGCTACTTAGACAACAAGCTTAATTAATAAAAACAAATTCAGGATTGTGAGTGAGAGAGTCTTAAATTCCCCAATCCACTTGGCTATGCTAAGACTATGGTATTTCTACTCCCAGTTCCAAAAAGGCCTATATTAAAAAGTTCACAAGGTGCTACTTACTTCTAGAAATTAGTAACAAATATACAAGTGTCTAAACAGCAGGGTGAAATTAGCAAAACTGCTTCCTTTTCTAAGAAATGTGGAATCTGAAGATCTGGGTTTGAATGAAGAATCAGCAGCAGAAATGAAGCCTGTTTGGACCTACTATGTTTCATTCTAAGTAAGAAGGGAGTGGAAGGGAGATAAGAAATCAGTGGTCCTAACCACTTGCAAATCCTATAAATCACAATAATGACTAGCATGACAAGATGTCCCAACATGGTAAAACAGTGACACTTTTATCTTGGGAGTAACAAATAGCTATCTTATTGGATTTAAGGCCAAGGCAACACAAGACATACACCTTATACTGTAAACCCGGCATTGTTGGTGAATTCATGCCCCCTAAAATCCTACCTCTGCCATTTCATAAAATATTATAATTTCTAACTGCAGTCTAAATACTTATGTATTTAGTATTAGTCCAATTTAGCTCTCACCATCATCAAAAAATGTTTCCTCTTTCAGCATACACAGAACATTACAGACATCCACATTTGGTCAAAATACTCAGAAAACTGATCATGAGATGTCCAACCATAGTTGATAAATCTACCATAGAATCTCTACACCTAAAGTTCAAGGAACATTGTTAAAAAGGGGGTGGAAAGACTGGAAGAGCCAGAAAAACAACAATGTCTGCTATGAAATTGTATCTTCCCTATATGACAAGGAAGTTGTGTCCATGAAATCTTAACTATGTAGTCACCTAAACAAGACATGCACGATGACCACACCAGCTGACATGCCTAGCATGAGTAGGGAAAATATCACAAGGTTCCACTCCTAGATGAAGAATAACAGGCAATAATGACTGCTGAGAGGGAAATTAAGCCTTCCCCAAAGAAGAAACCCCTGATTGGCCAATCCCATTTAGTGAGCCCTAAACACACACACATACACACACACACAATGTGTGAATGTGTTTATATATACTCTGTCTTTATAATTTTAAAGTTCAATAATTTGAGCAGTGGGGACCATAGAAGAAGTTAGAGAAAGTAAGTATCAGGGTGTAAATAATGTAAATATAATATGGAGGTCATTGTAACAAAGGGGGATCATGGCACTCAAAAGAGCATTAATTTCAGATGTATGCCCCTAAAACTGGAGCATTGCTTCACTGGGTGAAACTGTGCATAGATTTTTCCATCCAAAGTCAGCTTCTATCTATGTCTCTGCCCTGAGATTATGCCAGTCTTATAATTTTCTTTATTAAGCAGAGTTATTAAAAATAGGCTACATAATGTCAAGAATGAGCACCAAGAGGTTTAGTCCAGTGACCTAATTACATGTTTCTCAAAGGAAGATACCCAAATGACCAGCTAATATTTGAAAAACAAGCCAGTCTAATATTACTAATTAGTAAGTAAACGATCATTAAGACTACAAGGAAATCTCATCTAGCCTTAATTAGAAGAGCTATTCTCAGAATAACAAATAAATGTTGGCAAGAATTTGCACAAAGGGGACTTTCACACATGTAGACAGTATCATAAACCAGTACAACAATGATGGAAATCTGATTAGAGGTTACAAAAAAATGATAGAATGATCTTACAAACCCACTCTGAGTGTGTGTATGTGTGAGCACATGTGTGTGTATGTGTGTGTGTGTGTGTATACACAAAGGAAAAATCATCAGTATGCTGTTAGTGGTATGGTGATACGTAAATCACCATATATCTTATATGATATATATATATACATATGTATGTGTGTGTGTGTGTATTTGTAATGTATCTTTTTTCAGGTGGAAGGATATTATATTAGGTTAAATTAATCATATACAGATAAATACTACATGTTGTTTCTGTTTTATATGGAAAGAGAGAACACCACTATGTTAGTGAGGGTTGCTATTGCTATGGTGAATCACCATTACCAAAAACAACTTCCAGAAGAAAAGGTTTATTTGGTTTACTCTTCTACATCACAGTTCATCACGAAAGGAAATTAGGGCAGGAACCCAGACATGGCAAGAACCTGAGGGCAGGAGCTAATGCAGTGAACATGTGTATAAACTTTACATCCCCAAATTCACTTCCTTTAAAATGCAGTGAAAAGATCAACAGAAAAGAAGGAATGTAAAAGAAAGTGTGGGAGGGATGAACAAAATTAGCTTTAGTCAATGCATAATTTACTCAGATGAACTAATAGTTTGAATTTTCCATTGGACAGGAAAAGAATTAAATTTCTTCATTAATCCAAAATGTCTTATTACTTGACCACACACACACACACACACACACACACACACACATTCACAGAGTGAATTATACTCACCCTCTCTGAAAGAGATCCACATTATAAAATTTATGTAGCTCCACAGAAAACTCAACTGTTCCTTGCACTTCAGACATGATCTTTTTGGTTCATTACCTGAAAAACAAAGAAATAATTTAATTGTTTAAGATGACTTTAACCAAACATATATAACCCTGGTTTCAATAGCCAGCAACTTAGCAATGCTTAGATGGACAAAACCATATGACTGACAGGACCAATGCAACACCATGTGTCTGTTTCATGGTGTGTTCAAAGGTTCTTCTTACAGAGAAAAAAAAGAAAGAAAGAAAAGAAAGAAAGAAAAAGAAAGGAGGAAGGAAGGGAGGGAGGGAGGGAGGGAAGAAGGGAGGGAGAGAGAGAGAACAAAAGAAAGAAAGAAAAAGAGAAAGAAAGAAAGAAAGAAAGAAAGAAAGAAAGAAAGAACGAAAGAAGGAAGGAAGGAAAGAAAGACAGTCCTTTAATTAAGGCCTTGTGGTTAGCCTTAAGGCCTGTTATGGCTGGAACTAAGTCCTGGTCTATGGCCCTTTCATCCATCTATGACATAGAGGACACATATCCCCTATTACTATCAGGACCTCACCTGTTTTCTGACAGGAAACCTTAGGCAACTCTCCTGTTCTTTGGTGCTGTTTCATCTGTGATAGACTGGTAACTGCAATTGGTTTGACTAAATTATAAGAAAATGATGTGAACATGCACCATTGATCCTTTTGCACACATCCTGACATGTAGTAAATTCTCAATAAATGCGAGCCAGCAGTGACGACAATGCATACTAATCACAGAATGTCACTCTATCATCAATATTGAAGAGTCAGGTGATTGAAGTGGCAGAAGAACACATGTGTGTTGTGACAGGCAGATGCTATCCAACTTGACAGATGGATGCAAAAGCTGATAAGAAGGTTGGGTGAAACACATGGAAAGAAATAGAATTACAATCTCATATGGCAAACAAATCAAGAAGAGGACCCAGGCAGATTGAATCTTTTGAGTATATGAAATGAACTAGATATGAGATATTTGAACAAAGAAGGGAAAATGAATTCATAGAACACCTGCTGTACTCGTAGTCCTGTATATCATATTATACATACTACCTGGTTTTTGCCAATGATAAGTTTGTAATAAAGATTCTTGTTTGAATTTTTCATGTGAACAAAAAAGATAAAGTTCTTCCTTGTATCCTAGAACAAAATATTGCACTCTTTGGAAAGTCTCATTTTCCCAAGGCCCACTTTCCTACTATGTGTCATGAAGACAATATCAGCTACCCTGTAGGATTCTGGGTAATATAGAATGTAATTCTTTCAATGTGCCTGTGACCCAGCTTTTCTTGGTAGTTGGTACATCATGAGAGAAACTGAGAGCAGAAGAGGTAAAATCAGAGGACACATAGACCTTCATAGCTGGCAAAGGTGATGGACCTGTGGGTCTTCTCTGAAGCCCTTCCCCTGACCCCCTGGATTAAAGTCAATGATCCAGATTAATGCTAGGCCAGCTCCCAAGAACAGGAATAAACTGCACAGGAGTAAGCTCTCATCATGTGTTTCAGTACTGACAAGGGCTCTTTCCCAGGGAATACTTCTGAAAATATAAAAAGCTATATATCAAATGAGAATGCTGCACATCCTTTTATTCCATCTATATAAAGGCTGAAACTCAGAGTTCTCATATAAAAACAAAACAAAACTGAATCTACTAGACTATTCACTGTGCTGAGTACTCCAGAGTGAGCTATGATCTTGGCCAGAAGAATACAACCAGCTGGAGTCAGAACCTGCTCTCTTAACACCAATATCAAGTTGTGTGCAAGAAAGGCCAAAAAGCTCTCCCTGTGATTCACTTATCATACTGAAAGAAGCACTGCATGCTCCCTATTATATTATCATCCCACAGTTGCAATGATCACAGATCTGCAGCACTGGCTCAGCCATCTGACTCTTTGATTGTGTGTGCCAGACTTTAATTACCCTGGTGTCTCCTGAGCTATTATCCTTGGGACTAGAATATATACAGAGAGAGAGAGAGAGAGAGAGAGAGAGAGAGAGAGAGAGAGAGAGAGAGAGAGAGAGAGAGAGAGAGAGAGAGAGAGGGGAGAAGAAGAAGAAGAAGAAGAAGAAGAAGAAGAAGAAGAAGAAGAAGAAGAAGAAGAAGAAGAAGAAGAGAGGAGGAAGAGGAGGAGTAAAAAGAGATAAAGAGAGACAGAGAGTCAGAAACAGACAACAGAATACACAGAGAAAGAGACAGAGAAAGAGAGACAGACAGAGACACAGAGGCAAAGACATAGACAGAGAGCGGAAAGGAGGAGAAGGAGGAAGGAAGGGAGGGAAAAGGAGGAGAGGGGGAAGGAAGAAGGAGACCAGGAGGGAGGGATAATGCTAGTATGCAGCCAAGGGTTTTACACATTCTGATTTATACAAAACACTTCTAGTATTTTGGGAACAGTAGTGGCCCAGGATCCCAAAGACCTTGTTTTTCCAACTCTGTGTTTGGAGTTGACTAGACTTGAGTTGAACCAGTACATTGTGAGTCATGTAATTCTGGACTGAGGTTGAACTTCCTGTTCACCGTTTTCCACATAGCTTACATTTACCCTAAAACACATCCTTAATGACTGGGTTGGATTAAAGTATGTTACAGTTTAATACATTAATACATAACTATAAAATATACACATGAATTATATATACACAGGGCAGTTATAAGGCACATACCCAACGCAACCCACTTCACCTCCATCCAATACTTACTAATAATACAAATACATACTATATACACAAACATGACATAACTACATGTAAAAAGAAAATCCATAGCACTTATACTGTAACAATCAGTACACACACTAACAACCACACACACACACTCAGCATACACATAAAAGATGCCCATAGCAAAACACCAAAATCACCATGAATATCTAGACAACACACACACAAGCTCACCTTGTACACAACAGTCTTTGTGCACAAGACTTGCTGCAACCAATTGCTACCATAATTGATAGCTGCAAACATTCTTTTGGATTTGATTCTACCACATTCATCTCTAAAACTATATTTCCTAGAAGCTACATCCTCAAGTTCTATAATTACTGAACTTAAAGGAATTTTGTTATCCCAAAATGCTCAGACTGAGCAAGAGTGATCTAGTGACCATTACACTTTAACTCAGTGAGCTCAAAGGGAAGAAAAATATTTTCCCATAAGGATCAGAATTTCCTAAAGAACTAATCTTTAAGTGAGAAGGCCTTTCCTAAGCTTTTTTCCAGGGTAATCAATGGCAATCTCTTTTTTTTTCTTTTTTTTCTTAGATTTTTTTTTTTATTTACAATACCTCCTTTCCCAGGTTCCCCTCCAAAATAAAAAAGGAAAAGAAAAGAAAAGAAGAAAATAAAATAAAATAAAATAAAAAACAAAAAACTAAAACAATCCCCTGTTCCCTTCCCCCTCCCCCTGCTTACCACCCCACTCTCCCCCACTTCCTGGCCCTGGCATTCCCCTACACTGGGGCATAGAACCTTCACAGGGCCAAGTGAGGTAACCCAATCACAAAAGAACACGCATGGTATGCATTCTCTGTTAAGTGGATATTAGCCTAGAAGATCGGAATACACAAAGTACAATCCACAAACCACAAGAAACTCAAGAAGGAAGACCAAAGTGTGGATACTTCCTTCTTTCTTAAAAGGGGGAACAAAATACCCATGGAAGGAGTTGCAGAGACAAACTGTGGAGCAGAGACTGAAGGAAGGACAATCCAGAGACTGCTCCACCTGGGAATCCTTCCCATATTCAATCATCAAATCCAGACACTATTGTGGATATCAGCAAGTGCTGGCTGACAGGAGCCTGATATAGCTGTCTCTGGAGAGGTTCTGACAGTACCCGACTAATACAGAAGTAGAGGCTCACAGCCATCCATTGGACTGAGTACAGGGTCCCTAATGAAGGAGTTAGAGAAAGAACCTAAGGAGCTGAAGGTTTTGCAACCCCTTAGCACAAACAACAATATGACCTACCTAGTACCCTCAGAGCTCCCAGGGACTAAAATTCCAACCAAAGAGTTCACATGGGGGGACTCACGGCTCCAGCAGCATGGTATAGCAGAGGATGGCCAAGTCGGTCATCAATGGGAGGAGAGGCCCTTGGCCCTGTGAAGGTAATCTCTCTTTTTAAAGTACAGAGGATCATTAAGTACTTGCCACCTGTGCTCACTTGGAGTAAGCACACTTGTCCATGATACATACTTCCACTGCATGTGAGGCCTCCAGCATATTCTGGTTCACTCCCTGCCTGGTCATTAAAAGCTTTCCCCAGCATGAGGTCAGTTCGGCCTTATACAGGAGAGGCCTTACTAGGCAGAGAAAGGCCTGAAGATATAACATGAGGTTTTAGAGAGCTTTCCTTGTTCAGGAGGAGAACAGACCTGGTCTTTCTAATACAGTTTTTTCATTAACATTGGTCCCAGCCCCTCCCACAAAAGAACCATCTATAAATTTAAAGATAAGAAAAGCAGATTGTTGGGTCAAACTGCCAGATTTCCTTAATACCAGAAGAGATTTAGTAACATTTTCATGGTAAAGTTTACAGCCACTGTACCTGCTTCAAAATTCAACTAGGACAAGGAAACACTAGAGCTAAGAGAGGAGCTAGAAGCCAGATGACAACATCAGTTTCCTATTTGTACAGCCAAAGAAAGACAAAAGCAGTGATGTCAGGAAAGAGCCATACTAAGCCTTTCTCTTTGCAAGCTCAAGTCAAGTTCCTTCTATTAATTATGTAGACAGTCTAGATTTATGCAGTGTTGTGTAAAAAGTAGACAGTGGGAGCAGCAATCAGGGGCCTCTGTGGTTAAAAGGTAAGTAAGGCATGTGAGTCTGTGAGGCATAGATGAGCATATGTGAGTGTGCATAGGTATGTGTGTGTGTGTGTATGTGAATGTGTGTGTATGTGAATATAATAAATATGTGTGTGTGTCAAGTTTGTAAATAAATGACCCAGGATTTACATACCTAGTTTTACCATTTGATTCAACAACTTGGTCTTCTTCTCCATATAAAGAAGATAGTTTGCCTAACATGAAGGACAAGGTTGATAATACATGTTAATCTAAGCTTCCTCATGATGAGTACTTCATCTAACCTTTCTCTTTATATTAATCTTCAAATGTCATGATCCATTTTATGTGTAAGTTTCCTTTGGTTGATTCTTCATTTGTTTGTTTGTTTAGTTGGTTGGTTGGTTGGTTGGTTGGTTGGTCGGCTGGCTGGTTGGTTTTGTCATCATTATCCAGGAGGGTGTAGTCAAAGGTATTGAAACTGAGCAACATAGAGCAAGCAGAGGAATGAGCTCATTTCCTTCTACAACTGTGATCAACAACTCCCTCCACTAAAGATGGTGCCAAGGGAATATTCCAGCAAAGGTATTAGGATTCCTAAGTTATGCAAGATTGTCACTCCCTACATAGGTCTCCAGGAATCAACTGGACATTGGTCTTTCAACTACTCAAACTTAGTTTTCAGTTCCCACCACCTTTAGTTCTTCAAATCCAATCCCTTTTCTTCATTTCTATAGCACTGCCATGGGAATATGGTCACCAACTTCTTCCTGCATTAGACCTGCCTCCTGGGTACAGGCATCTGGCCCAATCCAAGCTTCTGTTAGGACACCCTTACACTCTCACCATAGTGACGATCTTTCTAAAACATAAATCAGTTTCCAAAGCTGTAAAGTGATTCTTCAGTGCGACATAGATATCTTACAGCTGTGGATTTCTTATTCTTAAGACCCAGTGATTCTTACCTTCATTCCCATGCTGTGTCTGACATTAATCTCCCTCCTAAGTTCTACAATTGGAGTATTCCTGAGCATCTTATCTTTACACGGGATCTGGGAAAGAAACCTTAGCACAGAAGTGTAGTGTTCATTACTAATGATGTCATATGTTCAAGGGTTTCAGCTACTGCTGCCAGATTGCATTCAATCAGCCATAGAAATTACTGTTTTTATTTCTTTCTTCAACATAGGAGTTCAGCAGGATTCCTTTCTTCAGCAAGATTTCAAAAGTCTGTCAGATAATCCATTCCAAAATAACCAGATTGCCTTAGCTTAAAGGTTCTAGAGCCCCTGGAGTACAAAGGTCCATGTCAATTAAATGTTCATGATTGTTTGGATTTTTACAATCTGTCTAGACTACATAATTAGCAATTTAAATTTTCCAAAAAGTTTTAAAATGTTCTCAGTTACCTTCTGGGGAAATCTGATTTAAAAATACACACACACACACACACACACACACACACACACACACACACACTAAAGTATTATTATTCTAGCATCTTATTAGATATTACCTAGGGAAGACTTCTTTAATAAGCATGTATTTCATTAAAGTATGGTTTTTCTCCAAAATTTCAATATGTAATTTGTGCAGCCTTTGAAATTTTAAACTAACAAAAAAGCATGTTGACCTTTATATACATTTACTTTATGAAAAGGGCGCAGGGGATCAAGTGTGTGCTAAAAAGACAGTAGCTGAAAAAAGGAAAGTGGGCAAACATCATGGATGAGTGAGCACAGGGCGAGTCACCTGAGGACAATGTAGCAACTGCAGTGGAGAGCCACATACTAAGACTAGGAACACAGTGTCAGTACAAGCTGACTTCATTCAACTATAAGATAAATGACAAGGATGGTTCCCTGACACCTGCCCGTGTACTATATGTACAGCTGCCTCCCTGAATTCTGCTCATGTATCACATGCAGAAATGGATCTCTGACATATATAGAGAGGAATTTTAATCCAGCAACATGGCTCCTCTGGCAAGGGATTACATTCAAAGATGGTCTAGGTCTATATGATCTGGCTGCAATACAGACAAATCCTTAGTATACATCTTTAATCCCTAACAATAAAATTAAGGTTTGCTTGTAGAAAGAAGCAGCCATATTTATAAGTGACATCTAATTGAGGGGCATACAAAGTGATGAATCAGAGAAAGATTTGTCAGGATGAGTCAGAGATAGGATGCACCAATTCACATGAGAACAGCTGAGGAAAGAGAGGCTACTTAAGAGCAACAAGAGAGAAAAAGTGGTGGGTGGTGGGTGCATATGGAAGGTTTACTGGGACAGTTTTACAGAGACAGGTTGCAGAGAGAACAATCTAGATACAAGTGAAGATAGAATAAGCCAGAGAATGAGAAGGGGCCAGAAGATTAGAATATATTACCAAAGTTAGTATGAGGCCAGACACAACAATTCAGTCAGAAACCAAAAGAAGCTTGAATCAGTTAGCTTGGAAGATTAGATTGTATGAAGGCTAGAAGCTTTCAGGCATTGGCCTGGGGATAACAGGAACAGAGAAAGAAACACTCTGGGCTCAGGTCAAACCATGTATTCACACTGCTTGGCTAAGGCTCTAAACCCTTCCCATCATCTGAGAAAATAAAAAGCATCATTTATACATATGCACCTGCATTTCATGAAAAGATGGTTCTAAAATATGTGGACCTGCATTCCATGGAGAAATGCTTCGAAGACATCTACACTTGCCTTTCATGAAAAGATTGTTCTGACCGACCAGCACCTGCACTCCATGCAGAGATGGTTGTTAGACACTTGTAACTGCACTCCATGCAGAAATGATTTCCTGACATGTGACTCTATAGTCTACACAAACATGGGTGCCATCCACCTGCCTCTATACCCCATGAAAAGATGGTTGGCAGTTACCCAACCTTGAGGTCTATGCTTTTCTATCTACCCTAGAGAATTATTCCAAGTAATCACTGTAATGAAGTGTCCTATGACAACTTACCAAATGTCATGTGTGCTGTGAAAGAATCTACTTAATGCCCCAGCAAATAATTTCACTGAGAATGAAAGTGACCAACATGATTTGTTGAAGATACTGAATTCTCTCTAGAATGTGTTTTTTACTTCTTATTAAAAAAATCAGGTGTCTGTAGGCATATGCAATTATGTTCAGTTCTTCAAGTATATTCTAATTGATCAATAGGTCTATTACTATGCTGGTATCATATTGTTTTTGTTACTATAGCGCTATAATAAACTTGAAATCTGAGAGGTAATACCTCCAACAATTCTTTTATTATTCAGGTTTGTCCACTATCATTATTTTCTTTCTTGGTGTATATGTGTGTTTCTATATGAAGTTTAAGATTGTTCTCTCAATTAATCTGAAAATTTGTGTTTAAACTTTGATGGGGGTTGAACTGAATATGTACCTTGGTTTTTGATAGGATATAAATACAATTTCACATTATTAATTCTGCAAACCCATGAGTATGAGAAATCTTACCATCTTCTAGTGTTTTCACAAGTTTTTTTTCTTCAATATCTTTAAGTTTTGGATGCAACTGCCTTTTATTGTTCAAAGTTATCCCAAGATATTTTGGAAGTTATTGTGAAAGATACTATTTCCATGACTTTTCTATACACATTGCCGGAGGACAAAAAGTGAATATCAATCTCACTCAGCTACTAATATTTAAAGGTACAATAAGGACCTGCCTGCAAGATGTAAGATATAACCTCTGCTGAAGTAGTGGCACAAATATAAATAAACAAGTACTTTTTAATAGGATGTAAGGCCCACACCATGAGATGGAACCTTTACTGACACATTCACAGAGCTTCTACTTCTCAGATAATGCTAGGTACTTCAAAGACACTCACTTCCAAGTTTGAACTGCAGTAGGCACAAGCTTATTGCTCCTGATAACAACAAAATCAAATGTACACCAAGGCACCTAAGTGTGGATTCACACATACCCAAAGATCCCCATGAGTGGGCCCCTACCCACAAAGAATCTAGGTTCATAGAAATGGCAGTGGTTCTACATTTGCCAAATCTGATGATCATGTTCTGACTTCACAGGCTACATAAATCATGCTTCAGATCTTCCATATTTCCTCATCCAAAATCATACAAATAATAATATGTATATGGCAATGATTTAGCTTTGAAAATTAAGACTAATGCATACTTTAGCAGTAGTATATAATATCTGTTTAATAATGAAAATATTAGAATTAATTATGCATACATTATGCAATAACATTTAAGCATAATGAAATATAAAGTTCAATTTCTAAGCTGATATGGCTGGAGGGTTATCTAAAGCACCAGGGGTACTGGGCAGAGCTGAGGTGCTTGGAGAAGATCTTAGTAGTAGCTCAAAGACTAGCTAGTACCCTGAACTACAGAGAGCATACTGAATGTTCAAGTAACAGACAGGGACTTGGTCTGCCTTGACTTCCTGTCTTTTTGAGTCTTAAAGAGGACAGAAGTTTCTTCCCTCTTTCTGAAGAACCTCAGGGCAGTGATGTGGTAAGACCCCTATCATTATGGTTAATGTATATGTGTGTGAAGAAGGGTCTCAAAGCAATGATAAAAATGACCCAAGTTGGAGGTAAAAGTGACAGACACACCTGCTCAGAAGGCACAGATTTGCAATTTCCAGAATATCAGCAGATGTTGTCTGCCCAGAAGCTAAAGAGGGGATTCCTGCTATAGGACAGAGTCTCAAGTCGACGTTCTCTATGCTTCCTGACAGCTTTGAGAGTCTATGAATATCACACCATCTAATTTTAAGATTCTGCATTCATTAATGGCTATAAATGTTTCAGAAGCATTTCCTTTGCATAACCACAGCACACCCAAGTTGAATCACAGGAAGACGTCAGTGGGCTTAGAATTATTGCTTCTTTGTTTAACCCTTTGAGTTCACCTTCACTATACAGTCACTAATTCCTCATACACCAAACATGGAGATTGGATGGACTTTGGCTCATGTGTCCATCCCATCTTACACAGAGACACATGCACTATGTTCAGGGTCCCTCAGGAATTCCGACTCTTAATTTCCATTCCAGAATGTTATCATTCTTGATAGCCAAAGTTTTCAGATCCATGACTTTATTTGGCCAGAGAAAGAACTCAAAAAGATCAAATCAAGGATAAAAATAGCCCCTCTCCCAAATCCCCACTGCTAACAGGACAAGAAGCAAAAGAAGTGAACTATATCAGGGACTAAGGATTTTAGAGACTCTAGAAAATTCAGGAAAAAGAGAGATCAGCCCCTTCCTGCTGGGTGTCTTGAGGATCTGTCACATAGACTGACTGAGAGAAAAATCATGACTGTAACTTTAATATCTTGGTCTTCAGAGTATGGTGTTATATGAAGGTGCACAGACAGACCCACCTATGCTACTAGGCCATTCCTGGCACTAGTGAGCATCTATTCCAAGTAACACATGAATCCTTATCATAAAAACCAGGACTTCAGTTTTAGTCTCTCATTCTCTCATTACCTTAATGTCAACGCTACAAAAATTCCTCTCCAACCCCTTTCACTTGAGCACTCTACCTCCTCAGAACATTACTGTGTTTTTGCCCAAGCCATCACTGAGAGCAAGGTAAGGCTACCTCTCACCTCTCTAAGTGATAGGCTACCTACCCTTGGGAGCCCTCTCCTGCTTCACAGACTGCCTATGGACCACTCTCCCCAAGTTTCTGTCTATCATATAAAGTTAAGGCACATCCACTTGGAAGCATAGAATTATGAAAAGAGGTCTATGACCAAATTTATCAGAAATCATGGGAAGTATAGGTATAGAATAGTACTAGGGGAGACAAGAGAAGGAATGAATAGAGAACAAAACAAATGTGCTTGTGAATGAATGAGCCAGTTTGTTGTTGTTCTTGGCCATTACATACAGCTTATCTCTGTTCACTTTGAACCTGCTTCTACATAGGTCTTTGAGAGACCATACAAACAGAACCCTGGGGTTATTTTGTCCTATGCATATGTCTATGCATAGATGGGAAGGCAACTATAAATCATTATGCCTCATAGCACAGCCTACCTAGAGGAGGTATGCAGAGGCTATTGATGTGCATACTCCAGGGAGGGTCATATTTCTTGCTCCAGTGGTGCACTAGGAACATTAGAAGAGCTGACCACAAAAAAAGAACCTAGGCTTTACAGATGAGATGAGATTGATGTTTCAGTTGTGAGCTGGTTGTGGCCTGGATTTACTGATTTGCAATCTCATTTCATTTAGCATCTGCCATTAGCCTTGCAAGTGCACCATGACTCAGCTTGCATCATTTCATTACCACACTGACCACCCACAAGATTCCTGGGCCATGATTCCAGTCTTCTCACACACTTTCAGGCAGGCTCTACTCAAGAAGAAACTGAAGCAAAGGGTAGATATCATTGGCAAGTGTTCCTCATGGATGTTTTCTGGAAGTTCCTAGGATTCAGACAGAACATAGGATCAGTTTTTCCTGGACTCATTGTAGTTGGTATCAAGTGTGCACCTGATATCCTGTTTCTGGGACACACATTCCATTTGTCTAGATGCCCAGGTCTCTCTTGGAGCTTCAGTTGTTGACTCCCAGAGTATCAATGGTGAGGGACTTTGGTCAGAGGCAAACCCAACTCTGCACTTCTCAGAAGGAAAACTTTAGCAACTGTTGGTTTGGGAGCAGCTAGGTATAGAGGAAGTAACAGTTTGTTGCCAAACTGCCATGACCACAAATCCCAGTCCTTACTAGCTAGTGCATATGCACAGAAGGATATGCATCTTAATTTTCTCATCTGTGTGTAGCTTATAACACTCTCTACCTGTGACTGTGAGAAACGTCAAATAACTTTTATCTAAAGTATTACAGCTTGGGATCTTGCAGACAGAAAACACTTGAGGTAGTCATTGTCAGCATTATATTTGTGACTGAAGACAATAGTGATATAGAAAAGTAATGAATTTTACAATCAGGGTTAGAAATACTGGCTTCTTAATGTAAATGGAGGGGTTTAGCTTTATTCTTTAAAATGTACATTTTATTTATTTTAATTTATTTATATGAGCGTTTTGCCCTCATGTATGTATATGTACCACATGTGTGCCTGATGCCTACAGAAGTCAGAAGATGGGGTCAGATCTCCTGAAACTGAAGTTACAGATGTTTTTAAACCGTCATGTTTGTGCTGGTTAGTGAACCTACATCTTCTAAGGACTTAACCCTTGAGTCAACTTTTCATCCTGTTTTTATTTTAGAGTAAGTATTGACTAGTAATCTATGAAGTCTGACCACTCCAGTTTACTTCAGTGAATTGTCCCTATATGAAATATCAAGGCACTACTGAAAAGTGAACTGTGTAGATACAGTCTTAGGCCTTACACAGAGAACTCTCATACCAGGTATGAGAATGAAATAGTAGGATCCTAAAATTCCATCTGTGTTTTCATTTCCTCAACAGTTATATCACTTAGGAACATTATTAACTATGTAGTATTATGTTAATAATACTATATAATAGTATTAGAATAATGGGTAAATGGAGAGAGCAGAGGCAAGAGTTTTTCAGGCTCCATAATCCTTAGAACTAGGGAGAAGGATTCATTAGTCAAGAACACTGACTACCAGTATAGAAGAACCTATGCTAGGTTCCCAGAACCCACATGGCAGGTCACAATGCTCTTTAACTCCAGTAAGTTCCACAGATTTAATGCCATCTTCTGGCCTCTTTCAGCAGCAGGCAGACCTTTGATGCACAGACAAACATGCAGAAATATCCTCCTGTGCATAAATATTTTAAAACTCTATTTAGAGACAGCCAACTGATCACCCACTTCCCCCTGTCATCTTAAGTTTTATGTAAAGTGTATTGATCATCTGATTTTCTTAACCCTCAATCTATAGTCTCCTTTTAACTAAGCAACGCCATGTCACTGGCCCTTTCTAAGAAGTGACTTTAAGCACTTTAACAATTTAGAGCAACTCCTTAGTGACTTCCTACTTCCATGGTCATGAAGGTCTATAACCTTACCTTGGCCAGAATGGTCCAAATGATCTCTCGCTATCTCTACTGTACATAATACCTTCCTAGAAAGATAGCCCTGTTCTCAGATTGTTGCTGGTCAGGAACTGTGCCTGTATCAGATATACCTGAGGCTTTTAAACTGAACTTTTCTTGTCCCTCTGAGGCTCTTTCCAAGGTGGCCCTTAAGTGTCTTCTGGTCTTAATCCAGGGCAATTTCCCCCAGATTCTGTCTGCTTCCAGTTCTTCTCCTCTAGTAGGTTACCTTGATTGATTGTTCTTTGGAGCAACAATCCTTCTATAGCATTAAAACTATTTGCTTGGTTTCTAAATCATGTCAGGAAAGTTCATTGCTGGAAAAGAGCATAACTCCCTTTGTTCCTGAGCTTCTGTGTCCCAAGAGGAGAGCATAAGGCTCAGGACAGACACTGCATTCCTTAACACTGGATGCACTAAAGGAAGAACAGGCTGGGTTCTAAAAAGCACAGATAACTCAGATGCTAAGAAAGGCTATGTTTTTATCAAAGGGAACCACCAATACCTATGATATTATAGGTATAGGCTAAAAACATAGCCTTCAAATTTTACTTCAGTTCAGCTCAAAATACAACGTAGCAGATCACCATGAACACTTTCATGTCTTTATGAAAGGATATTTAAGGAGAGGCAGGCAACCACAGCTGCTCAAGACAAACCAGCTAACAAATGGATTTATGGTATTCAAATGGATTGACTGAGTCACAATGGTTTTTTTTCAGCCAGAGAAGAAAGAGGATAATGAACATCCAAGAAGACCGAAGTCAGAAGTGTGCAAGGGACCTAGGCATAAGGGAAGCAGCATTCAGAGGAAAAGAAAAGATAAGGTGAGTATAAAAAATAAATGCCAACCTTAAAGATCTTGGTAGCTTCCTTCAACTGTGAATCAGATGAACTTAAAGTTAAAAACTTCATACTGACTTAGATATTAATCATTATATGACAATGATCAACCTATTTTTGGCATGAATTAATTATGAACTTATGCCTTTTACTTTTCAAAACCAATCTTCTTTTATATATGTCCCCACAAAGACTGTGTATACCTCTTTCCTAGGCTTGAAGAGATGATGAATCTACTCAGTCATTTAGCGAACAGTCATATTAACTAAAAGCCCATGTTGTATCTGCAACTAAGCTTGGTATAGGAGATATAAGGGAGACAACAGAATCTCAAAACATGGAGGGATTACATCAGATAATCATGAGACCATAGGATGGAAGAGAGGTATAAGGGATGAATATACAGGATATTCAGGAATCCTGTATCAAGATTGCAGATGTCACCTAATCATTTCATCAGGTCTCATAACTTTTCATTTACCATCTTACAGAAACTCAGCAAAAATAAAATACCATAGAATCAAACAAGAAACCAACATTTCAGATTTCTGTAATAGACCTGCAGGTCTTGGTAGTCAACCTGGATTATCCTGGGAAGTTTTTCACTTCTCAGGGCTGTTTAGATATACATGGTCATCACAGGGTGATTTTTTCCTAACTCAGCTTTCCACTTAGTCTATATTTACTTCTGATAGAATGGTACTGCTGTTAGCAGTGGTAATTTAGACTCAGGGATGCAATGTATATGCAGAAGCAGTACCTAAAAGAAATTGATAGAGTTATGAAACACTGTCTCCCAAAGCCCAGTCATCTTCCCCCGCTTGCAAGTACTCCCTGATTTCTAGCACTCTCCACCTTGAAGTCAGAGAATGTTTTAATACAAAAATCAAGTCATAGAATTCTCTAGCTACCAAATCCTGTTGGCTTTCTATCGCACTGTAAATATATTAGAAACCCTCCAAAGAGGAAACACAGATGGCAACACATCCATGAAAAGAGGCCCAACATCTTTAGTCATTAGAGAGATGCCAACTCAAACCAAAGTGAACCACACCAATTAAATACAGGCCACTGACCTCAACAGATACCTCAACAAAGAAGACACATAAAAGAGAAAGACACAGAGAACATACCCCTTCCCATATGTCATCAAGGAAATACAAAGCAAGGCAAAGACACACCACTGCACATCTACCACAGTGACTCAAAGCCACAACACCAAAGCACTAAGTACCAAAGAGGAGGTAGAGAGACAGGAACTTTTATTCATTCCTGATAGGAATACAAATAATCGTCACGCAAAGTGCGCGTGCGCAAAGTGTGCGTGACAAATAATGAGGTCACTTTGGAAAAGGGTTTGAGTTTTGATACAAATTTAAACATATTCTTAACATAGTTACTACAATTATATTTCTTAGGTAGATATACAAAGAGGTCTACAAACCCGCACACAGATGGTTAAAGCATGCTGATCATAGTTATGCAAAATATGGAAGCAAGTAAGATATACTTCAACCAAGGAAAAACTAAATGAGCATTTGTATGTGCAGATAGTGTGATGGTATTTAAAGCTAAAGAGAAATATACTCATCCCAGGAAAAGTTGTGGGAGAACCATACATGTTGAAGGTGTGAATGACACTGAGATGCATGGGTATATAGCATGAGACTTTAACTATTGCATTCTGTAACAGGTGAAATTGTAGAACCTGAAAAAACTTGTAGTTGTCATGGGTTTGGGATAGTAAACAACGAACATATGAAATGTGGAAGATATTTTCTGGGGTAGTAATACACTAGTGGTAGGTGGGTATCTTTAGACATCTGTCCAAACCCATTCGGTATACAGCTTCAAAGATGAACCCTAATGTAAACCATTGAATTTATGTTATGTAGGCAACAACATATACCCATAATTCAAAAACAGTATGCTAACATGTGGGGAGTTATTAATGAAGAGGGAAATTAGGCATGTGTTGAGTCAAAGCAGAAATAGAAAAGATCTCTATTCCTTCTACTATGTCTTAATATGAATAAAACACTCTCCTGTCAACATACACACATAGAAATGATACAGTAACATGACTTTACCAACAAAGATACCTATATGCTTTAGAAAATTTGAAAACTAATATTTTATAACAAGGAAGAAGAGAAAACTAGGGCTCTTATCCATTGATCATGGAAATGTAAAGTGATACAAAGCATGCTGAAAAACCCAATGACTTAGACATAGAATTGTCATGTGACCCAGCAATTCCAAACCTGGTATTTACTAAAGAGAAATGAAAACAGTTGATCAAACCAAACTTCATGTATAGATGTTCAGTGACACATTATGCACAACATGCAAAGAGTAAAGAAACTAATATTCATTAGCTGGTCAATTGCTAGAATATGCACAGCAGGTACACACAAGGGAGTATCATTTCCCTTTGTTTCCATAATGTCATAATTATTTATTGTTTATTGTTTGAGAATTCTGAATTTCATAGTTACATACACTATGCTTTGATTAAATACACTCCTATTGCCTCCCACTCCTCCAGTTCATCCCTTATCCTCATACTACCTTTCTTTTCCAACTTCATGTAGTCTCTCTCTCTCTCTCTCTCTCTCTCTCTCTCTCTCTCTCTCTCTCTCTCTCCCTCTCCCTCTCTCTCTAAGTTAGTTATACTTTATGATACAAGTATGTGCAACATAATGATAAATGAAGGAAATCATATACAATTGTAAAATATGGTGTATGGTACCATTTGAAAGAAAAAATGTACACTGGGACAAATCTGTATATAAAAACAAAACAAAACAAAATAAAACAAAACACACAGTAGAAACCAAAGTCTGGGAATACAATGACTGCCAATGGATATGGTATTTCCTTTTGAGGCTCCAAAAGTTTCTTTCAGCTAGAGAGTTGTGGCCACTGCCATGATTATGAAAATATTTGAACCTATTGAACTATGTAAATTTTGTCACATATATATTTACTCTTAAAGGAAAAGAAAAGTCTTTCCTTCTATACTAATCTGAAAGTTCTCTTCTTAGACAAGTCAACAGCTAGACCCTTGTGGGCCCAGCAAGCAGCTGCTGGTATGATCATGTATGCTATTACTTTCACTGCTCCTGGCAGCTATGTGTTGCCATTCATCCCTCTCAATGCCACAGATGTATACAGCTAAATTGACCCTTAGTTCACTCATTGACCAGTAACATTACAAGACCCAACAAAAATAAATCTAATAATGCAAATTCAGGGACATGTTTTCAGCAAAGTATATTCAATATTCCTGCATGAAAATCAAATTTAAGTGGACATGGTGTGTAGTTTATCTATCCACCCATTATAACCTTATTCTACAAGCAGAGAGTCAGTTCAGAATAAATATTTATGAAAAATTTTATGAGTAAATATCAACTAGTGCAATATCTGAGCACTCACTAATGAGTGACCAGTCATTCCGTAAACATATCAGAATGGCTTTATATTTTTCTGCCATGTGAACAGACCATGAAGAAGACAGAAGAAGATATGGAGTAGCATATGTCAGTAATCTGTTCTGTTTCCCTTTTACCTTTCAAGTGCTTGATAAGGATATATGTAGGGTAGGAGTTTAGTAGCAGCAGTAGACTCCCAAACGTAAGAGTAAACCCTACTCCCAAGCTGCTGGTCCACCTTGTCTCCAGTCTCTCTCTCACTCCTTGTAACTCTAGAACCCAAGTCCTATCCTTTCTATGCTGGAATCTTTATTTTTGGTCTTGGACCCTCATGAGTTGGTAAAATGTCAGATTATCACACAAATAGTACTGCTGTTTATGTACATGATGATTCTGACACTACATATGAGGATTTTAAAGCCTCCAGGATAAGTTCTCCTCTATCTCCTGCAGCATCATTTTTTTTCTATATCCCCTCTAATTGTCATCTTCTGCCCATTGGCCAGCTCACAAAGAGTCAGTCTACTGGTCCCAGCACACTGGAGCCATTTTATAACCCAGATATAACTCTCATCTTCCCAACTCTGGATATAGTATCTGCTGTTTGGACCTAACATCTCTCTCATGAAAAGTTCCCAATTTTTCCTCCAGACTCTTTGGTTAGCCTGCTCCTTGACACTAAGCAGATGAATTGGTAGAACACCAATATCAGAACTACTAACCATCAGTTTAGTTGTTCCCATTGTAAATAAAGAACCCATTGTCTGAGGTATATTGAGAGCCATTACCTGAACAGACCAAGTCTAAAGAGTTTTCTATTATTCAGTACCCTCCAAATGTCTGGAAGCAGCAGATGTTACCATTATACTCTCTACTGGCGTGTACAATTTGAGCCATTTGCTTGAGTGCCACTCATAAATCATAAGAAAAGTTAGATTGGAGCCATTGTGTAGTGATCTCTTGAGAGGAACAGAAACATTCTCTCATGTTTGGAGGAAGAAATGAGACCTAGGAAAATAAGCAAACCTCACAAATACTAGAAGCAGAAACTAGCAAGATCCATTTGGGTTCCTCTGCAAGGTTATGGAGACAGTAAACAGATCCTAGGGCAAGGAGTTAATTCTTTGACCAGCCAAGTTTCCTAGAAGAGAAGTTCTGGCTTGTGACAAACTCTGGGGATGCCGTTTTTTTCTGAGCCACCACCAATTGCTGACAAGGGTTTTTCACTGATGTAGGTGCCTCTGAGTTGCCCATGCTCCCAAAAGTAACACCAATCAAGTAAGTCATTGCTATCCCTGGCTGGACACTAGCATATTGAATACTTATGTCCAGATCTCTATGTGGAGTAAATAGACTTTACTCCAAGTCCCCCAGAAAAAGTCTCACAAAGAATGGATCCAGGACATCCTGACTATGACCTTGGCTCCTCCCAAAGCCAGGATATGTCTCCAAGTTAGTACTTTCACTTCATGCCTCCACAATGGCTCCTATTCAGGAAGGACACAGCCAAAGGACATCATTGGAATTCAACCTTAAATCCTTCACTGAATAGTACATAGTAATATGAGGGAAATGCCTAGCATGTTGAAAGTCATACATTTAAATAAGGTTTGGAATTTATCCATCTTGTGTGAATAACAATTGCCTTTACAGTTCATCAATCTCCTGGCCCCTGGCCCAGGAGCCCCTCCCATGAAGTTAAAAGTTCTCTCCCTACTTGCTCTCCTAGGCCTGCATGAAGGAACTCTGCAGGCCATAAGCATAAGCGGCACTTTGCTACCTGTGAAGATATTAGCTAATTAGAGTAATTCACAGTAAAGTGAGAATGAAGATAGTAATTGAACAGGAAGAAGGAAGGCGTCAATTTTGCACAGTTGCTGAATAAATTGCATGTACCCAATATCATCAGAGTCCTTTTGGAACCATGAGGTGATTGCTGCCAGGCAGACTGCCTACTTCCCTCACACTCCCACAAAGTTCTCCTGTATAACACAAAGCCTAACTTCTCCTGGGGGGTATTTCCAAATCCACAGGAATCAAATAATATTTTAGAAATAAGCCCGCTCCTCTCTACTTTCAGCTCTGTGACCTTGGACAAGTAACCAATGTTTCATGAGCATCCGAATCCTCATCTGTGAACCATCCGACTGCTTGGGTTGAGTTGGGTATATTAGAGTCCTGGAAAGAATAAAGGACAAGGTGATACAGGCTCGAACTAGCCATGAGGTCCTTGAACTCACTGACCACAGTAGATAAACTTCATCTTAGATCTGTCTAGGAAAGTAGCAGTGATGGAAGCCAGGACTCCCACATTATACATTCAAGGAAGCAGTCACATCAGGATATACCTTGAAACATTAAAAAGAAAGGGGGTGGAGAACACATACCCAATTAAAGCCTATTATTTCACAGATACTATTAGGCCACTTGCTTCCTGCTTCATGACCTCTGCTTCTACCCCTTTTCACACTGCTCTTTTTAAGCTGACCCCTGACTAGCCATGTGGCATGTTGCTAGTACACTGAGTTAATGTTTAACCTTCCTCCTTGTAGCTTTAGCCTCTATGAAAAAATATGTCCTGAACCCAAGAGTGATTTACCTAATGAGATGGCAGTTACATTAATTATATTTAATGTTTCCACTTATACAATAAATTTGCCTGCACAGCCCTGCCATTATCTCTGCTCTCTAGCCCCTTTCACAGCATGTGCATCTCTGAGAAATTTCTAGCAGATGTGTCAACCCGAAAATAGAAGGAACACAGCTCAGAGATGCACCTGCCTGGGTAGCCCGGAGGTCTTCTCCTATTTTGCATTGCAAATGCCCTCATCTCTGAGCCAACAGAGAATGCTGGAGAGCCAAAAGAACTCTGGGGAAGGGGGAAAATGAGGGTCATGAATATTTGGCTTACATCTATGCTCTGCTACTGACCACCTGGGTACCTTCATCCTAACTCTCAGAGCTACAGAGGTTGGACCCAAATTGGATGGATTTGACCATTTCAGGTCCCAGGTGAGCATCTCGATGAGTCTGTCCCATGGAGCAACTGTTTCTTGAACACATATTATGAACTAAATGAAATACTTGTCTCTGAGTCTTTACATATGAAGGAAAAAGTTCTACTTACACTATGGGAAGGGAAAGCAGGGAAGGTCTGTATTCTTAAAGTCTCACTTGAAGCACTTCACTGTTGTTTAACAGATATTATGTCAGGAAGAATAGTAACTATCATGGCCCTTTATTTTGATTACCTGAAAAGTGAAACTGGGAGTTGCTTTCTCTATATCTGTTTTAACTACCATAATGTAAAAAAAAAAAAAAAAAAAAAAAAAAAAAAAAAAAAAAACCTCTAACACAGTCATGTGTTATAGTCCTTTGTAACAGTTAGCTATGTCAACTTGACAACCTAGAATCACCTGGGAAGAGAGTCTCAATGAGGGATTGTCTAGATCGGGTTGGCACTGAGGCATGTCTGTGGGGATTGTTTGATTTTGTTAATTGATGTGAAAAGACCCACCCTAAAAGCATATAGAATCATTCTCTGGGTTTGGTTTCTGAAATGTATAAAAAGAAAGAGGCTAGAAATGTGAGTATACATGCACATATTTCCACTCTCAACAATATATGTGACTGGTTCCTTTTAATCAGGCCTTGACTTGCCGGCAATGACAGACTGTAAGCTGGAGCTGTGAGCCAAGTAAAATTAAAGTTCCTACATTAAAGTTGCTTTTGTCAGGACATTTTTATCACACAGACAGGAAAGGAAACTAGGACATTCATGTTCAACAAATTCCGGCAATTATTTGTTGATTCCTTTCAAAAGATATCAGAGATGTAATCTCTGTAACCTTAGGATTTCTTGCCATGAATAATACCGTACCGTGTCTTCTGTATAGGTGCCTCAGTTTACTGAGTCGTGCAAGAAAAGGGTTTAGGTTTACTCTTCTCCCTGAACTTGGGATTAGACTTGGGCATAGTTCTTGCCCTGCTTAAGTTCCTGCTTTGACTTCCTTCAGTGTCTGTGATCTTTGCTAAGTAAGATATAATAACCCTTTCCTCTCCAAATTGCTTTTGGTCAGTGTTTGATCACAGAAATAACAAAACAAACAAAGACATCACTTCATGGCTTTGAGATTCTATGTGAAACAATGAAAATGACAGTGAGCCAGAGAACATGAATGCACAACCATGCAGCTATGCTCAATGTCAATATATTGTACATTTAGAAATGGTTACTATAGCTTTGTGATTTTTCTCTTAATTTAAAATGCAATATGGATCATCATGTTTGTGTAGCCTATTGTATACTGTAGTGATTATCAGAATCTAGAATAGCATAGGCATATACATGGGGAATTGTCTTGATCTGTAGAGGTGGAAATATCCATTCACTGTAACGTGGCCCTTTTTTTGGCTGGAATCAGGGAACCAACAGAGTTGAACAGCAGCCTACATTTATCAGTTTCTACCTTCTGACTGTGGATATGATCTGATCAGCTGCTTTAAGCTCCTGCTGCTTTGACTTTGCCACCATGATGGAAATGAAGCAGGTAAACCTTTTTCATTGAGTTGCTTTTGCCTGGGTGCTTTATTACAGCAGACAGAAAAAGAAAATAAAACTAACAAGTACTCATAACTCAAAGCCTAGTCAAAATGAGTATGTGGGTGTTAATTCCTCAGAGAATTAGTTGCCATCATTTCATATGATTTCTTGGTTCTAAATTCAGGACTACCTGGTGTTGTGTTCTTTGACCTGTCTAAGACTCCACAAATCAAACACTTTGCCCATTGACAGAAGCCCATGGGTTAGAAGTTCAAAGTTAATGTCCATTCATTTTTTTTCTATGCATACCAGAAATGTATCTTCCAACTTCAGAAAAGAAGACTCTGTGATTCCTTACCTTTCATAACTTGTTATGCTTAGAAGGAAGGATTTCCCCCTGCACGGATACTTCTGTGTAGCCATGGTGGCAACCAAACCCTTAGAAAATTAGATCTATCCTTATCACCCGAAAAAGTGATAGCTGCTCCAAGACCCTGAATACTCCTTAAACAGGGCACTAGAGTTCACCTGGAGGTCAACTTCAGCTGGCTTCTCTCCCTCATCCCCCAGTAATGCAAACTCAGAGGGGAGTAGTAGTTCTACATCTTTACTTTTCTATTCATGGCCCAATGACTCTATGACAGTTTGTTTCATGTCTTCTGTGAAATGGGATATTGTTCTACAGTGAACTCATCAGAGGCCAGTAGATCATGGTCCAATATATGAGCTCCAAACATGGCATCTAACACTTGGCAGGTCTCCTTCTGACCCCATTTGAGAAACAGCCAAGCAGAGAAAGGAATGACTGAGTGGATTTTCAAGGATATTTATGTGTGTCTGTAGTTAAAAGGATGCTGTTAAAAATAGCAGGGTCTCTATGGATGACTTCACACAAATCCACTCAATTTAAAAATTAAAAACTTACCACCCTTCCCTGCTCTGCAGGCCCCAGTACAGGTGCACAGTGCTCATATGGGTGAGACACAGATATGAACGAATATCATCCATACTCAGTAATTCTGGGGAAAAAGGTTAGATTTATTCACCTCAATTCAGCCTGAGAGTGGAACACAAATTTTGTCCTTGTCATTCTGTTGCTTCAATAACCCCCATGATCAAAAGTAGCCTGGAGGGCTAGTGAGATGGTTCAGCAGTTAAAAACACTGGCTGTTTTTCCAGAGGTCCTGAGTTCAATTCCCAGCAACGACATGGTGGCTCATGACCATCTATAAGGGGATCTTATTCTCTCTTCTGATATGTAGGTATACATGCAGCACAGCACTCAAACATTAAATAGATAAGTAAATAAAAGCAGCCTGGAAGAAAGGGTTTATTGCATCTTACACTTCAAGGTCACAATCTACCACTGAGCTATGTGAAGATAAGAACTCAAGACAAGGACCTGGTTTAGATACCATGGAGGGAGGATGATTGTGGAATCACTGGCTTGGTCACATAGCTTTCGTATAATGTCTAGGCATGTTTGTCTAGTGATGATACCCCTCCCCCCCAGTGATCTAGACCTTCCCACATCAGTCACCAGTCATGATAATCTCTCACAGACATGGCTACAGGACAATCTAATCAAAGCAGTTCTTCAACGGAGGTTCCCTCATCCCAATTGAGTTTAGGTAGTGCCAAGTTGTCAATAAATTCTATCCAAGACAATTCTAATATGGGGAAAATGTAGACAGAAACTCCTGAAGGCAAAGGAAGGGGCTGATAGGGAGCAAAGAATATGTAAAATACATTCTCCCCACTGAGGGGCATCATTCATTTCTTTTAAGGCAGTATATTGACATCATGGTTTTAAACCTCTAATGGAAAGATTGTTGTAGCATCCAATAACACAGGAGTGACCAGATTATTAGAGAAAGTAATGAATCACTTTCCTTTAATTTTTAGAAGTGTTTAGCCCTCAAATTTATTTATCTCTAATCTGAGCCTCTCTTTCCTCTACCATGTAATTGGTACATTCTCTGACAGCTTGTTGCCCAAAGATTAACTGGAAAAAATTTGTCAGTTGAACTTGAATAACAGATGTTCAGGATTCTAAATCAAAACGTGTTCCATAGTCGTATGTTGCTTGTGAATATCAAACCCAGTCTCCCAACTAATATAATAACAGGGGTTCTTGTTGTAAAGCATCATTTTAATTGGAGTATATGTCCTTATTGCCCTATCATAGTTTCAGTCAAGGTCTAGGTTCCGGCAGATCGGTGTATCCCATCCCTCTTCTATTTCAGAAGCATTTGGGCACAACTAACACACATTATCCTCTTATACTCTGCCCTATGAGGAGTACATTATTGGTGATCTCCTTTGACAAACAAGACAATGAAAGCTCTAACAGGGGATTTAGTTATTAGGCAATAGAGTAATGTTCAAATCCAACTCATATAATGTAGGACTAATCTCCCATCACTACCCAACCACTACTTGCAAAATGTAGGATTCCTAAATCACTCCTTTGCTGCGCGCTATTTCCCGCCGGCAGGAAAAACGCAGCACAAACGGATTCTTCTGCAGTATAAGCTTTATTCTTCACAAGCTTCAGTTGAGGAGGAGAGCCCCGACTATATCAAAATCCTTCCCTTATATAGGGGCGTATGCTCGCCTCAGACGTGGCGACTCATGATAGGTTGTGTAACGATCAGGCCATCTGACGTGATCAAGGGCACTCGTTGGGATGCATAAGCACACGCGCATAAAGCGTTCAACGGCAAGGCATTCTGATACTAACGGCAAGCCAAATGCCATCTTGTAGTGGTGATGTGCTTATGAAATGGCTTCCTACACTCCTTAAGCCATAGGCCACACAGATCAGTAGCTTTCCTAAGGACAGTGATTCTCAGCCTTCCTAATGCTGCAACCCTTTAACAAAGTTCCTCATGTTGTGGTGACCCTCCCAACCATAAAATTATTTTCACTGTTACTTCATAACTATAATGTTACCACTGTTATGAATCATATTGTAAATAATCGTGGTTTTGAAGATCTTAGATAACCACTGTGAAACAGGGATACTCCTTTGACTACCAAAGGGGTCAGGACCCACAGGTTGAGAAACATGACCTTATAAAAGTTACCTTATGGTATATTTCATTATGAACACAGAATCTTATGATTTCATCACCAAATCCCCTCTGTGGACTCCATAGTTCACAGGCAGAGTCCTCTACAATAGTTCCTCTGGGGAAAAATACTAATGTCTAAAATCCTGAACAAAATTATTTTCCTTCTGCAACAGAAATGTCTAGAGCAATGTCAGCACAGAGTGTACAGTGAATGCCTGTTGGCTCTCACCAGCACTTACTAACTCCCTAGGCTGACAAATAATTTGCAATTGACTGACACAGGTTCCTGGTGTGCAATTTCATTCATGTCAAAATTCTCAACCAAAATATCCATGTCAGATTAAACCAACCCCAACTCCAGAAAATACCACATGGAAACAGAAGGAAAGCCTGTCATCTCACAAGCAGTCCTTTGTCCCCCTTGGAGGCAAAGACATGGTCTTGGAAGCTTGTAAATAAATGCCAACACATATCACCACCATCTGAAATTGTCTAGGTAAACACACACTTTTAATTTCCTCTTAAAGTGAATCTATCATTCACAAGTACAGTTTCCATTGCTTCCCCAAAGCCCAAGTGCTTCCATTAGCACTGTCCTAAGCAAAGTCATCCTTCAGTCACTAGTTTCCATTCAGATCTATTCTGTACAGTTCCTGTAGCATGTTTACCACTGTGTAACAATCCAGCACATGCCAAGTGGATGCACAGATGCTGGAGGAGTGGAGTTCTCAGTGTTGAACTTTATGCCAGGAAATAAAACAAAACAAAAACAAAAACAAACAAACAAACAAAAAAAGCAATACTTGACTAGGATCATTCCTGAAATTCTATGGAAGCCACATCTTGAATAAACCCCTCAAAATTCACATGTGGGAAACATAATCCCCAAACTTACATGTAGAGGTATTTGGAGGTGGAGCCTTTGAAGTAATTCGGATTGGATATGCTAGTGGAAATGGAGCCTAAAATGAAATTAGAGGGTTTTGGAAGACAAGAAATGCAAGTTTCTACATTCTTTTGTTTCACTATGTGAGGTCCTCTATCATATGATAACACTACAGGAAGACTCTTGAAAAACACAGCACCTTAATACTGGCTTTTGCAGGCTCTGGAACTGTGAACTAAATAGAGTCATTTTGTTTATCATCCTTGTGGTCTGTGTATTCAGTGATAGCCACACTAAACAGACTAAGTCAAACTTGGTGGGGAAAGTAAGCGCCCAATGTAAGGATCCAGAGCAGACATTTCTGCACTGACCTGGAGCCTTACTGGGACAAAGTGCTGAAGAATTCTATGTGCTGACTGCAGGAGAGTGAAGCACTCAGAATCAGCTTAGGAAGAGAGATTGAGTGCCATTCCCATGGGCCATGCCCCAGTACCTGTCTAGTTTATCCCAACCTCACTCTGCACCCACCTCTACTGGAAGCAAGTGGGAGGAAGGAAAGAATGGGAGAAAAGGGGGAAATGAGTGAAGAGCAAGTAGGTCAGACACACACTCCCAATAGCTGGGGAGAGGGAGCTGCCTGTGTGGAATCCCCTTAAGTTTCTTCATGCCTGCTGCCCAGTCTTTATGTAAGTCAGGGAGCTCTTTGTCCTTGGGCTATACCAAGATGTATTCCAGGCTCAAGAAAAGAGACCTACTCCCCTGATTTTAAGCAAAAGATCCTCACAACGCTGTGTCTTGTTCTAAACATCCAAAATGAATGAGAACTATTAGCATAAGGGTCAACTTTCTATTTTCAGTTTATTTTCTATTGATGGTGACTTTACAGGAGCTAAACCAACAACCTCTGACAGAATTCCACAGACAACATGTTAATGAATGACTTGAAAGTTCATAAAAGCGAGATTTGAGGGATATTGGATTGATTCGACTTCTAGATTGCAGGGCTTCTCAAAACTTTTGGCATGGTATTTTCCTATAAGATAGTACAAAACAGACTTAGAACAGAATTCATTATTGCCTTCTCTGAGTGTGGACCTCTTATTATGCAGGCTGTCACCTGTCCATACTACACACTGAGAAAACTTGATCTGAGAGCTCTGTCACTCTGAGAAAATCACTAAAAAGTTCTGAGTCTAAGCTACCTCCACCCAAACCTATGCCATAGCTAATAACAATAGAAGTGTAACTATATGCACAGTGAAAAACTACATAAGAGACACACAGTACTTTATTCATCTCTCCAGAGATCCTTTCAAGCTTAAGAGGACCCCCATATGTTGACTGGCTCAGACTCTGAGCCAAATGCCAGTCTCAGGTATGTTTCCCATTTGTTCTTTTCCTCTTTAACAATGGAAATAAAAACAGCCTTGGGCCCAGTACTGACATGGCCTAGGCCTGGGACAGCCAAGGATGTGTCTGCTGTTTAATGTTTCCAATAGCTATGGGAAGCAGCTGTATCTCCCTTCTCTGGAGCCAAGTGATAAATATAACTGACAAGTAAGAGATGCCACTTGTTGATAATATATTCCAGGGCAGAGCCACCATATCAAGATCACCTCACCATTTTGAGAATTGTGGGGCTTAAGTGGGGGATTTTCTCAAGGCAAGCCTGCATTCTGGGAATTTCTGCTGGGTTGACTTGGAGGCATGCCCCTCCCCCACGGACCTGTATAATGTATCCAGGATACCCAGTCACTAACAGTTGCCAATTGTATTTTGTGTCCCTGTCTTCAGGAAAGAGGAGGAGATTGTAGCATTCTTCCAGCAATAGCATTCTAATGCATACACACACACACACACACACACACACATACACACACAAATAGAAAATGAGAGAAATGAGAAAGAGCTAAGGCTTCATGGCTAAATTGCTGGGGTCTTAGATACCTGCTGCCTAAGGTACTTGGGACATCCAGATAAAACCAAGCTTCTGTTCTTAGGGACACAGAGATTTGTGGTACTCAACTCAGTCTTACAAAGTTGGGGTAATTCCTTAGCAGTAAGGAACACCTTGTTTCTTAGAAGATGAAATATCTTCAAGTAATAATGACAGTGAACATGGCCAGGACACTCACCCACCACAGATCAAATCCTGTTGCTCATCAGCCATACCCTCCTTAAGTCCCCTTCACAATGGAAGAAAATCTTCTTCCTCAAAGATGAGGAAACCAAGTCACAAGGAACCTCAGACACTTGTCCTAGACCCTATGGCAGGAAAAGACAGGGCTGAGACTCAACACTAGAAACCTGATGCCCCAAGACACGGCTCCCAAGGGCTCCTTCCACTCTCAATGAAAACCCCAGCAGTGCAGTGTTCACACAAGCCTTCACAGCCCAGCTCAAAGAAAAGACTGCCCTGATCAGCCTAATGGTGCCATGTGGTATTTTTATGCTGGTAATGGACATGAGCATCTCTGTGGTACAAGGAACATGGCCAGAAGCCCCTGGGTACTACACAGAGCTATCTCAATGTGCATGGAGAAAAGCAAGCATCAAGCCCTTCTCTGCATGTGGGGCTCAGATGCTATCTGGAAGTGCTCCAGGGGGAAAAGTAGTTTAAAAGAGCTGATCTTAGTGTCATAAGACGATCCTGCACTGGGGCTTCAGTGATTGCTGAATGCAAAGTGTACTGGGATAAGCTGACCCTGAGATAGCTCCAATGACCCTAACCCTGTAGAGAAGCCCTCCTCGTGTAATCCTATCCTGAGATAAGACACCACACAAGCCTTCTGTTCCTGCTTTGCTGGCTGCTTCTTATGGGTCCTGATGTTAGAAGGCAAGAAATCAGGTTCCATTTTGTAAACTGTGCTACAGAAAGGAGGCAAGGAGAGGTTTGGGATAACAGCCTGCTTTAACTGAATCCTTCTAACAATTGAGAGAACCTGGACATGGAGCTTCCTCGAGAAGATCACAGCCAAAGCAACTCCTTAATGTCAGACAGGCCAGATCATCTGACTTCAGCACACCAAAACCCAGAGTCCTCAATCAAGGATGTTCTTGCTCTGAAGCTAACCATACTGGTAGTTCGCTCAAGCACGGGGATAATTAGAACTCAACATACTAGATGTCTCTGAGGCACAATTGTATAGACCATATCCTCTCCTGGTTCTGATCCTAGTTTTCACTGTGAACTGCTCTTGAGTTCCAGTCACCTCAGGAAGGTACCCGTTTCAGCCCATAGGCCCCTTCTCCACATTGCTTCTCCCACCTAAACTCACCCCCAGACATCCAAAGCAGTCAAGTTATTGTGAAACAAATCTCAGGCCATAAGGAGAAAGGAAGAATATACACTCTCCTTCTCCATACTACCTGGAAATACTGTCCTATGATTCATCTCATTCCACTCACACAGGTGCTGCTCCACCTGCAGAGGGGATGTGGCCAAAAGCCTTTCAAGTGGCCCCCACCTGGCAGATGCCTGTATCACCATTTTCTTCTTTGCTCCCCATCTTTGTCCCTGCATTTCTTATAGACAAGACATATCTGGGGTTGAATGTCTTGTGGGTACGCTGGTTTCTCTATCTGTCCACTAGGGCTCCTGCCTGACTATAGGAGGTAGCCTCTTCTGGTTCCATGTCCCCACTTTTAGGTTCCATTCCCTAATAGGGTTGCTTTGTCCTGGTCTCAGTGGGAGAAGATGTGCCTAATCTTGATACTCCAGGGTGGGAGGATACCCGGGGGGGGGCACCCTCTCAGAAGAGAAGGGGAGGGGAAGAGATAGAGATGATCGATCTGTGAGGGAAAGCACCAGGAGTGAGTGGGCAGCATCTGGGATATAAATAAATAAATAAATAAATAAATAAATAAATAAATAAAATTAAAAACAAAACAAAAAAATTCTTTGGATCTCTGCTCCCTGACCCTGGCACCTTCTCCCTAAGAACACAATATCCAGAAATTATTCATATAAGGCTTCACATCAAACTATGATTCCTGGACTATGCGCTTCATAATACATGTCTAATACATCAGAGGTACTCATCAATGGCAACTATCCAGTTCTTGCGCTCTTGGACTGGGTGATCACTACAATGTCTTTTGTTAGTCTGAAAGCACATAAATATTTACCTTCTTTTAACAGCCTCTCATTTTCACCTGGGAATATAACAAATTGAACACACAAAGCATTTGCTCATTTAACAAGTTTTGAATCACATTAAGGGACATTTCTCTCTTTTCCTCTGTCTCCCCCCTTGCCCACACTTATGATCTCTTCTGTTTCTCCTTTCCACCTCAGAGTCTCCCTGTCTCATGAACTATTTCATTCTTGTAAGCATTTGCTTATGTGTGCCCTTGATTTGAAGAACTTCCCACCATCTGGTTAAATATCATGTTTACTTAATGATATGACATGCTATCTAGCAATAGAAAAAAATCTTCCCTATGACCCCTCCATTGGTATAAGCACCCATTCTTTCTGTCTGTTATAAAGGATCTTAGACATATAAGAGCCTTTAACTGATTTATTTTTCTTGAAAAGACTGAATACACCTAGGACAGGGCCCACTCTGTGTCCATCCTTTTTCCAAAGAGCTGAATTAGTCTCCCTGACTGAATGAGTAAATCCAATAAAGGAAAAACAATGGTAAAATAATTTTCTGTGAACATAATGCTAACAATTTCTATCTAAATCTGACAGCCATTCACTTCTGTGTTGGAAGAGGAGGTAATCAGAACAAAATTGCATATTCTATGCTCATTCTACAGGGTCCCCGATGAGCCCTGAGGTTGGTGTCATCGGTGCAGTCCAGCAAGCATCTGATCAACAGCATGAAGCTTTCAAACAGCTTATAAGAGTGGCAAAATAAATCAAACAGAGCAAACCTGGAAAAACCAGCTAAGCAACTGTGTTCCACCTCCCTTCCACCTGCCAATCCCCTATTCATAATGCTGACTCTACTTTCAAAAGCAAGAACACAATGAACTCAATGTTCTACAAATTTAGAAAAGTCTAATGATCAATGACCTCAATAGAGTGGGATATTTGATAATCCAAGGCACTAATAAACCTTGATTATACACACACATACACAGCACACATATGTATACACACATATACACACAATGTACACACATACACACATCAACACACATATACATGTGCATACACACACTCACATACACGATATACACACACATGTTTGTGCAGGCATGTGCACGCACACACACACATAGAAAAAATATGAAATACTATCTGAGATGTCTTAGTGATTTTCCAGCTACATAGTAAATAGAATATCTCATGCTCCTTCTATGGGTAAGTAATCTTTGACAAGCCTCTTGACTAGAAGTTTTCTCATATGTAAAACTGAAACCACAGAAGTGCTTCCCTCATGGGAAAGGTGGTAGTAACAATGGTAGGGAATTAGTATGCATTGAAAATTCCTGAATATGAGGTGATTGGTTTTTCCAATGCAGACTCTTTACTGCTATACTCTAGTACACGGGATAAACAGGCATTTCATCTCCCATGTCACCAGGACATCTGGCATGCTAGAATTAAAACATTAAAAAAACAAGAGGTGGTCCTTGATTTCAAACTTTAAAATGAACTTTGGAATTGGATGAAAACTACTTAATGGCAAATCATTTAGTTTAGAGCTTCACAGTGTGTGGATGTGAGCATGAATGCCAATTTCAGCATCTCTCTAAACAATTAGTGCATTACCTTGACACGTCTGTACTACTTTCACTCGTGTAGCTGTGATAAAATATCCTGGCCTAAGACAACTGCAAGCAAAAAGACTTTATTTGGCTTACAATTCCAAGGTACAATTTATTCTTCAAGAGAAGCTAAGGCAAAAATTCAAGCAGTTGCTCATGTCACATTCCACAATTAAAAGTAAAGAGAAAATGCATCCTTCTATACTTGCCTGCTTGATACCTATGCTTAGCTAGTTTTCTTCACTCCTATACACTTCAGCACTCAGCCAATAAAATGATGTTACCCATGTTCATGGTAGTTCTTCATGCCTCAGTTATTATAATGATCACTGGAGACATGTTCAACAGCCAAATTCATCTAGCTAATTCCTCATTAAGACTCTCATCACCAATGATTCTAGTTTGTGCTAAGCTGACAATTAAAATTGACCACTGTGTTAACCTTAAAATGAGGAAAATTTTAATTAGATTAGAGCAAAATTATGAAAATTAGCCAAGAAGAGAGAAGAGGAATTTTATTTATTTATTTATTTACTTGCATTGAGGTACTCAACTTTCCTGCAAGCCCCCACTTGTCCTGTATGACACATTCTAGTGAGTGAAATGACTTAAAGGCATCACTGTGCAAACAATACTGTGTTTTCCTCCCTGGATCAAGTTTGGGAAACATGAAGGTCTCCAGAATCCCACCAGCACCAATCGGTGCCCTATCAAAGGATCTTCAAGGTTCTATGGAGCTGGAAACAGAAAGAACGGGATAAGGACTGAGAAACTAATGGGCAATGCTGCATGAGAAAATGTGAGATGGAGCAAGGCATGGCTCTGTGATGGAAGAACTTTTCTCTAACATATACAAAGCACTGGGCTCAATCTTTATTGGTTATTGCAAAAACAGTGAAGGAATTTAAGTGTGCTTCTAAAGCTACAGATGGTCAGGGACAGGACACACACTCTCATTCTTTACCCTCATCTTTTACTCACAGGGAAAAAAAATGAGAAGAAACTGGGTTTTCCTGTTTTCATCCCTGGTTGGGTGGTTAAAATGCAAGTGACATTTCCCTAGAAGAAGGAATTACATTTTTCTAACTCTGTATTACTGAGCTGTGTCACCATGAGCAAAGGAAACTGCCTCAGTACCCAGTGTACTACAGGTGTTTGATGAGTAAACTTGCCCTCTCTGATATAGAACTGATGCTGGCTGTCACAAAGTGCTCCTTTAGATCCAAATTTAGCTGCTGCTAGTGACGATGATGAAAGATTTAATTATGGAAACTTTGCCAAAGAGAGAACTTTGCAGGGCAGCTCTCTCAATTTCTAGTTTGGTAGCTGAGACTCAGGGAATGAAATGACAGCTATGAATACAGAACCTCACATCATAGACTATGTAAATCCTATAGGATACATAGCATCCTTCCTCTGCCTCCCAGTCAACCTCCTAAAAAGAACTATGCATTGTCTTTTGTAATTTTTTAAAGATTTATTTATTTTATGTGTTTGAGTATACTGTTGCTGTCTTCAGACACACCAGAAGAGGGCATCAAGTCACATTATAGATGATTGGGAGCCACCATGTGGTTGCTGGGAATGGAACTCAGGACCTCTGGAAGAGCAGCTAGTGCTCTTAACCACTGAGCCATCTCTCCAGCCCTGGTTTTTTGTTTTGTTTTGTTTTGTTTTGTTTTGTTTTTTGTTTTTGTTTTTGTATCTTAAGTGATGAAAATAGTTGAAGACAGAAGGACAAGAGATAGTTGGTTAGCATGGCATATCTTTCCAGGGGCTATGACTCCTAGGATTATATTTGAATCTTTGAATCTCTCTCTCTCTCTCTCTCTCTCTCTCTCTCT
>NW_022196893.1:2385584-2393866 GCF_008632895.1 Mastomys coucha
ATATATATATATATATATATATATATATATATATATATATATAATTTCATACATAAGCCTTGTTTCATACCTAAGTGAATGTAGTGGAAATAATAATTATCTCTGCTCTGATCATAAGCCTCTTTGTAGATTCCTCTTCTGAAATGTGACTGCCTACACCTTTACCTCTCAGTAGACATTTCTACTAGCTTCCCCATGTTTAGAAACTGAAGTCCATAAGTTCCCTCTCCCTACTGTCAGGCATTTTATCTAAGGTCCCTCACTTTGCTTCCTGAGAGTCTTTTACCTCCCAGGTCTCTGGTACATTCTGGAGGGTCCTCCCAACCACCTATTTCCTGAGGTTGCTTGTTTCAATTCTTTCTGCTGGCCCTCTAGGCTTCAGTCCTTTTCCCTCACCAAATACCAGATCAGGTTCCACCCCCACACCCAATCCCTACCCCTGCCCTGTCTGTCCACTTTCCTTCCCAGGTCCCTCCCTAGCTCCCCACTTGTGATTTCTTTTGTACAGTCACAACTCTGACCCATAATTGTTACTGTCTGAAAGAATTACTGGGATAGAAGTGGAGAGGAGCCTGAGGAAAAGAAGGTCCAGTGACAGGCCCAAAGTGGGATCCAGCTCAAGGGGAGGTCCCAAGGCCTGACACTATTATTGAGGTTATGGAGTGCTCACAAAAAAGGACCTATCATGACTGCCCTCAGAAAGGCCCAACAAGCAGCTGAAAGAGTCAGATGCAGATATTTGCACCCAACCAATGGACAGAAAGTAGCTGACCCCTGTTGTTGAATTAGGGAAGGATAAAAGAAGCTGAGAAGAAGGGCAATCCTGTAGGAGGACCAGCAGTCTCAATTAATCTGGACCCCTGAAATCTCTCAAACACTGAACCACCAAACAGACAGCATACACCAGCTGATATGAGGCCCCCAGTACATATACAAGTAGAGGACTTCTAGGTATGTGTTCATGCAGAGATGATACACCTAACCCTCAAGAGACTGGAGGCCCCAGGGAGTTTAGAGGTCAGGTGGGATGGGAGGTAGGGGCATCCATGTGGAGACAAGAGGGTAGGGAGGAGGTATGGGATGTGGAGCCGTTGGAGGGTGGATGGGGATTGGGGGATGGAATATGGAGTGTAAAAAATAAATTAATTTATAAAAAAAAATTAAAAAAAAAAAAACAGAAAGAAACTGAAGTCCAGTTCCTAAATATGACATTCAAGGTCCCTCCATCTGGTTTCACTGAACTTCCCATCCTCCTCTCCTTTCTCCTGATCCATTCAGGTCTGAACTTCAACCTTTTGCCCAGGCTGCAAAGCTACCCTGCCCTCACTGCTCAAGTTCATCTTAGCTTGTAAGATGCAGAACAGCTGTAGCACAACCCTTCTTCACCCTTTATAATTCTGGAGTAAATCACTAAAAAGCACATAGCAGGAAAGAAGAGAAGTAAGAACATTTGAACTTAAGTCAAACAGATATGAGGCATGAGAGCTGTGTGATCCTAAGCAAGTTCCTCAGAAGCCCTAAATGTTTAATTTTAAAATAAGACATTCATGTAGTCACCTTCTGAGGACAAGTGACTACATAGCACACAATACCTGTGTGTAATATGATTTGGCCATGGCTGGTCCTTGTTATTCCATGCCCATTAATACAACAATATGCATGGTTATATTTGGATCGTTCTCTTTTAAAAAAAAAAAATCTGTTTTTCCCCTTTCTTCTCAGGAAGTAAGCTATATGTTTCATACACAAGTCTTGTTTGCTTATACATTCATAAATTATTAAACACCAATTTATGGCAGATATTTCCTTAGGCACTTGGAGATAGTGAACTACCAAACATGATTTCCACTATCAGCAATCACACTTCATATCTGCAGAGACAGTCACGTAGGCATCCTTATCTTCAATACTATTGCCAATTCTACCTCATTGGTCTATATAAAATGGCTAATTTTACAAGATCTACCTTTAAGAAATAGTTTCTTATAATAAGTACTAGACTAAACAATTTCTATACACTGTTTAGAAATATTTATGATTTCATTACAAGAAAATAATGGCTCTGTTGGATTAAATAATGTGTATAGCAATTTTCAGATAAGAATCAAAGTACCAAGATTCATATTTAAGTTGTGGACCTCAAAATTCTCCCCTTGACTTCAGTGCTTTGACTTATTGGATACTTAGTGTCAAAATAAATAAGTAATAAGTAAAATATGAAATATGGAAAGTGGTTTTTAGCATTCTGTTTCAAAAACAAACAAAAAGTGCTTTCTAATTGGACCCTCCACTAACCTGTAAGACATGCATCACAGTGAACCATTTACTCAGCTTATTTTCATAGTAAACATATAGTACATAGACACAATAAAATTCCTACAGTGTTCAGATATCATCTTCTACTTCACTGATTCGTCTCTCATCAAACTCTGGCTGTCATAAAGGCATCCCAAAGACATATTAGGCCAATAATATTGGAATTATTATTATTTTACTAATTTCAAAACTCTACCCTTCAAGAACTGATAAAGAAATCAAGAGCCAGCACAGAACAGTTGCTCTAGTAGTATGCAAGAGCATATCACAGAATTTTGCCTGTGTACACCCAATCCTTATGATGGCCTTAAAGGTGGATGATATTTCTCTAGCAAGAAAGTACTCACATGACAATCTGACCAAGATTCAAACACGACCAATGAGAGGCAGAACTTGATCCTAAAGCACTTATTTTTGGTACTATATTTCAGTCAAGAGCACTTACTTGAAAATACTAATTACCACTGACAGAGTTAGTATCCAAGGAGGGTGTCTCATCCATAAGAGTGGGCAGGGAACAGGTAGGCAGAGAAGATCTTCAGGTATCCATAAAGGCATCCAGAGAAAGTACAGATCTAGTCCTTGTTGGTATGATCTCCAGAGAGGCCTTATTAGAATGTCCATTGTTCACAATACTCTCACTCATTGGCTGCATCAGGCATTCTGTTGGGAATTGTTTGTGCACAATAAAGACTGAAGTATGAGATCAGCCCAGGCCAACCTCCAAGGTAGAGAGATAACAGAGCACAGAGAGCCCTATCTCCTGAGGCTCCATCCCATTCTTCCTCAGTTTGGACTCTGAACCTGATTTCCAACTGCTGCTTTTCATGAAAACTGGAGAGTATCAGAAGATGAACATGGTAAGAGAAACATTGAAACCTCAGACTATACACCAAGTTATGGTGCCAATCAGTATTACTTGTCATCCAGTAAATGCAAATTAAAATCATAACATGTGATGTCACAAAGACTAGAATTCCAAGAGAAAATGCAGACAACACCAAGTGAGAGCATGGGATAAAAATACACTGTAGCATTTATGCATTTCAGTTTAAACTGATGTGGCCACTATGGAAATGTACCACAGCTGAGCCCTTTGTACACATATGGACTGGGTGCCACCATCATTTCTTGCAGTGCTCCACTGACAGAAAATATCATCAAAAGGTTTAAATGAATTGCAGCATAGCCATGCTTTGGATACAATGTGGCAGAATATGAAGGACAACTCTATGCTCTCTCTACATAACAATAAGCACAATTTGCAAAATTATGTTTAGGTAAAATTAAAAGTCAGTCATGAAAGAATCCACAATTCCTGATCACATTTGCATAAATATATTCAAAAACCAAGTAAAAATAATCTATGCTGTTGGGTAGCAACAGAGTAACTGTTTTTTGTTTGTTTGTTTAGTTGGTTTTTGTTTTTGTTTTGTTTTTTGTTTTTTGAACAGGGTTTCTCTGTATAGCCCTGACTGTCCAGGAACTCACTCTGTATACCAGGCTGGCTTCAAACTCAGAAGTTCCCCTGCCTCTGCCTTCTAAGTGCTGGGATTAAAGGCATGCACCACCACTGCCCAGCCAGAGTAACTGTCAATGTGTGAAAATGACTGGCAAGGAGCATGGTCCATTCCTCAGATGTAGATGGTTTTCTGAATCTGGATCTAGGGACTGGTTAAACTAGTCTTTGTGTTTGGGAAACTTTTTCAAGATAATATACATGTATACACATTTTGGTTTTGTTTGTTTGTTTCATTTTCAGACAAGATATCACTCTGTAGCCCACGTTAGCCTGGAACTTGTTATTTAGCTCAGAATGGCTTCAAACTGGTATCAGTCTTCCTTCCTCAACGTCCTAAGTGCTGGAATTACAGGTATGACCTATAATATCCAGGACATAAATATGCATTTTATTATAATTAGCATAATAAAACATTAATTTATTCCATAGTATTAATAATGTGTTAGCTGTCCTTCAGCTTGATTTTTACAAAATCATTGTCTTGCAACAAACTGCATTTGAATGATGATATTTAAAATCCATTAATATAAGATCTAGAACTCTAAACCAATAGAGGGGAATAGTTCAGGTATTTTATGGATAGGACTCCAGGTACTCAGAAAACAGGGCCAATAGTTGACTAAAAGATTTCATAAAACTAAAAGTCTTCTTTATACCAAAGGAAAAAGAACTGAGGGAAGAGACAGCCTATGAAATGGAAGGGAATCTTTCTAGCTACATATCTGACAGAGCATAAATATCTAGCATATACAAATCACTAAAAACTACACAATGAAAACAAATAACACAGTCAGTACATGTGCTAATGGGATGAGTAGATAGTTCTTAATTGATGACACACAAGTGTCCAATAAACATGAAAACCTTCAACATCAGGAGACGTTAGAGACATGCAAGTAAAACCTACACTGAGTTTCCATTTCACCCAATTAGAGTGATAGCCATCCAGGAAAAAGCAAGCAAATACTATTAAGAACATTGGCAAACAGACACTTTTTATACTGCTGATTGAAACTAGTCCAGTCATTATGGATCTTAGTACAGAGGATCCTCAAAATGATAATTAAAAAAAAAAAAAAAGACTGCCCTATGACCTTGTTATACTACCTCTGGATATTTACCTAAAAGAGTAGACTAAGTCAACACATCACAGAGAAGCTTTTATGTCATAGTTTATGCCAATACTAGTCATGGACAATAAGTTATGAAACCCAACCTAGGTATCTGCCAGTAGGATAATGAGTACAGAAATGATTGTATGTACAAACAACAGAATAGTTCTCAGTCCTAAAGAAGGTATCATTATACCATTTGAAGGAAAAAACATGCAACTGGACATGATCATGTTATGTAAATATTATATATTATTGAGTTAATATCATTAAGTATCAAAAATAGTCTAATTTCTCTCACTTTAATATTCTAGCCCTTATAGCTTCATCAAAACATATGTGTAGACAAGATGTAAACATAAAAATAAAACTTTCTAGGTGGACAAAGGGAATAATGGGGCAGGGAGGGATGGGGCAGAGGTCAGTGAGGAGTGAGGATGCATACTCTATTTTGAGTACTCATTATCCACTTGCATGTAACTCAGTAAAATATAATTTAACATCTAAAAAATAACAAATATCTAATCCTCTTTTTGAAATGAGAAGTATGTGGTTAATTTAAAAAAACAGTTATGCAAATGAGGGTAGAAAACTTAACCTTCAACATGTTGATGAATAAGTGAGAAAGGGTGTTCGTGAATGTGTGACAGTGAGTTTTGTGAATGAGTTACTGAGTGTGTGACAGTGAGTGAGTAGTGAGTGAGTGTAAGTGAATGAATTTAATAAGCAAATAAGTCAGATCAATGATTTTACTTTAAGACATCATCAATCTACTGTCCATTAATTAGTATGGCAACATCCACTAAATCCAGACTTGTACATATGTATCCTGTAATACAGTGATGTTCATTTAGATTTAGAAATCATCATATCAAAATAGATATTGCATCCTGCTCTGATAATTCCCCACATTTCCACTAATATTGTATTTATGGTATCCATTTTCTCCCTACCAGAAGTAGCTCAACTCACCCACAACACCCCATACATTTCTAAGTCTCTTAACCCAAGTTGTTTCATGTGCTTAATATTCCCTCCCTAAAGATCTGTCCAAAACACCTATTTTTCTCAAATCCTGTAACACATGCAACCTCCTTAGAATCCTTTATGTTTAGTCAGCTTCTCCAGGAGCTTTAACAGCACCACAATAAGACCTTTCCATCAAGTAGGTGTCAATCATGTGCAAAGCTCTCAGATAAATGTTTTATAAAAACTTGTGATCCAATAATTTCTAAAACAGTATGGATGTGCTCTTGACTGTATAATATCCAACTAAGGAAACATATGAGTAAGAGCCATGAGAGTTTCACAGTAATACCTTATTTTCAAATTGATCCAAGAAAACAATTACCCATGATTTAAATCCACCCACACAATTGGGAATTGGATGGCTTGGGGTCAAACCAGGCATTCAAAATCATGGACTTACAGGGTACATGGCTGACGTAATATGTATTTACAGTGGGGTATAGGGAGCCAAGACAGAGAGGTCTATGTCAATATCTGGGTAGATCCTATGTATGCTAAGATAGGAATCATAAAAAAGGCTTGTAACTCAAGATGACATCTGCAGTTGCTATCTAATGTACCCAGAGACATCAAGCAAACTATTCAAAGACATATCAGAGAGTGATAGGAACTGCACTGCTCTTAAAATCCACAGACCTTTCATGCTTTTATGCCAGGCTCTTTATAGTGAAAACTTAGCTTCTTAAAGTCCAGATGCCTGAACGTGAGCCAAGACTATGACAAATCTACAAACAATATCCAATGAAAGTATTCTTTCCTTTTAAGTCATTGTTTTTAAGCTTGTTTTTTTCTTTGCTATTTTGAATGCACTTTTCCATTCATCTTTCAAAACCTAATTCAAATATTCTTATTTCTGGGAAGATTTCCCTAAACCTTATACCCACTCTTTCATTCAACCAACTAAGGACCTACTACTATGCAGGAGGCAGATAGAAGGCTCCAGGACTCAGTGGTGAATAAAAAGTCTTGCTCTTTGCTCTTCTAAAGATTACATTGTGGAGAAGCACATGCATCACTTGCAAATGCAATTTCCAGCTGTGGTAAATGCTACAAATGCAAAGTATGTGGGCTTTAAAAAGTATATCAGGCCATTAGAACTACTTATCGAGGTCAGGGAAGGCTGCCTAACGTTCAGTCAGTAGTAATTAGCTTGGCACTGCCTGTGCTCTGTGCTAGAACTTACTGAATTTTATGTAGTTTATATTCCTCTAGTCATGTGTGATACAAAGACAGGCCCATGCTTTATCAACACCTTGATCTCCTGCCCTAGGAAAACTGCCAAGGTGGCATATTATAGGAGGCTGATACATCTCCCTTAAAGTGGCTTTTATTAATATCTCATTTATTCCTGCCACTCTTGTGGACTAGAAGTAGTACACCATTACTAGAAAAATAGCAAGGATGTCTGCACAGAAGCAAGACACACATGACAACCTGTGTTCTTGCTGCACCCTGGTACTTCAAGGACAAAAACAACCATTTGCTGATGACAAAAGAAATAAGTGAGCTGAGGACCCCAAGCACTGCAAAGCTACTCTGCTCACAGCCTCTCTCTGGTTCTTTGATGGCAATTACACAAGCTGGTGGCTTATGCTAATGATTGCCTGCAAATCCAATTTGATGATTATGTTTTGTATTAAGCCTGGTTAAAACAGCAGCTTGCAAATAGGAGCAGAGACAAGGGTGTTACTAGCAAGTCCAGCAAGTCCAGAGCAGAGATCAAATAAGCTGTCTTGGCAAAAGAAATGCATCCTTAGGATTTTATGTCTTAGAGCCATTTTTCTCTCTCTCTCTCTCTGTGTGTGTGTGTGTGTGTGTGTGTGTGTGTGTGTGTGTGTTTGAAGGAGTAATGTTTGTGCTTTGCCATCTGCTCAAGTCCTTCAGAAAACCTGCCAAACCATCCCAGTAGAGAAAAAACTAAGACAAATCCCAAGCCTGAGAAGATAAGTCCAGGTGATACAGGAACATGGAAAAAAATTGAGATTCTGGTTCCCAGCATCTTGATAGTATGGTGGTAATTGTGTGTGTGTGTGTGTGTGTGTGTGTGTGTGTGTGTGTGTTTGTGTGTGTGTGTGAGTGTGAGTGTGTGTGTGTGAGTGTGTGTGTGTGTTTGGGAATGGGAGGGGTACAAGACTCCTTGAAACATCCTCAGTGATTTTCATAAGACAAAGGAATCATGAGTTTCAAGCCAAGGTGGAATCTTCAACATTAGAAGGTCCCCCTCACCCCAGGTAAGCAAGGATTTGATGTGGATTAGTTAATGTGGATTTTCTTTTCTTTTCTTTTCTTTTTTTTTTTTTTTA
>NW_022196893.1:2394367-2408371 GCF_008632895.1 Mastomys coucha
TTGGGGACCCTGTACTCAGTTCAATGGATGGCTATGAACCTCTACATCTGTGTTAGTCAGGTACTGTCGGAGCCTCTCAGGAGATAGCTATATTAGGCTGGCTTCTCCTTCCTTCAGTCTCTGTTCCATAGTTAGGCTCTGCAACTCCTTCTTTGGGTATTTTGTTCCCCCTTTTAAGAAGGAATGAAATGTCCACATTTTGGTCTTCCTTCTTCTTGAGTTTCTTGTGGGTTGTGGGTTGTTCTTCCTGTATTCCACACTTCTGGGCTAATGACCACTTATCAGAGAGTGCATACCATGTGTGTTCTTTTGTGATTGGGTTACTTCACTCTTCATCCTAGCATGGCACTTGATGCCATCACTCCTTCCAGTCCATACCACTCTAAGTAGCTGGCTCTGCAATGAACTGATGCCCTTTAGCTGCTTGACAAACACCTTACTGAACTCTGGCTACCTTTTCATCTGATAACACATGTCCCTACTTAATGATCATTTACTATGAGCTACACCCAGTAGGGTCCTTGGCTTACAATTCTTCCAGAAGAAGATGGCATGGCTACTTAAGATATTTAGTATGCACCCCAGCTATCAAATAATGCACACATTTACCCTGAACCTGGGTAGCTGAAAGTAGGAACTGATTGGTTCTTCACACATTTGTGAAAATATGGATTTCACTATATGAAATTCTCAAAGAATTAATAAAACTGTTGCTTACTAAACAAATGAACAAACAACAAAATTATTAAGAACTCATCTGTCAACTCAAGGTCAGGTTTAGAATGTGAGTGAATGAATAAAACTCCACCGACATAACTCCTACCCCATCTCTCTCTGAAGTCAGAGTTCCAGAGCTCACTGGTTCTCCAGGAGAAAGAACAGATGCTATGGCTCTTTTAAACCTTTGCCTTGAAAGGTAAACAGCATCCCTCTGGCAATGCTCTGCTCCTCAAGCCATGTGGCAGAACTGGCTGTTTCTAAGAAGTGGAGAAAGGCTCTACCCCTAATGAAGAGATCACACCACTCTATGGTGTCCCATTATGTGGGACAATGGTACAAATATTGTTTTAGACATCTTTAGAAACAGCAGCTACCAGGTTACATTAGTGAGGACATGTTTTCATCACTCCGACATGTCTGTGTTGTCACCAACCATGTGTCTGTAGACAGGATGATTTATTTCTCTGAGCCTCATCCCTTCTCCTAAAGAGAATATAATAGCAGCTACCTCACAGAATCTATTAAGGGATAACTTGTCCTACACTGAAAGATGCCCTACAATGCTGCTGTCATTATAAGTTATCCAAATATATGTTATCCAAATCTGGATAGCACTGAAAGCGGAGGAATAGAAGACACTGTGTGGTGTAATTTAATGATGAGAAGAGGGTTACATAGGGATTTGTGTTCACCTTTTGATGATACTTACGTTAGATCTTGAGAACTAAACAGAAGCTCAAAGATTCACTCAGTTACTCAGGCACTTAAACAGGTAAAATAGATACCCCTTTGGGGCTGCCAGGTTGGTGTCCTGGTTCTTTCCAGAATGTCCTCCAAATATGTACCTTTCCCAATCATGAAACCTTTTTTTCTCAGCCTGTCTTTGTACTTTTCTAACTCTGTTAAATCTGTAAGTATGTAGGTGGATTAGAATATGAACTCTAATAGTTCAATGAGAGGAGAGGTCATACTCACCTTACCATGGTATTATCAAGTACAGTGTATGCACAGTGCAATACTGTACTACACCCACTGAAGCAATGTGCAGAGTACATACACCCACTGAACTCATAATGGGAGCCAGACTTATATATCTTCAATTTATTCAGGGTGATGATTTCCTGAAAAACCTAGATAATTCCTGAAGTAATTAAACTATCCAACAGAAGTATACATGACCAAGAGTGACATTGTATTATGGATCTATGAAGTAGTTGTTTCTTAGAAGATTCTGATGGGCAAAGGGTGGCGTCAGAGGGAAAATTGAAACATGAAGCAGGATGAAGGTAGCCAATGCATTGTAACAAAAGATGATTGATAAACACATAGAGTCCATAGCAGGTGCCAACAAAATTACATCTGATTTTCCAACAATGAAAAACAACCTAAGAGCAATTATCAATGGTGATTTTATCTCATGGAATGTGTATTGTATTTATGTGTATATAATCTTCATAAAATATAATGAAATAGTTGTAAATTATTTTGTTGGTGAGCAAATTTATGCTGCGATAGACTGAGTAAAGATGAGGCGGTGAGAAGATGACAATTCCAGGACTCATCCTCCATCCCCTTGATACCTAAATTGATAACTATATTGTCAGCTTTACAGTGGACCTCTGACCAATAAATAAACTCATTCCAGGGAGAAAAGAAAGAAGGGGTTTCTGGAAAATGAAGGCGGAGACGCTAATAAGAAGCTGCTATAGAGGTTCTGCAAAAGTACCAGATGTCACTATAGATAAGAACTAGGCGAGTGGAGATGAGAGATGCTGCAGCTGCTGAAGATGTACCCATCTTTGGGAACTATGCTATGGGGAAATCACAATCTTTTCTGCTTGTACCACTGTTGCTAAATCAAGAAAGCACCATACTTGTCCTGGAGATGACAGCCCTGACTCTGGGTACACATTCTAAGCTTAGGCAAGCTGTAGTCACAAGGGTGGAATATTATTAGTTTCGCTGTGTTTCAGCTCCAGATTTCTCCGTGAATCATGTGTGCATGAATCACAGTCACCGCTCTTCGTATTTTAGAAGCAGATGTATAATTTTTCTTATCCAAGAAAAAAAAATCAATTGCTGCCTAAATATGACTCTACTGTTGTCTCTGAATCTCTTTGATTTATTCAATTCCAAACCTTCCTTTTGGGGAAGAGTGAAAGTAATTAGCAAAGTTTTTAAAAGAAAGTAACTTTTTTTCATGTATTCCATCCAGGATTCTACTTTATACTTTAGAGGTGAGGAAGATGTAAGTATTCCCATGTTGTAGAAGAGGAACCTTAGACTCGTATGAGCAATTTATTGATCCATAATGTCACAGCCAGTGGTCAGATGGAGCTAGGATTTCACTTAAGGATTAAGTACTACACACTAAATCCTTTGTTGTCATCAGCCCTGCTTGGCTTTCTTGCTTCCAGTGTAAGAGATGACAGCAGTCAGATGAAGACCAAATGAGTAATTTTTTTTTTTAAATCTCATTTACACATGGCTTTCAAATTTCCTCACTAGTCAGTGTTGTTTTTTGTCTACCAATGTTTTAGGACTCTTCTTTTAATTGCTCTAGTCCTTTTGAATCTATGTGAGAAATCAATAAATACCAAGCTGGTTGCTCTGAAGAACATGGTCCTGGCACATAAGAACCAATGCTAGTGTTGTTTAGCACAAGTCAGATACAGGCAGAGAAGAACTACCTTTCTGGCACCAGTCACAAACATCTTATAGGATATCTATTCTTCTTCTTTCGTAAAGGATCACTTTCAATCTTTCCGGTGGAGCTAAAGCTACATACCAGCTTCCACTCTAGACAACCCACCATATGTCCTGTCTCTGAAACCCCTAAGCACAGAAGAAGCCTAGAGTATTTTCTTCATCTTGCTGACAAGGAAACCAAAGCTCTGAAACTTGCACTGTCCACAGATATACTGCTGAGTCCCCCTCTATTACTACTGTGTTACAGAAAATAATTTCATTATACTAAACCATACTTCTTATCAATAACAATATTTCTCTCAATACTTCCAAGTGCAGCAGTAATATCTATAAATACTCTATTGTAGAGTTTTAGAAGTTCTCTATGTATTTTCAATAACATAATCATTGGGATTCAAAATATTTTAAAACTTATGTCATAAATAAGCTTTTCAAAGGCTGGTGCCATGGTGGCACACACTTTTCATCCCAACACTTGGAAGGCAGAGTCAGGCAGATCTCTGTGACTTCCAGACCAGCATGGCCTGCAGATCAAGTTCCAGGACAGAGAAATGTTGTCTGTAAAATTAAAAAATAAAATAAAATAAAAGATTTTCAAAAAATAACAAATATACAAATAGCCTTATGCCCTGCTCTGAATGTGATGTCTCTGAAGTATAGGTTTTTATCTTAATCACATGCTCATTTTGCTTAAAAATTTTGTGGTGATTTCAAATCTGATTGTTCAATAGAACAGAATAAATAATCTGAGACATTAAGCTAAAGATTAGTGATCTAGAGTCAGCATGCACTTAGAAACTAGATTGCTCTGCTCTCCCTGCTGATCAGGGATATTCCAGTTTTCTACAGTCTTGCACTCCTTGACGCTTCCCTTTTACCCTTTGTGATGGTCTGTGTGCCCTGGCATGTTGAGGATTCATATATGCTCACTTTCCAATAGTGTCATTAAAGACACGGCTTGCTTCTTCCTCTTCATGCAAAGTGACATTTGGGGAGCATAATAGACAATATTTATCTTTTGTGGCAGAGGGCAAACATAGAAATAAGCAACATGCATGGTAAATCAGTAATAAGAGAACCTGAACTTAGAAAAGGAGTCAATAATGAGGAAATAACTTAGTAGCTCCAAGGCTCATAAATGAGTGCAAAGGTCATACTTTCATGCCCATATATCCCATTTCACTGAAAAACACTACCAAACTACTTGAATGTAAAGTGTGCTACAATAAGAGAATTCCTTCACAGTGTATAAGGGCCCAATTCTAGAAGAATATTTGTAAAATTGTATTCATTCTACACACACAGCTTCAGTCAGCATGCCTGTTTACTTTGCCAGTGGGTAGTCACTACGCTCAGAGCACAGCCTCCTGCATGATGCAGGGATAGCTCACTTCCTGCAGACCTCAAAATCAATCCTAGATACTTTAGGGGAATCCAGGTATCATAAAGAATTCTGTGAACACCACACACACCACAACATCAAAGGAATAGCCCTGCCTAGGCTTAAATCTGAGCAAGCCTTTCTGTAACAAAAGTTACAGACACCAAATACTAGTATTTTTTTTTAATTGCTTTTGTATGCTAGGGGTCTTACCATTTGGAAAATCACAATTGTCTCTAAATGAAAATTTGCCAATGGCACGCTCACTGTGAACAGAAATCCTACACTTGACTTAGCCAAAAGGACCAGTATACGATGTAAAATCTATGTATAGAAGTCCAGTAAAGGACACATTAGGTTCAGTCTAATGTGACCATCAAATCTGAGTAGTGCAAAGCTGTCAAACACTGGGAGAATAATAAGACAAAGCATTGGAGCTTAATGAACTGATGGCATTTTTATGGGCTATACAGCCTTACACAGATCCTTTAACCTTCTCAAGTCTTAATTTCAAGGTCTGTGAAAAGAACATGAGGATTTACCTCAGAGGGTTGCTATGAGAATACAATTTGGTAATGTCTTTACTGTAGTGACAGTCACATTATATCCTTAGAGAGCAAAATTTCCTTCCCTTGCTAATTGGATCTCTGAGTGCTGCATGAATATTGATAAGCAGGATGACATATGGAGAAAAAGTCCAAATGCCTTGGCTTGCTTGGAAAGCCCCCACCTCCACTCCATGTTCTGACTTCCACCAGCAGTCTGGCTTCATCTCCTCTTCCTGCCATTGTATAACTCCAATTCTAAATCCTTGAGTCGGCAATGCATTTCTATTTCTGGTAGGGATATGTTATATTGTCCTGAAGTATAGAAATAGAGAAGGAACTTGCAACACAGTTGGTAGAGAATAATATGGAGAGCTAGCTCACAAACCTAGACTACCACCCCAGCTTCAGCCCTTGCTAGAGCCACAAAGGTGGTAAGCTACTCAACTTCCTTAAACCTTGGTTTCCTGGGCTGTCAAGTGTAGATAAAACCTATACTGCTGTAGCATAAAACCTGCATTGCAGTGTTCTTGTAAGCAAACAATGCACTGTTTCGAGTAGGGTGCCCACCACAACACAGAATTGCCTGAAACCACTGAATATACAGCAGCACAAATAAGCCTATGAAAGCCTCTACTTATAAACCACAGAATAGTTATCATTATTCTGAAGAGCAATACGATTTGTTTGCGTGATAATACTGAATTCATAGGTTCTTAAAATGTCTCTGATTAGTCAAAGGACGTATGTGTACTTAAAGTTGCTCACATGGAGAAACATCCCTAAGTATAAAAGCAGTCACCTTCTGTGTCTAGGAAACCTGTTCATTTTAATTAACCTAAAAGGTTTCTAGCAATTCATGTTGATAAAGCACTTTGACACCCTAAGAATAAGAGGCAATTTGAATATGAAGTTTTATTACAACAGCATTTTTACAGTTATTCCTCAGGAAGCTCTTGAGCAATACAGAATCTCTGGGGTTTCTTGCCTCTCATCAGGTAGCTGCCCTGTGTTACCCACTTAAGGATAATGTGCCACTTCTCCACAAAAAGAGGAGGCAGTGTTAGACAATTAAGACAGTTAATAAGACAGTTAATATTAAGTAGAGAGAGTTTTTGCCCTTCAAATATCAGCCAAACAATGACTTCTTCTAAAACTACAAATCACATTTGGGTACATTTTTAAAAGTTATCAGGAAAAAAATGAAAAGAGATAATAAAGTAATTTTAAAAATATTTACTCACTTGGGCACTCTGGCTTATTGACTTTTTTGACTTCTGTGGACTGTATCGTGGGTATTCTGTACTTTTGGGGGGGGGTAATGTCCACTTATTAGTGAGTTCATACCATGCACTTCCTTTTGGGTCTGAGTTACCTCACTCAGGATGATATTTTCTAGTTCCATCCATTTGCCTGCAAAACTCAGGATGTCCTCATTCTTAATAGCTGAGTAGTATTCCATTGTGCAAATGAACCACATTTTCTATATCCATTCTTCTGTCATGGGCCATCTAGGTTGTTTCCATCTTCTGGCTATCACAAATAAGGCCCCTGTGAACATACTGGATGCCTCAGTTCCACTTGGGAGAGAGAAGAAAGCAGTCACAAGTGGGGAGGGAAGGAGGGAGGGGCCTGGGAGGGAAAGTGGACAGGGTTGAGGAGAGAGGGGAACCTGATCTGGTATTGGGTAAGGGAAAAGGACTGAAGCCCTGAGGGCCAGCAGAAAGAATGGAAACAGGTAACCTCAGGAAATAGGAGGTTGGGGGTAACTTCCAGAATGCACCAGAGACCTGGGAGGTAAGAGAATCTCAGGACTCAAAGGGAGGGACCTTAGATGAAATGACCAACTGTAGGGAGAAGAAACATATGGAACCTACCTCCAGCAGGAAAACAGAGCATCAAGTGAGGGATGGAGTTGCCATCCCACAGTCACAACTCTGACCCATAATTGTCCCACAGTCACAACTCTGACCCATAATTGTCCCACAGTCACAACTCTGACCCAAGAATTACAGGGAAAGAAGGTCCAGCGACAGGAGTGACAGGCCCAAAGTGGGATCCAATTCAAGGGGAGGTCCCAAGGCCTGACACTATTACTGAGGCTATGGAGAGCTCACAAAAGGAACTTATCATGACTGTCCTCTGAAAGACCCAACAAACAGCTGAGTCAGACGCAAATATTTGTACCCAAACAATGGACAGAAGTAGCTGACCCTTGTTGCTGAATTAGCGAAGGATAAAAGAAGCTGAGAAGAAGGATGATCCTGTAGGAGGACCAGCAGTCTCTATTAATCTGGACCCCCAAGATCTCTCAAACACTGGACCACAGACAGCATACACCAGCTGATATGAGGCCACCAACACACATAGAGTAGAGATCTTCCGGGTCTGTGTTCATTCAGAGATGATGCATTTAACCCTCAAGAGACTGGAGGCTCCAGGGAGTTTAGAGGTCAGGTGGCATGGGGAGGGGGTGGGGGTATCCACATGGAGACAGGGGTGTGGGGAGGAGGTGTGGGATGTGAAGCAGTTGGAGGGTGGATTGGGAGGTGGAGAATGAAATATGGAGTGTAAAAATTAATTTATAAAATAAAAAAAGTAAAAGAAAAAGTTAAAAAAAAAATTCAGAACCATTACTGACAGGAGAAAGGAGACTACAACATAAATTGAACTCCACTCTAAGTATAACATGAACAAACAGGGATCTATAGTCTCAGAGCAGAGTTAGAAAGAAGAGGGCTATTTACCGAGAATGTCCATCAGTGGTAGGGTTTGTCAGATAAACAGACCTAGCTGATTTCTTGCTGAATGCAGATCATGGAGAACAGAAATAACTGAGAGAAGACAGAAAATGAGAAGCCAGATCTCAAGTGTGAGTCTTTCAGATCTTTGGGTCCTGTGTCTGGGATGCATCAGGTCTTCAGCAACAGGGACTTACCTTCTACTTCTCATGGGTAAGCAAGGGTAACAGCAATAGACTATAAAGTCTGAGGTGTCCTTCAAATTTAAAAGGGGGCTTATCATGCCTGGAGTTGGGGCTTTGTTAAATATTCAATGACTATTAGGGAGAACATGGGTAATCAAGTTGTGAATATATATATATATATGTATATATATATATATACACATGTATATATATGTATATATACATAAATATATATATAAATGTATATATATATTCAAAGAAAGAGAGGCTATGAATTTGAGAGAGCAAGAGGAAGTATGTGGGGTGGTTAAAAAGAGGAAAGGGGGAAAACATTATATAATTATGTTTTAATTTTAAAAACTAAAATTTAGAATAAATACATTATATGCAGGGTGCTACCAGAGCTTGGGGCATTTTAGTAAAACTATGTTTTATAAAGGGCAATACTCAAGGGCCAGGAGAAAATTCCAAAACTGACTATAGCTTAGCCAAAGAAAGAAATTTGGTAGCTCCACAAACACGCAAAATAAATTTATATATAATTTATATACAAAGTAAAGTCCTACTGGGCTGAAACATTTTTATGGTCTTTGCTACTATGATGCGCTTCACAGCTCCTCTTCACTCCCATCTTATCATTACACCAACCCCTCCCTCAACACCAGTCCTCTTGCTCCCTACACTAAAAATAAAGCAAGCATTGGAGGAAGACCACAAGACTTAAGTAGCTAAATATTTCATTCATAAATCTTCCTGGGTTCAAGTCTTTATCTCCACAGAATTTCTTATTAATCTATACCTCACAGTCTGAGTCCATTTTATTGGCAATAAATCAGACCTCAGAGGAGGTCAGTTTTTAATATTAGCATCTTCACAGTTGGTTGTCATTAGTAAAGAATATTTTTTCTAAACCACAGCACAATAGCTGTAGGTATTTATGATTGTACTCTTGATTCTAAACTGTTTAAAACATGTTTATAGAGCACAAGTAGAAGGATTGACCTTTATCAGGCTCAAGGATGTCCAGGACTGTTCTACTGAAATTAACTTCAAGTGTGACTGGGTGAGCTTCTACCAGGCTCAAATAGTAAATGACTCAAAACATTACTTTGAAGGTGAAGCAATATAGCTAAGAGCAGACAGGTTCTCAAGAAGAACTGACTTTTTCAAACTCAGAGAAGTAACAGAGTAAGTTACTATTTGTGCGGGTTTATCATAAGGCCAGGGACAATTTCTAGGAAAGACAAAAATCTCAAACACTGGAGGGAAGAGTTCAGGATGATTTCAAAGTGAAGGGGAACATAACAAAGACTCCAAAAAGAGAGGACATGTTCTTTGTACAATTTCTAAACACATCTCTTGAATCCAGAGGGCAAATTCCAATTACATGGTCTAAAGGTGAAAGATCAGAACTCAGTGGAATCCTGGGACAGCTGGGAGATAAGCCTTCCAATAGCATAGGGAAGGAAAGATGTTGAGGATGTTGAAGGACAATTAGGATTGAACTTGGTGGATACAAAGGTAAAGGTGATACAATGCTTAAACCCATGGGTTACAAAACCCTTCTCATATAGTCTCTAGAATACACTCACCTATTATGACAAATGTTCCCAAGATTTTCGTAACTTCATGATTCATGCAAGGAAGTTTCATTGCTTGTGCAAAAGAAAAACAACCAAAAGAAAACTATTGTATAGCTGGCAGTCTTTGACTTCAACTATGGTAATTGTCCACTACAACAAAGGCCAGAAATAACACCAGTGAGCAACAACAATAAACTATAGCTCGAATTAGATGAGAAAAATCAAATAATCTCAAAGCACAATATTCACAAAATCTAGGATACAATTCAAAATTGCTCAACCTGAGAAGAATTTGACCCTGTAAAAAGTGTCAATGCAAACTGAGAGTACACTAATCTAGATTTAGAATACATGCAACTGCATTCAATCAATCGCATGATGAAAAATATACTCATAATAAATTCACAATAAAAACAAGGTAGGGGATACCCTCAATATCAAAATGGAAATAAGGAACAAAGTTCTGAAAAGTATTTTTTCAATCAGAACATGATACTACTGTTTAAAATCTTAAATTTATCTGGGCATAGGTCAGCTACTTGGAGCCAATAAAATGATTCGTTATAGTTATTCAAAATTAGCAAGTAAGTATCAACTGTACATCTTCCAAACATGCTAATTTCAGGAACATAGGCTCAAATAAATCACTGGCTTGTTCTAATTAAACTTCAATTAAAATTGCCTGGTTAAGAAAATTAGGTTAGATTATATACTTGGCAATGAAGAAATTTTATTGAAATCTTCTAATGCTTGATTTCTCATTTCCTTTCCTCGCATTTTTCCAAAACAGACTGGGAATTTCCTCCATAATTCTAATTTAAAGATAATGATATTAAGAAGTTGTTTCTTCATATAAAGCATGTCTATGTAGCACAATCTCTGCTATTTATCACCACACACATGTTGAACACTTATAATGCTCTCTCCTAGATACCAAGATTATACAAATAAGCATATTTATACATTCCCTTGTAGAATTCAGGACCAAATATATGAGAAAGTTAAGCATACCATTGCATAACATGGGAAAATAGCAAGTGAAGTTAAAGGAGCAGGCCTGGCCATGTTCTCTCTACAGTAGGTCAGAAAGTGCTGCTGAAGCAGGCAACATATGAGATATGTTATGAAGAATATACTAGAACTCCAGTCTGTGAATTGGGTATAACATTTAAGACCAGTGGAGCAGCAACATGAAAACTAACAGAAACGCTGCACATTTAACACACATGCATGGGGCTTCTATCATACAACAGTACCACCTTTAAACATAGAGTGAATGAGACATACTTCCAGTCCTCAAATTTCCCTGTCCAGTGAAACAAAGAAATACCATTGCAGATTGTGCTAGGCATTTTTATTACCTCTGGATGCACATGTGTCATTGTACCTTGCCATATTTCACTCATGTAATTTTACCTGCAAAATACAAAACAAGACATATACACACATACACAGACACACACACACACACACACACACACAGCTCTTATTCCTCCCCACTATGAGAATTTTAAGGAGATAAATGGGAGTCAGGATAATGGAAATGAGGTGTAGGGGAGAAGAGGGAATTTTAGAGAAAAGATCAGAAAGAACTAATTCATTCAAGAGGTATCTGAATAGAAAATAAAATCAATAAGAATGAGCCCTTCTGTCACCTATGGAGATTGGCAGGGAGAAGAAAAAGAAAATAGCAAAGCCCTAGATTAGCAGGACATTTTTAAAAAGAACTACTCATAAGACAAGAATGGCTAGAACCAGCAGACTGAAGGTAACAGAGTGGTGGGGAAGGGGATTTGAGAGACAGAGAATCCAACCCATTTAACCTTGTAGAGCACAAGGGGTTTGGCAGGGAATGAAACTTAGTTAGGTTCAAGCCCTGGAAGGCTGTGAGCAGAGACACAGCCTGATTTCATTTACACTTTAAGAGATGCCTTTCACTGCTGGACAGACAACAGAGTGCTTGTGAGCAGAGATGGAGTGAAGAAAACTCACTAAAAGACAATTACAACCAAGCAATCAGAGAGTAATAGTGGCTGGGACTAAGGGGGTAGGCTGGGGATGGAGGAGGTGTATGAAGTGATACATGCAGAGTACAGGTTGCTCTGAGGGCCAATCCATTACACTTCCTGAGAATTCAGATGAGGAAGGTGAATGGAGAATATTTCTAAGTTTCTTGGCCATTGTCATCCACTAAAATTGGGAAAGTGATCAGGAATGTGGTAGAAGGAAAACAAACAGGGAGTACGGGATATGAGGTGATGCTAGACCCGAAAACAAAAGGATACTGAACTCACAGAACTGAAGGTAAGGGTCCAAAGTAGAATAAGGAGTAGGAGGAGATACATATATAGAAATGTCCAAAGACTTGATGGCCAGAGGTGTGACCTCAAGAACAAAAGTCAAAGGACAAGAAATATAAGGTCTTGTCCTTGGGGCAGAAAACAGAAAAGCCATATGTATTTAAGGCAAAAAGAATGATATAGAAAGTATAGAGCTTAAGAGAGGGCATGGGAAGGGGTGGTAGGGTACTGGAGTGTGAGAGCAGTCAGCATGGTTTCTATACATGTAAGAAGTCACTGGAGAACAAACTTTTTAAAAAAAATTAAAAAGAATCCTGTCATATTGCTCAAAGCCACAAGTAAGTGAATAAATAATAAATTTTTGTTGTGTCACATATGATATGGAATACTTAGAGTTTTGCATTCATGAGAAACAGGAGAAGCAGGAAATGAAGCCTGGAAAATTCCTTTAACACTCAGCAGCTATCACCAGCTTAGCCTGACTATTCTGATCTGCTCAATATTTGAACATTTTCTCCCATAGCTGCTGTACAAGCTATGACAGGCTTTGTGAAAAGGCTGTCTTTTGAGCCTAAGGTCCATAGCTTCTTTCTCTCCAGCCTGTGTCTAGGTTGGGGTTTAGCACAAAATCACCTTGAACAAACCTGTTCCAGTTGGTAAAGTGCTCAGTGTTGAAAGCTAGGCTTCTCTGGCTGCATTTCACTCCTGTTTCATGACATAATTTCTTGCCCTGCAATTACCATGGCAACTTTGTGGGTGGGGAGAGATGGGCCGCTCTCCAAACAGGTTGACAGTGACAGATGTTACTTCTGTTCATAATTGGTACCTGAACAAATGCCTGGGTCATCATATTAGCATGGCTCAGGACATCTCTCCCCAGGCCATTAGCCCCCCCAGGAAACACAGATTGCAATTAAGGTCCATGGAAATTGCATAGTTTCCTGCCCAGTTGAAGCCTCCATTTATCCATGGGGAAGTTTATAAGGCACAGGCTCTAGTGTGCACACACTTGAAAATCTTTGCTAAGGTCCTACCACAAAGACAGTATTTTTCCAAGTTATAGACCCCTTTCACAAATTATCTTATTATCTCACAGTGAGCCAACATGGTTGGTATAAGGGAGAGATCATAGTACATTGAGCAATGACTGAACACTGAGGGTTAAACAGCCAATCATGTAGAAGCCCTGATGTGCTGAGTCCCAAAGCCCATGCTCAAGATTAAAAAACAAACAAACAAACAAAAACAAAACAAATCTATATAGTTCGAATTCACAAAACACAACCAACAAACAGGCTATGGATAAACAGACAGGTTTCAAAAGACAAAAGACAAAGGACCATAAACACAAAAACCTGTTCAATTTCACCAGTAATCAAAGAAATGGAAAATAAAACTAGATTAAGATTCCATTTTATCCCAGTCAAAGTGATAACCATTAGGAAAACAGTGCACATATTTGCAGCTGCAACACTAGTCTGACTCAGTGGGTTCTGTATACATGTGGACATAAAGTTAGGAAGATGTGTTGAGGGGGAATTAGGAGGTGTTGGAGAATTGTGGGGTGTATTTAATAATCAAGATATATTTTGGGCTAGAGAGATGGCTCAGTGGTTAAGAGTACTGATTGCTCTTCCAGAGGTCCCGAGTTCAATTCCCAACAACCACATCATTATAGACAGCCATCTGTAATGGAATCTGATGCACTCTTCTACTATATCTGAAGACAGCTACAATATACTTACATATAATAAATAAATAAATCTTTAAAAAAGATATATTTTATACATTTATAAATTTCTTAAAGAAGAAATAATATATAAGAGCAAAAAGAAAAGAA
>NW_022196893.1:2408498-2442036 GCF_008632895.1 Mastomys coucha
GGAAGGGAAGGGAAGGGAAGGGAAGGGAAGGGAAGGGAAGGGAAGGGAAGGGAAGGGAGGGAAGGAACAATAAATACTTATGAGAATGAAGAGAAAGAAAACATTTATGCACTGCTGTTAGGGATGTAAACCAGTCAACCTACTATAGAAATCAGTGTGCAAGTTCTTCAACAAACTAAAAATATAATTACCATGTGAGCCAACTATTCCATTGCTGATACAACTTAGGATGCTACTCCAACCTACCACAGAGACATTTGTACATTATGCTCATTGCTGTCCTATTCACAGAGCCAGGTCATGGAATTGATCTAGGTATCCAACAACAGATGAACTGATAAAGAGAACTATAGAAATTAGAGTACTAGTTAGCCACCAAAACAATGAAATTGTGCTCTGGAAAAAAATCTAGAGCTGGAGGTCATCATAGCAATAGAAATATATCAGAGACTCAGAATAATAAATATCAGGTTTTCTTTCATTTGTGAATCCTATAGTGTATATAGATAGATAAAGGCACACGTGTATGCACACACCTGACACAGAAGCAAGGGCAGGCTCAGGAAGATAAGATTCTAGAGAGAAAGAGAAAGGAACAGGTAAAGAAGGTGAGAAAAGGGAAACGAGAGAATGGAGATAGAGAAGATAGGATACGTGAGAGATTACCATGAATAATGAGTACATGATAATAATTTCTAAATTCTGCCACAGCCAAGTGACCTAATAATGGTCTATGTTGAATCACAAGCAAGCTATCTCTCTGCATGGGAAATACAATAAATACTAACCCACATAACACTACAGGAGGGAACATGCTAGAATAATCAAAGAGTCCCTGGTTTTTGTGAATGGTGATGTCTCATAATAACCAAGGGGTAGAGAACTTCCTGCTTGGGTCAGAGTTCATCTGGCGTGCTTCACACCAGTCTCAAATGCAATCCTAGGTATACTGTGGTATTCCTCACATGGCAAATGGGAAAACAGGCCTTCAGAAAATAAGACTGTTGATCATCACACTGTAAGTTAAAATAGCAGAGCTGAGCTTTGAACTCAGTTTTTCTTGACTTTGACCATCCAACCTTTTGATCACTCTAGGTACTAGTTAAGCTGTGAGTTGCATGACTGAATCAGCCACAGCCATTGACATATGGAACAATGTTTCCCAACAGTGCAGAAGGGCAGTAAGAGAAAACCTGGAGATATGAGCATCACTGAGAAGACAGGTGGAGACAGGCTTAGGATGGAGAATCAGAAGATGTTCTTGATAATATCAGTATTCTTACCACACTCAACTGGGAAGTAACACACACACACACATACACACACACAAACAGAGAGAGAGAGAGAGAGAGAGTATGACAGAGACAGAGTCTTTCTGTCTATATTTATTTATATATAAATATACATCTATATATATGTGTATATAAATATATGTATAAATATATGTATATATGTATAAATTCATATATAAATATACATTTATATATAAATATATAATATATATGAATAAATATATATTGTACATATATAAATAAGTAATATAGTGTGTCTATTCCTCTTCTGACCTAAGTATTCCTTCTAAAATTCTCTGTAGTGCCAGCTTAATCATCATAAATTCCCTTAATCTGTGTTTAATCTTTATCTCTCCACCAGTTTAATAGTTTTTCTGGGTACAATAGGAGGGGTTCAACAATCATGGTCTTTCAGAATTTAGAATACATATTTCTAGGGAAAAGAAAGTCAGTTTTCTTTGGGGATGCAGCCACTGAGAGGGTACCCACATTTGAACAGATGGTCCTAAAGCTACCAAGAAGTGGACTCAGTGGGTTTTAAAAATAGTGTATTAATTTAGAAAGGGAAAGAGTAGAGAAATTGGAGAAGATGATTGAGAAGTATTTTTGATCAGAATATATTATATGCTTGTATGAAATTCTTAAGCAATAAAAGTTTTAAATGTGTATATATAAATATACATATATGTAAACACTGACACAGACAGATTAACATTTGTATAAACAATTAAACTGATAAACTGTTAGGCTGTAGAGAAAGAATGTGAAAGTTCATTCAGGGCAATCTATTTTCTAGGTATCTTCCGGGTAGCAGAGAGTAATTATTTTACTTCTCCAAAATTCACTTACTTATCATACTCCTCCCTCAATTTAACATACACAAAAAGATACACATACAGAAAAGATCTTAAGATGTTGCATGACTTCTGTAAGGAGTATAAATCGAGGACTAGGATCAAGATTTTCCTAGTATAATAGCATCAGCTTAGAAATACAGCTATTAGTTGGTAACTGGAAAGTTCATTAAAGCCTTCCTTAGGTACCAATGTATGAGATGCTTGAACCTCATGTAACATTATAGAATATTTGAATATAACAAACACATTTCCCCTTGAATATCTCAAAACATCTCTGCATTGCTTATAGCATGCAGTACAGCTTAAATACTGTTTGTTTTTTTACACCATAATATTTAAGACAATAAAAAAAAACTATGCTTGTTTATACAGACCAGTATTTTTATATATTTGTTGTATAATTAGTTAAAGCAATAAATTAAGAAACTGTGAAGATAGAGGTCTAATGATAATTAAACAATGAGAAGAAACCCTTGACTGAATGTGATAGTTCATATCTGTCTTCTTAGCACTTCAAGGAGAAGAAAAACAGGAAAAGGAAGGGAGAGGGTAAGAGGAGAAGGAGGAAGGTAGTAAGAAATGGGAAGAGGAGGGAGAAGCAGGAGAGAGTAGTTGATCATTTCTTTATTATCACAATGCATTTATATGACTCTGTTTAATTTTTTCTCAGTGCATATTTATTGAGCACTTTAGACTTTGCCAAACACAATAGAACATCCTATTAAGTAGATGCTATTTACCATTTATGATCCACTGTCGATATATTTAAAGTGCCAAGATGCTGGATGTAACTGATTTAAGTTCTATCTTTCCAATTCTAAAATTGTTATTTTTCCACCCTATTATCTCTAGCTAGTCTCCACCACCAAACACAAAGCAAAATAAAACAAAGAGGAGAGACAGACAGAAATATAAAAACAATCAAAGATTCTGGACACTAGCCAGCACATTATGCCAGGCACTCTACAGCAAGTGGAATGTAAAAAGTAATAGATCTTCAATTCGACAAGTCCCCAGGGTAATGAATTCCAAGCACATAATACTGCATCAAAAAGCCTTCCTGTGCTGGGAGTCCCCACTCCCAGAGGGAGAAGCTGGTATACTCTGCCTGGGTCTATAATTCAGTAAGACATGAACAGCAATGGAGTTTGAGAAATACATTGATTTTAATGCAGTACACTGACCAGTCTGAAAGAATTATATAGAGTTTCTCAAGGGAGGATGGGGCTAAGTCACCTTGTTAAGGGGGCTCCTGGTGTGGGTTTGCATCCCATTGAGTTAGTGGATTACAGACCACTGCAGCTTTCCCTGCTGAAGAATTAGGTAGGGTTCACACAAAGACTTGAATTAAATAGCAGGTAAGGGCCCCATGAGGTCCTATCTCCAGCCAGGGCAGTGAATGGAGTCTTGTGTGGTGAGGTGATATGGCCCATTATCTACGCTAATGCCAAGCAGTAATAGCTTCATTTTTCATCACATCTGGGTGAAGGAAATTTTGTCAAACACCAAAAATAGAATAGGAAACTAATGTCCCAGAAATAAGTGATTGAGAAAGAAATTGAAATCTTGTCCATCCAATTCAAGTGCCCCTTTTCTTTTATAGTTCCAAATAACTTCTCTGAAAAGGAGGCACAAGACATGAGCTCGGTACCTTTCCTCAGTATTAAACATATTATGCTTAGCTATCTCAGCCTTAAACTTTTAAAGATAAGAGCAGAAAATAGAAGGGCTAACCAAGAAAGACAGTATGTGGTCTTTCGAAATCTTATATTAAACCTGGAAGCCAGCATTCACAAATAGAATTGCTAATTAGGCATTCCAGGGTATGCTTTACTTCCATAATTATCATTAATTAATTACTTAATTCAGCTAGTATTTACTAAACACTGCTCAAGAAACTGAGGGGAGGAGGATAGAGAATGCCAGTGACACACTGGGCCTAATGGCCTTTTGTCGGAGAGACACACCAAAACAAAAATTATACATTGCACATAACATTCAGGTCCTAATTAGGAACCCAAGATAATAATCAGACACAGAGCTGAAGATTTGGCTCTGATTGTTATTAGCCAGGGAACACAAGTGACTGCAGTCTTTGAAACTTAAATTATCTGTCTTCACACCTAAGGGGAAAAGGTTTGTTCCTGTGTTCCAGTTTGGTGACCTGAACCAAAGTCTTAAGGTAATCCAAGATAAAAATGAGAAAGCAGAAAAACTGCTCTCTGGGCTACTTTTGCTGTAATTAACAGTGTCATCAAAATCAACTTGGGGTAGAAAGAGGTTACCTCATCTTACACAACTCAGTTAAGAGTTTACACTGAGAGAAATCAGGGCAGGAACCTGGAGATGGAAACTGAAGCAGAGACTTTACTTGTTTACTGCCAGGCTCATACAAAACTTTTTTATACAACCCTAGCCTACCTATATAGGGGTTGGTACTGCACACCTGTCTAGGGAGGCTAAGGCCTCCCACTCACATCAGGTAGCAATCTAGAGAATGCTGCCCAGACAACCTGACTAATGAATCCCATGCAAACAATTCTTGAGCTAAGAGTTCCCTCTTTCCAGGTGTGTCAGGTTGACCACTAATGTGAGCCAGCACAGCTATATATCGCAGACCAGAGCGAGGGAAGGGAGGCATGAAATGCGTTGAAAAATACTTAGGATAAGTGTCAAGATAGATTTTGTCTTGAACAGTTTTCTAAATTATCCTGACTGAGTTGTTTGGTTTGAGACCAAGGACAAGGGACTGAGGTACATATTTTACATACCAAAGCAGACCTGGGTTCCAGGTTCTCCCAGTATCCCTCAGTCCCTACCTGGTACACCCTGCCCCCAACCCTGAACTTTCCAGCCCAGGGGCTAGGCTGCCCTTCCCCCAGAGGCTCCTCCCTATATAATCTACTCTGTCTCTCTCCTCACCACTTCTCTTCAATTCTCTTCTCCTCTCTGTGTGCACATGTCCCCTTCTCTCTTTTTCTCTCCCTCCCCTACCTACCCCCTTTCCCCATGGCTTCACTGGCCTTGGTCCTTGGGGCCAGTGAACTCACTCATCTGAGTGCAAATTACCAATAAACCTGCCTCTAATCTAATCTAATCTGGTTTAAACTGGCTCATTTCACAGAGAAATATCTGGATATGCCATAAAACATATTGTCAATGTTTCTCTAAAGGCATTTCTAGAGAGGTTAATATTTCAGTTTGATAGACTTTGAGATGAGTTCACTAATGTAGGTGGGAATAAGCTAATCAGTTAAAGTCCAGAATAGAACAAAAGATCAGTCCTTCCCAGAGTAAGGATGAGCCACTCCTTTCTGACTTTCAACCTGGGTCCTTGGTTACTCCAGATTAATATTCAGCCTGAAGCACTGATCTTTCCAGATACCATGGCTGCCAGACTTTGCTCTGTAGAAACATTGCATTTATGTTCTATTTGTGCCCTAGTTACTTGTAACATGGAATATTTTCTCACTCAATCTACAGATGAGCACCATCTTGGCAAAATGTCTGCTAAGACTGGGGTACTTTTTAATTAAGTTATTTATCAATTCTGTAAGAATTCTACACATATTTTCGGTCATTTGGTACCTGTGTCAGTTCAAATATTTCCTTCACATTTGTGGCTGTCTTCCCATGTCCAGTGTTAAGTGCCTTTCGTTGAACCTGGGTTTCTAATTTTAGTGGACTTCAGCTTATTAGATCTTTCTCTGTTAGTATCAAACTAAATGTCTTATCTAGACACATTCCAATTTTCTCTCCTTATTTTCTTAGAGTTTTACTTCTGCTCATATAATATTAAAGCATATGATCCATTTTGAGTTCGTTTTTATGAGCATGTAAACTCTGTGTTCTGGCTTCATGTCTATTTCAGTGATGAACTATTGTGACAAAAGCAATGATTTACTGGTCTTCCAAATTCCAATTGCATGTTATCATTGTGGTAAAGTCAAGGCAGGACCTTGAAGCAGCTAGTCACATTATATATTCACATACAGTCAAGAGCAAATAAAATTCATGCATGTACATTTACTGCTCAAATCTCTTTTCTACTCCAATTAATGACCCAAACCCATGGGGTGCTGCTCCTCAGAGGGCTGGGCCTTCCCACTTCAATTAATATAATCAAGGCAATCACTCACAAACATATACACAGGCCAACTTGACCTAGACAATCTTGCATTGAAAGTCTCTTCCTAGGTGATTATTGATTGGGTCACCTTGACAGAAGTGTTCAGCATAGTCTGTTTCTAGTTTCATTATTTGCATGTGGTTGTCCAGTTGTTGGAGGACCATTTGTTATTGACTATCTTTCCTGCATTGTGTTATCTTTGCTCTTATGTCAGATATTAATTGACTACTTTATGTGTGACTTACATCTGGTATCTCTATTCTAAGACATTAATCAATTTGTCTATTCTTTACTCATCACAATCATGTAAAAATCATTAGAGGTTTTTTTTTTAACCAGTCCTGAAATTTGCTCATGTCAATTCTCCAACTTTGGTGTTTTGTTGATTATACTGGGTTGTTTGTCTCTTAATATAAACGTCAGGGTCTGCTTGCCGGTATTCACTAAATGCTTGCTGACATCTTATTAGCAATGTATTAAGTCAATATGAGAAAGTAGTATTATAATAACAATATTGAATGCTTTGCCTATGAATATATAATAATTTTCCATTAATTAGTTATTTGACTTCACCTGTGTTTGCAATGGTTTTTTGGTTTTTTGGGGGGGGGGTTATTTTGTTCTTTGTTTTGGTTTTGTTTTGTTTGGTTTGGTTTGGTTTTTCTCAAGACAGGGTTTCTCTGTGTATCCCTGGCTGTCCTGGAACTCATTCTGTAGACCAGGCTGGCCTTGAACTCAGAAATCCGACTGCCTCTGCCTCCCAAGTGCTGGGATTAAAGGCATGCACCATCATTGCCCAGATGCAATGTTCTTCATCTTTTATATATACTTTTTGATATCTCTCTCTATAGATTGATGATAGGTAGATAGATAGATAGATAGATAATGTGTATATGTATTTGATTTTGAAATGTGATAATATAAATGCTATTGTATACTTAATTTTTAGTTCAATTTGTCCACTACTAGTATATAGGAAAGAAAATGATCTTCATATATTAATCTTATATGTTTCAACTCTATTGTACAAGACTGTGTCCTGAAAGATTAATTCTGAGTATAAAATATCACAGGTACTTGTTGATAGCAAAAGTGGGCATAGGAAGTCCCATTTGCAAGATTTCTCTTTGCAATTCAGGAAATAAATCATGGTGGTTTACCCTACAATGGGAGGTAATGGAAATGAATTGGAATTTTATGAAATTTTATGGACTATTTGACAGGATCTAGTGATTCAAAGAAAAGTACAAAGAAGAGAAAAAGGCAAAGGTGATACATGGGCATTGAAATGTGAGAACGGGACAGTAAGGACCTTGAGAAGCAGGCAACATAAACAACAGTAGCTCAAATGCCAATGCCCCAGTAAATGTCTTCATGCCCAGGCCCATGACTCTGTAAAACCTTGTTCTCTTCTTTAACATTCTGGAAGAAAGGCATCTGTCATATCCTCAACTTAAAGAGGAAAAGAATAAAGACTCGAGTAGTCATGATATTCAACATCATACTGTAAAAACAGTAGCAGTAAGATTCAAATGCACATGTTTTTAAAATAAGCTAAAACAGAAGGAAAGCCCAAGTGAAGATGTTTGAATCTCACTTTGGAGAGGGAATAAAATAGTCATAGGAGGCAGAGGGAGGGAGGAAACTGGGTAGGAGAGGGGATGGGGAAAGAAATGGGGGGGTCAGGATCAGGTGTGGGGAGGGCAAGAGAGATGGCCAAATGGCCAAGAGAATGAATGGAAATCTTCAACTGGTGGAAGTGGAGGAAGGGTGCATCTCAAGGATGTGCCAGAGACCTGGGATAGGGTAGGTGCCCAAAAATCAGTGCGGGTGACCTTATCTGTGACTCACAGCATTGGAGATATGAAACTTGAAGAGGCTACTTCCTATGGCTAGGCAGGAACCCCAGTGGAGATATAGGGACACCAACCTATCCACAAAACTTTCCACCCCAAATCGGTCCTGCCTACAAGAAATACAGAGATTGGGAACTGGAGCAGAGACTGAGGAGATAGCTAAACAATAATTGACCCAACTAGAGACCCATCCATGGGCAAGCACCAATCCCTGACACTATTAAAAATACTCTGGTATGCATACAGACAGGAGTCTAGAAAGACTGTCCTCTGAGAGTCTCCACCCAGCAGCTGACTCAGATGAATGCAGAGATCCACAACTAAACAGTGGATGGAGTTTGGGGATTTATATGGAGGAGTTGGGGGAAGGATTGAGTGTCCTGAAGGGGATAGAAAAACCAACAGAGTCAACTAGCCTGGACCCTTGGGACTCTCACAGATTGAACCACCAACCAAAGAGTATACATGGGCTGTACCTAGGCCCCCAACACTTAAGTCAAAGATGCAGCTCGGTCTTGATGTGGGTCCCAAACAACTAGAGCAGGAGCTATCTCAAAAGTTATTCCCTGTCTGTGGGATATGTTCTCCTAGCCAAGCTGCCTTGTTGGGCCTCAGTGGGCAAGGATGTATCAAGACATGAAGAGACATGAAGTGCCAGGATGTGGGGATACCCAGAGGTGGCCTCTACCCTGTCAGAGGAGAAATGGAGGGAGGAGGATTGTGGAAGGGGGTTACTAGGAGTGGAGTCAACAATCAGGATGTAAAGTGAATATAAACAAACAAACAAGTGAACAAATAAATAGTTCACAAGGTTAAAGCCATGTCTCAAGACCCTACATTTGCTCTGGTTACATACATATCATATGCAATAAACCATCAAACTTCACTTATTTTTAACTCCATTGCAGTATGCCAGCCTTCTTTCGAGAACAATTATGTATAAAGCCCATCATAGAAACAGGTGTTTCTTTGGGATAATGCTGAGAAGTCATTGGCAAATGCTGCTCCTTCACATGGAATGTTATACATGCCCTGATTAGTCTAACACCCTCAACATATCCCACTTAGGTTCAAAGGAAACAAAAACAGCAATTAAACTATTCCAGCAGAGTCATGATCCTCATTGTGGAAGAGCAGGTGTCCCGGCTCAACAAACAGAATGGTGAAAAGTCAGCCCATGGAAGGAGCAGAAAGCCAGGGAACACTTGTGGGTAAGGGATAAAGCCCAGAGCCAAGGTCACTTGCTATTCTCACTTGCTATTCTCATTTGCTATTCTCAGTTCTTTCTGGAGCAACAGTGTGTTGGTCCTTGAAAGAATATTGAACTTAACTATTCACGCTCAGCCCAGGGAACCAAGTGTCATCCTTGTGACTTCTTACAAGATATTTAACCTTCACACCCTCCAACTTGTTAATCTGTATAACACAGAAAATTGTTCTGGTTCTATCACACAGGGTGTAAATTGAATTGATTCTGTGATGTCAGCTTTCCATTACTATAGCAAATACTTGAAACAAATCCATTTAAAGAAAAGAAGTGTTTATTTGCATCATAGCTTCAAGGGGGCTTAGTCTGTAGGTGAGTAACCTTCTTAATTGGAAGGATGGCTGTGGAAGCACATTATATCATGGCAGAAATGTGGCAGGAGAAGCTGCCCAATGTATGGCGGCCAAAAAAAAGAGAGCCAGTCTCAGAAAGGCATCCAATAATCCCATGAGCAGGGAGGAGGGAGGATGGGACAGGGGACTTTCAAGGGGAAACCAGGAAAGGGGATAACATTTGAAATGTAAATAAAGAATATATGTGTATATATATATATATGTATATATATATATGCATACCTCCTACCTCAATCTACTCAGTGCTGCCTTTTAAAGGCTGTATATCCTATCAATAATACTAAGTAGCTACTAACTTTATTTGGAGTTATAGGATCTTTGCTACATACCAGTCAGCTGCATGCTGTTCCTGTCTCTAAAGTAGAATCTGATTCCCAGGAAGGCTGTGAGGAAACTTGTGGTTATGAAAACACTGTAGTGCTTGTCTAAATCTCCTGTATTTTGACTCCCAAGACTGTGTGGGTGCTTGGCTAGTCCAGAAAGGCAGCCAGTGAGTTAAACAGATAAGAGGAATGGACATTGGGCAAAAACTTCAAGACCAGTGCTCTTAAAACTGAAAGGCTTAATTTTGAAAATGTCCTTTTGGCAGATAGCCTAAGTGTTTATTTAAGCCACCGAGTTGGCCAAGGTTCTTCCCAATGGTCAATCCTTCAAGCCTATGTCCTGGCACAGGTACAGGTAAGCAGATTATTGGACCATAGCCACATTTCAGTAACCCATTTTGTCCTCCATCCATCAAATGGAGAACAGCTGTCCTAAATCTGCCCCCTTTAACAGTGGCTTTTAAGAGATTTAGAGTTTTAGTGCCTCTGGCAGGGATTATAAATGACTGTCAAATCCCAGCATCTTCTCTGAAAGAGAGCAGGTGTTTATCTGTTTGACCTACCTACTGAATACAGGGAGAAACTGAGGCCAAACAAACTCTAAAGTTGTCCTGATATTACAAAGTGTAATGGCAACACCAGGACAGGAGCTAAGGGGAAGCTGGGAGTCTTGTCTCCTCCTATCTCTCAGGACTAACTAAGACAGACAGGCATTCTGTAACCATAGCATTATATTAAGTTCCTAGGGGAAACTATCCCTTCGGTGTCTTCTGACTCCACAGAGAGAGCACCATAGAACTGGGAAGGGATAGGAATGAAGGAAGGCCATGGAGCTGCCTGCCTGCTACATGTGTATCTGCTGCCCTCCTTTGTGTTTTCCTCAAGACTGCTGACTCTGACTGTGTAGACTGCTTCTCACTGCAACCCACATCTGGGCAGGTAGCAGAAATCAATGACTGTGTTGAATAACTCAGGAGATCTCACCCAAATTTGAGATAACTACTGAGTATTGAGTTACAACTCAGAAAACAAAAGGTCTGATTCTTCGAATGATTTTCTCAGAGCCTAGGCATATACAAATACAGCACCTGGAAGTAATTTTATGACCTTCAGAAAGTGAAAAACAATCCTTGGGATATCTATTTCAGTGTAGAAATAAGATTGCTCCCAACCTAGAGTACTTCCTTTGACAAGACACTGGATTTAATCTCCAACATTGAGAGAAATGATTCTAGATATCTATATATAATTAATATATGTTACATAATATATAAGATTGAGAAATTATATCTGTTATCTCATTTAATCCTCATAATAACTTAGTCTTTAGGTATCTACTATTACTTTACTATGCTTTGCACAGATGAGGTGACCCAGTGACAAAATTCTGCAATTCTAATAGACCAATTACTTCTAAATCTCAGCTCTCCTTATACTAGCTGTAATTATTGTCCTTGTGAATGGGTGAGTAGATGAGCATATGAGCAGATAGATAGATAAACAGATGGGTTAATGAAAGAGCCAATTAAAGGAGTGAGTATAGTGTGGAAAGTTGGCCTGCAAACATCCAGCTTAACCCCATAATTCACAGTCTGGACACCCATGATTGGCATGCAGTAATACTGATCTGAAGACAGGCCAGGAATGGTAGCTATGTAGGTAACCTCTGAACTCCCAAAGCCATCCCTACCCCTAGAAGCCACAGGGCTTGTTGAATAGTTTCTTAAAGTCTCAATTTCTATTAAAAATGAGAGAGATCCATTATTTACTCATAAGAGTGTGTGAGGATCCAATGGTATCCTGGCACATAGTAGGTGCTTAGCAAGCATATGGTGAAATAATAATAGTGACTCAACAACAAAATGTTGTTCCTCTCAGGAAGGTAATCTCTGAAGAAGCCAGGTTTGGGAGTGTCATATAAAATCACCCCAGCACCTAACTACAAAATCCGCAGACATGTTAAGCTCTTATGCATATCATTGGATGCATAGTAGAAATAGTCTCTCTGCCTCTCATACATTCAAGTCATCAAGATGAATTAAGAACTAATTGTGATCCACAAAGCCAGATAATCTCCTTAATCTGTGGTCGTCTTTGAACTAAAGATTCCCAGTTTTCTAAAAACAAGCGAATGTCTGAAGAGGTTAAGAGGAGTTAGGGGAGAACTTATTTTTTTGGTCTCCCGGAGAGCACAAGTTTAGACAGCCTATCAGTTTCTTTGTTTGCCTATTCTAGTTAATGCTTAGGTTCGATATGGGGAAGGGCCTTTGTCCTAGCTTCAGTGGGAAGTCCTTGGCCTCAAGTTCATGAGCTAATGAACACTAATGAGTGGTGATTCCTTCATAGTCTGCAATGTACAGTTCCACCAATTCTTAATTGTTGGAGATTTGATTTGTGCACACATGGGAATTCACATGTCCACTGCAGGTCCCTACCAACAGTTGGTGTTTTGATTGGTCAGTAAAGAGCCAGCAGCAGCCAGGCAGTGGTGGCTCGCACCTTTAATCCCAACACTTGGGGAGCAGAGGCAGGCAGATTTCTGAGTTCAAGGCCAGCCTGGTCTACAGAGTGAGTTCCAGGACAGCCAGGGCTACACAGAGAAACCCTGTCTTGAAAAAGAAAAGAAAAAAAAAAAAACAGCGGCCAATGTCTGGGTAGGGGGACAGAGGAAGGACTTTGAGGATTCCCAGAAAGGAAACACAGGACAGGGAGAAAGGAAGAGCCAGGGCAGAAGGAAGGAAGAGGATACAAACAGAAAATCAACCATTTAAGAGTCAAGGAAAAGTGGTGGTCTGGGATAATTGAGATAAAGTATAGATTTTAGAAAGTAATAACTCAAGAATATTAGAGGAGGGTGTGTTAGCCATGTGGAGGTTCAGGAGAGGCCCAACCATTGAGCTAGTAAAGGCATATTAAAAATAACACACTGAGCTTGTGTCTTTCATTCTGGAATCCAGAGCATTATGGCATGTAATCTCAACCCCTCCCATCCCTAGCCGGGAAGTAAAGAACAGATTAACAGTTTACAGTTTGCCACTACCCTTAACGATAAATCTGTATCCAGTAAAATTATTGTAAGCCTTTTTAGGTATTGTCTTTAGAATACAGGATAAATTGTGTGTCTTCAATGTTCCCTTGAAACTCTTTGGAAATGTATTTTCCGTATTAAATGGTGTTCCTGCCTTAGTAAAGAAAGCAAAATCACTCAGCATTGTGTTCTGCATGCATTCTTCACAGATGAAGAGAGGCAGGACAGTAGAGATCTAATTCACACTCCCTCCTTCCTTCCTTCCTTGAGTTGCTCTCCATTTCTCTCATGTCTGACATGGAAAGATAAAACACAGATCATTCTAGGTAAATCATCCTGTGAATGCCAAATACGAAAGCCATGAATACAGAATTTATATTTGCTAATGAATGAAGAGAAGAGCTAGGTAACATGGAGATGGATGAAGAGCACCAGGCTTCTCCACCAATGAATGAACGTGAAGGTTGCAGAAGGAAAGACAGGGAATAAGCCACCACATCATGGAAGGTACTTCAACTCAGAACAAGGGCATACCCTTCTGGTTTCCAGAACTGAGTTTCTCACACCACAGAATCCAAGCCAATGGCCATAACACCACCACAGATGGTTGCTGAAAATAGAGCTTCCCCATGGTTTAGTGAATAGACACAACACTGCATGTATGGGCTACTCCAGGAGATTTTTGTCTGCCTGACACAGGCAACCTCCATCAGGCACAGGAGAAATATGCAAGTGTTTGCAGCAGGAGTTTGCTACCCACATTGCATACTACAAAGCTTTCAACATCTTTTATGCATTATAGGATTGATATCAACCATCCATTTTATATATGTTACCATAGTCTAGTTTATGTATTGCTAAAGTTTAAACTCTCTGATGGGAGAAAATGTTGTTGCTATTGTTATTGTTGTTGTTGTTTACCTGTTCCCCTCCACAGCATCCATAGTGAACACAAAAATACCTACCATGTGGCAGGAACCCAACATTAGCTGAGTGGTTCAAGTTAAGATGCATATGGGAGTCTGGATGGCAAGTTAAACAAAAATTAAAGAAAATTGAAATTTTTTAAATTAGAGTTAAGTCTAAGGAAAATTATCAAATTCTTGGATAAGCCAAATGAAAAAAAAATACAAAGATGATCAAGGTTGCTATAGAGAGAAAAGAATAGCTGGGAAAACTCCTTAACACACTGTCTGGCTAGGAAAGGGATGACTATTAGGCCAAAAGTGTTTAGGTGTGGCCAGAGAATATCCTATTTGTTTCTTGGCACCAAACTTATAGCAAAGCTGGCCCCTTGCCTGTTGGTATAAATAAAGCTTTATTGGAATATATCCATAGATGTTTGTTTATGTATTGTCTATCAATTTCTCACTCCAGGAGCAGAGTTAAGGAGTTGTGACAGAAGCCATATAGGCAGTAAAACCTAAAGTATGAACTATCTTCATATGCCCCTGACTTGGGAACTCATTGACTTTTATGCTGTTTAAGCAATAACATTGAGCAAGGCACAAACAGTGATTCTCAACTGGCACATAGTTACTTAAGCAAAGAAAAATGAACCATAGAATTTTGGATATGTAAAACTTACTGTTTTTTTGAGTGGTAACTAATGCCTGGGTAAAATATTCCTTTCATAGAAAAACCCAGATTGTAGAGCCTATGATTCTGAATGTGCCCAGAGGTAGGAGAGAGATGGACAAAGGTACCTATCTCAGAAGCTCTGTGAGGGATAATTATTCTGCAGAAGGTACTGATGATGGAAAAAGAGGGAATATCACAAGACTTAGACCATGTTGCCACTAACACCACGGCTCCATATGGCCCAGTTCTTAGGCACGAGGGAGTCCACATATACTAATCCAGAGCCTCTACTCTTGTTTGCCAAAATATCACAAAAATGAAAACTAGGTAAACAAAGCAAAAATTGCAAACTGGGGGCAAGGGAAGGGCGGGAAGCAACAGCGTCTAAGTTGGAAATAGACTTCTAGAACTTCAGGATATTTTAGTCATGCTATTGGACAAGAAAATCAGAGACTATTAGAATCATCCTCCTCAATCTAGTGGAGAGGACTATTATCACCTGACAAACCATCATGGGACTGTACTACCTTACTGGATGTGCCACTGAGGATCAGAAAGATCATGAAACACAGAATCAAAACCATTGATTCCCAGGTGGGAGATAAAAATCAAAAGCTCAGTCTTATCTCACCCACCCTCTTGAAAGAAAGCTCCACCTTGAATCTCAGTTCTTCAGAGATTCTGCTTTTAGACTAAGGAAGGGGCAACAAGGTCTTGGGATATACTGCCTCCAAAATTTGCACATTCTGAAATCTTGGGTTCCCTGTCTTCTAATCTAGAGCAAAGGGAGACGAAGAGATAACAGTTATGCTCCCTTTGAAATCTATAAAATTTGTTTTTCCTTAGTGATTAGACATGGTTGCTGGGTCCAGACTGTCTTCATATGAGTGTGGATGACCTGGAATGCTGTTGCTATTTTCCTTCAGCTGCAGAATGAATATAACAATAGATGTTTCCTCTTAAGCGTTTTGTAGGAACTGATTTAACATATGCATAAGCACTTTCAATGGAGTTGGGCTATGAGTGTAATCGTTCATTTGCTCAACTTGCAGTATAAACCCTTACTGCAAATGGTGCTTTGTGCTAAGATTTCTGCTCATTATCCATGTCTTTCCAAATCTATTTCATTCATTATTCCTGTTCTTTCCATTCACTGACACATTGGTTCTTATAAGAGAGATTAAATGCCCTGGTTTTACAGATTAGGATGTTGAGATTCGTGCCTGTAGGGGAATAATTTGCTCATAGATAGAGGAGGCAGGAATGGAAGGTACCATGGATTACCTGCATTTGAGACAGAGATAAGTGCTAAGCTGTAGCACTTGAAACAGCCACAGACCAGGAGTCTCAGCTTTTTCCCAGACCTCAAACACCAGCCTTGACTGGAACTCACCCATACCATCCTTTGGAGAGGAGAAAAAGAGTCAGAAAAAGAGTTCTGAAGGCAGTTCAAACCTGGAAGATATTAATCTAGGTATGGCAGATGCTGCTGCAGGCTGCTACTGCCTTATCCAGGGGCTATTCATTCTCAATTCTTCCTTTTGTACAAGGTTCTGACTGCAAAGACTGGAGAGAGGAAGATAGAAATTCTTCTGTCAGCATTTCCGTAGGTTGGTGATGTCATAGCACTGGTCATTAAACCACAAGCAAGAGCTACAAACAAATGGATGACAGGGAACAGGTATAGTTGATAAGTCAGAGATCAGTTCCTTTGTATAAGCATGAAACAAAGAACAAAGGCAAGTCCTGCACTTTTCTAGTCTTGGGCAACTCCAGGCCTGAATTATTTAGTGAACAGTCAAAGCTACAATCAGTGAAGTTTACTGTTCTTTAGAGCTAATTGCAAACCTGACTGACAAGGCCAAACTGCAAAATCTGCAGGGTTATCAGGTTCTTATTGAGACAGTCAGGCAGTGGACCCCAAGGGGCAAACTCTCCGTGATATCAAATTGGCAAAGGATCTGAGCAATGCTGTGACATTATACAGACACACAAATACAAGAAATTATATATATATATATATATATATATATATATATATATATATTTTAAATCATGTAAGCATGGTCTCAGTGTTGGCATGTAATTTCTCCTGATTTTCAAATTCAGATTGAAGTTTGCAAAAGCATTTTGAATGGTCACACAAGTTCCTTATGAATACCCATTTATGGCCAAGATTTTTTTTTTTATTTTATTTTAGATATTTTCTTTATTTACATGCGAATTTCTCCATTCCCAGTTTCCCCTCCAAAAAACAAAAAAACAAACAAAAACAAACCCCTGTTGCCTCCCCCCTCCCCATGCCTGCCACCCCGCCCTCTCCTACTTTCTGGCCCTGGCATACCCCTACACTGGGGCACAGAACCTTCACAGGGCCAAGGTCCTCTCCTCCTATTGATGATCAATTTTGCAATCCTCTACCATACACATGCTGCTTGAACAATCAGACCCCTCTATGTGCAGTCCTTGGTTGGTGGTTGAGACCCTGGGAGCTCCGAGGGTACTAGTTAGATCATGTTGTTGTTCGTCCTAAGGGGCTACAAACCCCTCAGCTCCATTGGTCTTTTCTCTAATTCCTTCACTGGGGACCCTGCACTCAGTTCGATGGATGGCTGTGAGCCTCTACATCTGTGTCAGTATGACCAAGATTTTTAGGACATAACTCATTAAAGTATTATGAGAGAAGTATGGAGTGAGATGGAATTCCATTTAACAAAAGAGCCCAAAGCCCAGAGCTCAAAGCCAACATAAGTCATCACAGGAACTCATCTCCAACTGTGACTATTGGGATCTAACTCAGGCTTGGCTTTCTCCATCATCCATGACCACAGTGGAAGTGCCTCCAGTTCTTAAAACCAGCAGGTCATGAACAAAGATAAATTTCTCTTCATTATGCCTAACCTGCTATGGTAAGAGAAGGTTGCTAATAACCACCCACATAAAATAGCATGACTCATGTATATGTCATTTTGCTCAATGATGCATAGGCCATTGGGGAGCTGTCAGCCCCCACTCCCCAACACCCAAGAAGCCCAAATCAAGGTTAAGATCAGCTGAGTCACTAATCCAAGGTTGGCTTGATAAATAAAGATCCTGATATGCATATGCACTATTTTGTTTTCCTTTTTCTTCCACCAAAGGCCACTGTGGATTTTACTTTTATTTGTATTTTATTTCATCACTCTTTGCATTTAGTTTTGTTTCTGTAGCTTTGCCATGGTCTTGCTTTCCAAGTAGAGCAAGTCTCAGCTAAGTTTTTTCAAGGACTTAAGAGGGCAGGATCAAGGCTTTATTGTTCTGATGGAAACTAAGTCAGCTCCTAGGGAGGTAGATTTACTGCTGAGTAGCATCTATTTGTATTGAAAGTCCGGGGAGACCCAGAGCTGTGGGGTTCCAGCCCTCCTCCAGAGAGCAGGATGGCCTTTGACAGCTGCCTGAAGGCACACAAGAGAAAGCTTGATACTCACCTGAACTTCAAGACCCCAGTCCCTGACACTGCCCAAGTAACTCTCCTCTCTTCTGCTCCTGTAAAGGGGGGTGTCATTTCAACTTCATTGGAATAACAAAGAGTTTCTGAGGTCTTTTTAAAAATAAGAACAAGAAACTGTAGGGAGTTTTGCATTAGACAAAACTAGCTTAGGAAGCAAAGATACAAGTTGGGTATCATATTGATACTGAAGTGACGTGCACATGCCTGTGTGCATGTGTGCATGCGCATGTGTGTATAGATTTTGAATAAGAATTTCCAGAAGCTCAGGTATTTCTGAGTTGTCAGAGTCTACCATTTGTTCTATGCTTATAGAGAAATTAATAGCAGGAAATTTCCATTTCATTTTAAAAACAAGAGAGTAAAAACAAGATGTAGGAGAAGAATAACAGCAGAGTCAACAAACACAATTTTTGATTGATAGTGTCTCTCTGAAGCCCAATGCTTTGTACTATAACTACACAACTAATGAATACATTTACTGTTAAATATATCTCAAATATATTTAAGAGTAAATATTAACATATATCAAGTCATAAAAAGCAATCCATGTTTATCTGGAAACATTAATTAAGGCCAAAAAAATGTTTTTGTTTTTGTTTTCTAGGTAGTGGGGACACTTCTATGATTCTCTTTATATTATTTAGAGCTATTAAGCTAGAAAGGTTTTTGAAATGGAAAAAATAAGAGAGCATCATAACTCAAATGTTCTGCACTGTCAGTTCACTGACATCTCTAGGGCAATAAGTAATCTAAAAGATATCAAAATTCTTAGCCCTGAAAAAATAGTTTTTGTTACTGAATTTTTGGTGACAAAGCATGTGTTGAGTACTTGTTTCATCAGGTTCTCTTGCTAAGCAGATTAAGAAAAAAGATGGGAAAACCAAAACCCCCTTTCCCCTTACTATGCTCTGTTGAAGAACAGGAAACTATCAGCTAGACATAGTCCAAGACAGGACAACTGTGTCAGGCACTGTGAACTATAAAAGATGGGGCCAGCAAGAAGTTAGAGCAGGGATTGTCCACTCTTTCCAAGCAATTGAACAAAACAAGAGGGACACAACAGCTAGTAGGATTTGGTTTTGCCATAGAGCAAAAGCCTACTGTAAGATGTGTGTTTGGGCCCAGAAAGATGACTTAAGAATTTAAGAGCACTTGCTGCTCTTCGAGAGGATTCAAGTTAAGTTTCCAGCAGTTCAGTGCTCAAAACTGCTTTAGCTCCAGGTCTAGGGGATCTGATGCCCTCTTCTGGACTCCATGGGCAATCTCATACATGGACACATGCACACACACACACACACACAGTTAAAAAAAAAAAACAAAAAACAATATTATGAATCATAGTGAAGCAAGAAAACCCAAAGGCCACATTCCTTACTACATGGCCAGACCTCAGTAAATCCAGGAAAATGTCTTTAAGGATGCTTTAAGGAAGTCATAACATGGTTCTCATCACAAATATCCTGGGTGAGCATGCAAGGGATTATAAAAATACTGAGACCCTTAAGCCAGGTGACAACTTAGATGAATTCATAGGAAGAGAATCGGTGAAGACAAACAGAAAGATGATCATTCACAAGGCAGCCCAAGTCATACTCAGGAGAGACTCAAGCCTGATACCTGACTATGACTAAGGTGCCATTAGAATGATGCTTTTCAGATAAAGGAGAGTGGGCAAATAAATTCATATTGGGATAATAATAATAAAATAATCAATCTATTAAAATACTGAAAGCCACGGGGCACTTAAATATCTGCCTTGTCTCTGAGTCATATGATTATATGATTTCATGTAACAAGCTTTTCGACATGAGACCTAAACACTTGCCACCTGTTTTAAGGGAAAGAGAAACTGTAGGTTAGAGGCATAACCTACCATATCTGCCCATTCTTACACGAAAATCATGACATCCTGAGCCCAGTGCCAGGTGCCACTGTATATCAAACCTGGAGAGAAGCTCTAGGTAGATGCCAACCTTAACTTCAAGTTGGTCATGATCCAGCCTGGATGAGGGAAAGATGACTGAGATATTTTATTTTGTAAGAAGGTTTACTAAATGGTTTCTTCAGTGGGTAGGTGACCACAATTGGTTCTTCCTCCTTCTAAGATAGGATGGGCCCTTTCTTTGTCTGTATATTGATCTCAAGGTAGCCATATAACACTCCACTGAGATCCTGAACTTATTTCATTTCTCTAAGGACTTCTATGGGGGGCAAGGGATTGAAAGAGAGTAAATCAGTACATTTCCTTTGGGGCAGAATTCAGTTTGCATCTCTGAGCCCTCTAGCTTCAGGGTTGTACACAGATAAGCTCCTTTCCATGACTTCCAAACAGATGATGAGTTAACTATCTATTTGAATCAAGTAAACATAGGTTTACTGAAGCCCCAGTGAAATTCCAAGATGGAAAAAAACAGAATGGAAGGATTTCAGGATACTCGGCCATGATCCCAGCAGAGATGCCTGCTGGATGACAATGGGCCCACTGCCCAGATCCTCAGCTCTGAAAACAAGGCAGTGCATATCCTTAAAGAGATGCATCCAGTACTCTGCAGAGTTGCTGTAATGCCCACTCTGCCATCCCTAAGGTCAGTAGTCAGAACAATAGAACCTCCCTCCCTGTACACCTGGGCACGGAGGAGAACTTACACCTCTGTGTTAGAACCTTTGAGGCCACAGAAGAAAAGAATATATGTTGGGGATATCGACAGGCTGTACTCGCTGTTTAAAGAACAATTAATGAAGCAACATCAACAAGCTGGAATCCCAGGCTGTGGGACAATTTAGCAATTAAGAAAATTAGAGGCTGCAGTTTCAAGAGACAAACTGTCAAGTCAAAAACAGGAGAAAAACAAATATAAACCGATCCCTATCTTCCTACAGTCTCCAAGTCCACAGCAAAACACTGCTCAGTTGTAGGGGGTGGGGCAGGAGCAGTGTGTGCTGAAGTTGTGTGTGGTAGGATGTTTTACACTCCAGGTCCCTATGTGAAGTGCTCTAAGTAATCCTTTCCTGGTGGGTGTGTGAGTGGAGTGGCCCCTGTGCTAGCCCATCCCTAAGATCCTGTAGATAACCATCTCAAGCCAACCTCAGGTTTAGCATCAGATGAACAGTGCTCTCCAATCTACAGATGAAGTACTCAGCCCTGGCTGTCAATCATTTATTTTGTCCTAAAATCACACAGTAAGTTCTGTAGTACTAGAAGGGAGACCGAGGGATGTTCATTCCTAAATACCAGGTTATTTCATGTTCAAAGTGCCTTGTCTGACACCACTGATGCCCACAGACTTCTCCTAATCCCAAACAAACTCAGCAGGATGATGGGGGTGGCAGTACTGCAGGGGGCAGGTGCTGCAGGCGGGTGGTGGTGGTCATGCTTTAACCTGGAGCCTGAGTACAGTCTACACTTCCCAATAATGTACAGCATGCAGCAAATGGGAGCCGCAGGAGGCTGCTCTGCCAACAGCTTCTCCTCACCTGAACCTGCTCTGGTTCCAAGCTTCCTGCTCAGTGTGTTAATGTCACACTGCCAACTTCTAAGTGCACAGCTTGGTACATGAGTCATTTGATCTCTTAAATTTGACCATGAGTGTCAGCCAGGACCGAGTTTATTTTCCCTTTAGTTGGATAAGTGACAAACCTTGCCCTCATAGGCGGAGGGCCTGGAAAGAAACCTACAATAGAAGGCCAAGTTGAGCCCCTTAGACAACCAGTGAATGACTAAACGGGTCTGTTTCTGACACAACTTGCTTTGTGCTGATATTGAGACAGGTCAAAGTAAGTAAGAGACGCACCCTGTGACCCAGTTAAAGAGAATGGGTTAGAATCTCAATCAGGAGAGAGAAGTAGGTCAGCATGAGGGTGAGCATGACATGAGCCTAGAGACAATAATGGAAAGGGAACCATGGCAGACAAGTGTGAAGAACAGGACACAGTGAATGGTCTGGGGACTCGATGGGCAGGGGACTCAATGAGCAGGGGACTCGATGGGCAGGTGAGTCCACAGGACAGAGAAAAGATGGTATTTGGGAAATGAGGCTGCATAGAAGAGTGGCGGTACAGGAGCTGGCTCATCAGCAGTTGCTGACAGAACTAATGACTGAAGAGCAGAATCTAAGAAAGAATAATGTAGCCTGTTACAAGATGAGCGGTAAGAGTAAATTAATATATCTGCAGACTGCAGTGAGAATGGCTTATCAGAAACCTCCCTTCTCTCAAAGCTTTTAGTTAACTATATGTCAGGCAGTGGGGCTCTGTGTAATTTATTTCACGTCTCCTTCAGGAAACGAAGGGTTTGCATCACCCCAGTCACTTAAAGATTTTCTTTTCCTGATGAGAGTGATGTGGCAAATTTACATTAACTTTGCTTTGAAGATTTAGGATCAGATATCTGGATGCCACTGAAAGGCTGACTATGATCATATGCAAACGTCTATTAAGGAAGTGAAACAAAGTGGCCGAGACAGTAGCAGATCCCAGAACTAGTGATGATCCCAGCCTCCTGGTTACTTCCCCACAATTTGTCTGCCCTTTTTCCAAGAGTCATTAGGACAGTCAGGCTCCTTGCAGTCACTGTCTTCTCCCAGTGTTGCTGAGTAGGTCACTTCCAGGCTGCTCTATAAATGTGCAGATGGGATTGTGAAACGAAGAATGGGGTTCCCAGCCTGCTGCTGTAGAGGGACTGCTGCAAGTCTATCTGAGGGTGGCCAGAGCTATAGCCTTTAAAATGAGGGAACCAGGGTAAATCAACCAGAGGCATTTGAACAAAGTGTAATCAAAATCTTCGACCTAATGCGCTAGATTGATAGTCACTGTCCATTGGGGGTTACTTAAATTTGGATTATTTAAGTAGACTCTTTTTACACATATCTTCTAATTTCATAATTGCCACATTTTGAGAGCTCAGTAAATACCTGTTGCTAGTTGTTATCATGCAGTGCTATGTATATGGAACACTTTTATCAATATAAAACGTTCTTTTTTTTTTTTTTTTGAAGTATAAGATCTAAATGTATTTCTTAGAAATGGCATCAGACTTTTACAGTCATTGCAAAAGAGAGATGGTAAATCTGGCAGCTCAATAGTTGAGGTATATCTGAGGCTATCTGAAATATACTGGGTCTAAAGCAGCAGCTATCTCCTCTGGACTGGTGCTGCATCCCCCGGGCCCAAGTGCTCTGGGCCCGGGGGGAATGCGGATTGCATGAATCTGAGTCCTAGCCCATCTAAGTTCTAGTGCTAGTCCTGCATGTGAGTCCAAGTCCTTCTTCCCCCAGCCCTAGTGTTAGACTGAAGTCACATAGGCAAGCGACCCCCACACCAAGGTCAGCAGGGTCTGGTAGCTAGGGGTGAAGCAGGAGGAAAAGGGGTGGAGCCCTCCCTGTTGAGGTATTCTTATGCTAATTCTCTGGTTCTTGCTGGAGGCAGGCAGAAAGGAGTCCCAACCTAACACTTTTAGCTAATGTCTTAGAGTGAGAGAAACCTTTCAATTACTCTCTAGTATGTAAAACATTAAACTAGGATAGTTGGAAACATTGTGTTGGCCAGGAGACAATGCCCAATCTTAACCATTTACAAATCATTTCTTGGGGTACCTTGGGGGAGAATTCCCGTAGTCCTAACTTCCAGGGTTTCTGAAATACAGGGGAGGAAAGTCAATGTAAATAGTACCATAAAGACATAATCAGGAGATCCCAACAAGATTTTTTTTTTTTTTTTTTTTTTTTTTTATAAAACAGGAGCAAAGGTCATGGGTAAGATTTGAAAGGGGAAATTTTGGAAACAATTCTAGAGCTAAAGAGAATATGAACATATCATCAAAATAAATGTTAACACCGGTGGAATTGTACTTTACTTCAAAAGGTATTTATTACAGTCAACTTCCTTATTAATAGAAACACATGAATATTCACATGTTTACATGTCACAGAATAATGCTAACTTTTTTAATGCTGTATATCATCAGAGTGTTATTAAAGAAAATTTAATTTTTAGGATAAGCCTGCTGAAGAATTTGAGTTGTCTTGCCCTGAAGTCTACAATTCCTCAACTCTCTCCCCACCCCATCCCCCTTTCATTTACATGTTTATTTTGAGACAGCCTTTTTAAATCTATTTCTGTTTCCATACAGCCCATACTGGGCTTAAACTTACTATCTTCCAGCCTCAGCCTCTGGAGTGTTCAGACTACAGCTATATTTCACGACAGACAGCTAATTTATTATTAAATAATCTAGAAAATGTGCATATACTCTTATTCTTCTAAAGAAAATATTACAGAATGCCAAAAATTGCAACACCTGGGTAGAAAAAAAGTTGGGAATTCATTCCACCTTTCTGTTGCTTTTTTTACATGATTGAAAATTTTCGTTTGAAAATCTTTGTGACATAGCATCCCAGTGGAATTTACAGAGCTGATAAATGTCAAAACTCCCATTTGTATGTGAAAGCCCCTGTGCTTGCCAGGCCTGGTGAGGTAATATTTCTATTCTTCTGACACTGTCTTATTTACACATGTGTATAAGAGATAAACAGAGAGGAATAATTGCATCATGTCTCATGACCCATCAGCCTTTCACTGTTTGTGACTCAATATTCACAGACAGAAGAAAGCCTGCATATTGCACAACTGTGAAATTTTCAGTATTCTCCTCCGTCTGGAAACAATCAATTTTATTATGATCCCACTGGTCCTAATGTCTTTACTCTCTTCTTGTTTTTCCTCCTTTTTACTTTCTAGGCAGGCTGTTGGAATTTACATGCAATATTTATGTTGGCCTATCAAATATAAGACACTTGGCCTCTCCTGTGTCTGTCCCAAATGGCTGTTGACCCAGGGAAAATAACAGGGCTTTCACAAGGCAACTTGTGACTGGGTATTTCTCTAAGCAGACACAAGTGCTTTGTGTCTGCATACTTTGTGTCTGCATACTTTGACTGGAGACCCTAAGGGATCATGTACTGTATGACGCCTTAAACTATGGAAGTTCAAGTATTAAGAAAAAGCTCAAGGATGTAGAAGTCATTAGAACCACAGGATTGCAACTACAGAATGGACTTCATGGGACATCAAGAGAGCGACATGAAGCCCCATGCCCAAGAACTCAAAGTATCAGAGGCCCTTTGATCCTTGCAAACTGCATGCCTTTGGACAAAGTTGCAGGGGAAAACAAATATGCCATCAAAAGGAGCATGTGCAGCCTATATCAAGCATCATGCTAATTATACCTAATGATGTATGGTATTGTGGAGAAGGCAATGGGTTTTGCGTAGGGTTTCAGCAGGACTGCAGGCCAGTGCCAAAAGCAGTGCTGCCAGCATTCTACACATGCAGGTTCATCAACTTAGGTAGAAAGAAGATTATGACTGCAAAGAGATGCAAGAGGATGTTCGCCTCTCCTGGGCCATAATGGAAAAGGATAGGGGCATAGTGGAGGGGCTTATGATGAACGATAAATGGAGTGAGAGTCAAATATGGGAAGGATGATCTCTGTCTTTGTTCTAGGGAAATAGATGGACAAAGCCAAAGTACATTAACCAAGCAAACATCCAGAAATGCAAAAGGGCCATGAAAATCAAGAGCAAGACTGGGCCTTAATGAGTTCAAAGGGCTTTGGAATACATTCTGGCGAAGACTGGTATGGCTTGTAAAGACTGGTATGTGCCAGACATGGGAGTCAGAATACTGTTTGCAATAGTTAAAGCCTCTGGAAAGGATCAGGACATCATGATTTTTAATTCACATTAAAATATTAAAGGGCCAGATCTTATGCCAGGAAGGAACATGGCGTCTGGGAATTAACCACAGAGTTAGAAAGGACATCTTATAAGACAAAACAGAACTGTTGCATGACAGACAGAAAGAGATTGATGGAAGAATAAAATCTGGAAAAGGTATGTGTATGAAGAAGTTCACACAAGAAAAGCATGCTCAGTTTAGTCACCTAAAGACAAGTCCTTTCAAAGACAGAGAAAACAAACTGTCTCCCATGAATGAGAAACTAGAAATGCATTAGTGATCTGTCTTGAAGCATGTACAGTGGGAGAAGAGTAATGAAAAGTAAGGAAATGGGAACATCTAGTTTAGACAAATTGTTTGAGATGAGGACGCAGAATCCACACCAGGCATGACCACAGGGTTATGTCTCTTGAAAAGAGAGAGCAATTTCTATCTTTTGCAGACACTACAGAGCTGTAGACCAGAGTCAAGAGGAAGGAAGCTTTTTCTACCTTGAAGAAACAAGTAAAGTCATAGCAATATATGTCCCCTATGCTATTTTCTAAGGTTAGGACCCAAAACCAGTTGATACAAGGAGTGTCTGGCCTCAGTGGAAATCCTGTTTTACCAGGATTTGCTGTGAAAATAGTATATCTGAGGACAGGGATATGAAGTGGCAGGGGGCTGGATTGTTAAAAGGGAGATGGAGAGCAGTTTATAGAGGTTTTAAGGCAACGTTAAGAATGATGATGAGTTTATAATACAAAGACTATGGATTTTAGCTGACAGTATTGGAAGGAGGCAGTGGGTTGAGGCATGCCTTCCTCAGAAGCTCATACAGCTTTAGGGCAGCCAGAGAGCCACCTGCCTGTTTTGCTAAGACAAAGGAAACATGGCTTATTATAAATGGAGCATATTTAAGGCCTACATTATGTAAAGCACACAGACAGCATGAACTATACTCAGAAATCCAACCATTAGTAGGAATCAGCACATTCTGAAAACACAGGAATAAAGTGATCAGATAAATTCTCAAACTCAAACTACTTCCACCTTTTGCTCCATCCAGGAGTATGGTTGCATAACTAGCTCTGCTCTTGAAAGACAGCTGGATACAGAAGGCAGACCTAAAGTAAGCATCAGAACTGACCAAACAGCCAGCCCAGACCAGCACAGCCCATAGGAACACCCAGGCGTCTACAGGACATACATCACCAAGTATAATCTAAAAGCTTCTTGCTGACTATCGTCCTGAGATATGCAGTGCCAGCAATAGTATGTATAGTCTCTTCTGATGTGTTCAGCTACATAAATGCCCCAGTACTTCCATCACAGACCTCACGGCTATACCTTGAGAAGTTCTAAATTCCAGTGGCCATCTTACTTCTCTCTTTGAGAAGATGAGCCTTCTTAAAATGTACCAGACAGATTCTGACCAACATCACTTAAAGTAATGTCTTTAAGCCAATCTGGATGCCAAGGATAGCTGTTTGATGCCACTAAGAATAACATACTGCAACCTCATCAAAAGGCTACCAGAGTTCATCTAAAGGTCACCAGAGGGACATACATACAATGGAAAAATAAAGGAGGAAAATATTGCTGACCAATTGGCAATCATGTTGGCATACATTTTAATGCTCTGACATGAGAAAGAAAACTTTTCCATCAAATTGTGATTTTGCTGTTTTAATTCAGCCAACCTTTATGTGAGTGCACATAAAACTATAAACAGAATGAGCCCTTCAAACATAAACCATCCCTAGAGACCTCTATAAGGGGTGCTCTGGGACAGATTTGCTATGCACGCTATATAAAGACCAGTATCCCATGTTTTATTTGATGGTATCAGTGTGTCTCGAGCTAAACTTTAAATATATTCAGTGATTTTTATCTGAGATTTGCAAATTCATTGTAAAAAGCCAGCTGGTCAACAGAAAACAAATATAGCCCCAATTCCTTCTTGGCTGCATGAAGGAAGCTTAATCTGCTCTGTGAATACAGCTGATGGTGTTGCCTGGAACATTTGTGAAGGGTGATGTGAATAGCTGGGACAAAAGTATGGACTCTGAATCTGCAAAAATACTCATTACAGTTCTATCATTTGCCAACTGTATGTCCATCTGCAAGTGATGGACTCTCTGGGCCTCTCATCCTATCTCATGAGAAAAATGATGTCTTCTATGTCACATTTCATGAGGGTCAAGTGATACATGTCAAATAAAAGATCAGAAACTAGCCCATAAATGTGACTCAATGACAGCGCTCGATTTCATACAACTCCATGTCTACCACACATATAAAAAAGCGAGTTCATTAAGAGTCTAGACACGAGCTGCGAAGCTGGCTCTTTTAATACAGTGCCCATCACACAATCAGAGGTTCAGAATTCAGATTTCGAGAATGCAGCTAGGAAGTCAAGCATGGCAGCTTGTGTCTGTTACTTCAACCTTCCAGCTGGAAGGCATGGAGATATGTTGATTCCTGGATTCCATTGGCCATCCAGACTAGCTAATTAATTAGCTTCAGGTTCAGTGAGGGACTATATCTCAAAAAAATCAGACAGCTATGAAGGGAAAGGGGAACACTCAATGTTAGCCTCAGGCTTCTACATGCATATCTAAACACACATGTACATGCACACCCATATGCACAACACACACATACATACAAATATACACATATACACACAAAAAATTTAGATATAAGGCTGGGTGTGGTGGTACATACCTTTAAGCCCAGCATTTAGAGACAAATCTAGGAGTTAATCCTTCCCTATGAACTCTCATACATATTTTGTGAATTCAGCTTACAATTCTGACATCAGTAACATTGGTTTTGTTATACCCAATCCAGATCCTCCACAACTCACAGGCTCTGAGTATGGCTCCTAATAAAACTATTTCTCTGAAATAGTCAGCTTGATCGTTCATTCTCATGCAGGTAGCTTACGTCGCCCTCCACATCAGAACCTCAGAATCTTTCACTATTTAACATGTTCCTTCAATATAAACAATACCTCCACAAGTTGCCAGACCAATTTTCATTATCATCTGCTTTCTTTAGGCTCTCACTAAAGCTTAACTTGAAAATAAACACTAAAATACCTGTGAAGATATGAAGGAGATTCTCTGACATTGCTGGGTAAATGAATAAAATATATGAAAGACAGTTTGCCAAACACACTCTTAATATATCATCTTGATATACCATAAAATATACAGTCATATCCCTTGAAACTTATCTAAACCAGATGAATCCCTGGGTCATCTCAAAAAGTAGAAAGTATAGACAAATATTTATGAAATCTTTATTCATAAACACCCAAACTTAGAAGCAATCAATATGTAAATGATCAAATAAGCATATTGTAGCACTTAGAGAAGACAAAATATTATTCAGCACTAAAAAAGAAATGGGTTGTCACATCTTGTAAAGGCACATAAGAGTCTCAAATGTATACTACTAAGGAAAGTAAGCAATCTGAAAATTGTGTGATTTCAACTATAAGACATCCTAAAAAAGGAAAAACTATGAGAAAACAGAAATGATCTCTGATTCTGAGAGATTTGGGGAACCAGATCCAACACTGGAAATTACAACTCATTATACCCAAACCAACAAACCATTCATCAAGACTGAATCTCAATATAAATCACAGACCATGTGGTACTGGTACATTTGTGTAAGTGCACTGATTGAAAAGAAAGTACCTTTGTGAAGTAGAACAGTGATATTTCTAGAACCTGCTTACTATATGATACTGTGGTCCAGCTAAGCCCAGGCTTGTGAGACCCCAGAAGAAAGTGATGATTTCATCCCTTTAATGGGTGGGAAGATGCTTATCCGATGAGATGAAGATTGAGATGAGTCTGGGCCAGTGATGAAAGGTAGTGTGTGTGTGTGTGTGTGTGTGTGTGTGTGTGTGTGTGTGTGTGTGTGTGTTTAGAGGGATAGAGGGATGGGAATAGAAAATACCATTGTGACAAAAGTGTAAATGAATCCCCCAGTTTCAATCACTTCCTCCAAATTCTCAGAGGAGTGGTAAAGAGCCCTTGGTAATATTCAATTATCAAATCTAGACACTATTGTCAATGCCAGCAAGTGCTGATGACAGGAGCCTGATATAGCTGTCTCCTGAGAGACTCTAACAGTACCCGACTAATACAGAAGTAGAGGCTCATGGCCATCCATTGGACTGACTACAGGGTCCCCAATGAAGGAGCTAGAGAAAGGACCCAAGGAACTGAAGGGTTTGTAGTCCCTTAGGATGAACAACAATATGAGCTAACTAGTGCCCTCAGAGCTCCCAGGGACTAAAACTCCAACCAAAGAGTACACATGGTGGGACTAATGGCTCCAGCAGCATATGAATAGCAGAGGATGGCCAAGTTGGTCATCAGTGGGAGGAGAAGCCCTTGGCCCTGTGAAGGTTCTATGCCCCAGTGTAAGGGAATGCCAGGGCCAGTAAACAGGAGAGGGTAATGTGGTGAGCAGGGGGAAGGGGAGGGAACAGGGGTTTGTTTTAGTTTTAATTATATTTTATTTTATTGAAGGGGAACCTGGGAAAGGAGATATTGTAATTAAAGAAAACATCTAATAAAAAAATAGAAAGAAAAAGAGCCCTTGGTAAACCAGGCAATGAGGTTTAGTCTGTGTGATTTAACGGTAAGTAAATTTTAAACACACTTCACAAGAGTCTTATGCAGAGTGATAGGAAGAGAACATGTTTGTGGGCATCAAACTACTGTGAAGATCAGCTTCTGGCCTTCATTCAGGTTTGCTGTGCAACTAAGAGCAGGTTCTGGCTATCTCTGTGCCTCTTCTCATCTGTCATTGTGGCTGACAATAGCTTCAACATACACAGCAACAAAGAGCATGGCCCAAGAGGGACACTTCTTCAGTCCCGTCCCACAGAAGGGCTTAGAAAGAACTTGCCTTCCTCTTCCCCCTCTTCAGCACTGCTTGATAACTCAAGGCTAAAATGTCCCTTAAGGACAATTTTATGGTTGCTCTTTACTTCCAATATTCGTGCAATTTAAAAAGCAAGAGGAAACAAAGAAAAGCAAGGGGACCTTATTGTGTAATTCAGAAGCACTTCTATAAATAACCATCCTATTCCTCCCAAAGGCCAACAGAAACCTGCATGCTGAAATGCCACATTTGACGGATTCTACCTCAGCCCCAGGATTTCAAAGATAATCTTATCTTTATATATTTCCTTTAAACAAACAGAAGAGGTAATTTATTCTTCAGTGTGTTTTATGCTCTCATTTAAAATCAACAAGGTTTCATAAGAGCTACCATCTCATCTGCCAGCAGTATCACTTTAGTTCCAATGGTGCATGCCCCAGAAACCCATTTCCAGATAACTTATATCCAATCTTTCAAATAGAAAATACTTTCATATTTAATTTCATCAATGTCAGATGTGAGTTATTTCAGAAAGCTCTCTTCTGTTTTATTTCAGCCAAGTCTATATAGAGTATAGCTTAGTTTTTTGCCTGGAAACTCATTGCTTTGTTTCTGAGTATGTCCTTTCTTATGGCTGTCACACACATTATCCTAGAGACCCCCAAAGACACAATCATCTCCTAAGTGTGCCACACAGAGGGTCCAAGGTGCTACCTAACAAAGACTGTTACCCCATGCTCTATCTCATGAGATATGCCATTTAAGTAAAAGTCTGACTCCAGCACCTTGGTTTTGGCTCCAGGGTCTGGTGGGATAGCTCTGTGGTTTAGAGTCCATGCAACTTTTGCAGAGGACTCGGCTTCACTTCCTAATACCGACATAGCACCTCCAAACTATTTATAACTCCAGTGCGAGGAACTACAACACTATTTTCTGGTCTTCAGGAGCCCTGTATACACATAAACCATATACATATGTACAATCAAGCAACAATACATATAAAATAAAAATAAATCATTTTAAAGAGTAAAATGTTGCCTATGTCTTCTTATTGACAGTATTCAGGCTACTCATTAATCAAACAAACGCCACCTAACCTCCCCCATGCACCATGAATTATAGTAGATTTTGTTCAGTTTTATTTAGGTTATCTTGTTGCTAATAACAGTCCCCACATGAGAGGCAAATTATTGCTGTTCTGGGGGGCATAAAAATAATTAATGCAAGTTAAATAATACATTTGATGTGCTAGATAACCTAGGGAGAGCTGAGATTCTAACCAGGACCCTCAAAAGAATGTTGCTGAATCCATAGATTGGGGGCTGGGGGAGGGGAAAGGGTGAGAAAAGCAGCTAAAAGGAAAGACATCTAATGACTTGAGAGAGAAATCAGAAAAGAGTTGGTTTGGAGTAGATGTGGAATCCCAGAATGGCAAAATTCAACAAGTATGCCCATAGAAGAGGCCACACCCACAGGTTAACTAATATGTAATGACTGTTATGTGACCAAGATTGTCACCAAGCTGGGTAGAGGAGAAGCTTCCAGTGCTGGGAAGGTGGACTTCAGCATGGTACAGAGCTCATCTTGCAGGATTTGGGAGGTACCTATGATAATGGTAAGACTTGACCACTCCCTTCCCAGCCTCTGCTCTACTCTCAGGCTTTTCTTTATTGTTCTGTTGTTTTCATTTGTCTTAGAGCCTTTTAACTTATTTTTTGAGATTATAGCTAAATTTTAAAATTTCTCATTTCCCTTTTCCCTCCCTTCTAATCTTCCCATATATCCCTTCCTGTTCTCCTTAAAGTCCTTTTTAAAAATTGTTATTGCATGAATATAAGTTTAGGTATACACACACACATATTCCTAAATGGGTAGGGGACACCCTCATAGAGGCAGAGGGAGAAGGCATGGGATAGGGGGTTTCTGAAGGGGAGACCTGGAAAGAGGAAAACATTTAAAATGTAAATAAAGAAAATATCCAATTAAAAATAAAGAAATAATTGCTATTGCATGAATATAAGTATAGCTACACACACATATTCCTAAATATAACCTGTTCAGTTCATATGCTACCTGTATGTATGTTTTTAGGACTGGCTGATGGGTATTGGACAATAAATTGCTGTGTTCTTTCCCAAACAGTGAGATTTTACATAGAATCAAACCTATGTGGATGCTTTTATATTGGGGTTGAATTCTTTCATTTGTCAGTGTCTCCAAAAATGGCAATATTTCATTTGTATTTGCATTCATGTTTTTGTGAGACAAGCAGTGAACAGTGCAGCCAGAATGGAAAGGAAAGATATGACAATGTGACCTGGCTTCCGGGCACTCCAAAAGTTAGGGGAAACTTTGTGCAACAATATGTATTTCTATGTCTTTCTCAAAGGGTCCCATAAGGATCTAGCTTGTGTCAAAAGCAGGCTGGGTGAGTTCCAGTTGAAATAGCTTATCATGTGGTGGAGTTAGTAGGGAGTTTCTCTACTGTGAACCCTTCACAAAGTTCTTGTGTCAGCTCATAACAAACAGAATATTCTTACCATATTCTTCTGAGAACTGTTTCTGGCTGACAGTAATGACTCCCAGAAATATTTTAGAAGAAATGTGGCCAAAGTCAGTCCAACAGATCATCACATAATTCTGGACCCCTATGTTATAGACCAGATAGGGTCCACAGTCTTACAAACAATCTGATTGTGACCAGAGCTATAACCACATCTCTGTCATCTCCCCTC
>NW_022196893.1:2442140-2516433 GCF_008632895.1 Mastomys coucha
TCCTCCTCTCCCTCCCTCTCCCCCACCTTTCTCCCTTTTCCTCCCTCTCTAATTCTCCTCTTTCTTTCTCTACCTCCCTAACTCCCTGACAATTTTAACAAAGAGAAAACTTCAGTCACTCACTCTCAGGAACCCTCTTTCTGGCTATATGTCTTGGGAACCTGACCAAAGAAACAGATTAGCAAGATCCTTCCACAGAAACCAAGGAGCTGCCCAGGGTCCCTGGGCTAACAAGTGTCAGAACTAGGATAACACTCCAGCTGTGTTATCCAAGACCAAGTAAACTTCCCAGCATACCATTACAAACTATACAATTCTAGGAAAGATGGAGTAAATTGGTAATTCTAGTTGGAACAGGGGTTCAACCCAAAACATGCTTTCCTCTAAAGATTTATTTATTTATTTTGTTAACATACCTCTGTGCTATGTTCACTCAAAAGACATGCTGTGCTGTTGCTAAGAATACATCCTCCACATGATGTACATGCTTGGATATTCACAGTTCCAATGAAGCCCCATCCCTGTAGTAGAAAATATATCCTTCACTGGAAACTAACTATAAGAGAATTGGGGATTCTGTGATGACTCTGGTAAGGTTTAATAGGAATTTTTCATTTAATTTTTCATTTAATTTTTCCAAGAAAAGTGACTGTATATTTTATTACATGTTCAAAGGATCCTTGACATTATTAGGATTAAGAATCACTATCCAGGAGGCTCTTATCTTTACATTAAGAGGAACAGGGTGGCTGAACTGGTGCTCTATAATTACTGGTCTCAATAGGACCCAAGGAGCTGAAGGGGTTTGCAGGCCCATAGGAAGAACAATACAAACTAAGCGGTACCCCAGAGCTAACCAAAGAGTACACATGGTTGGAATCATGACTCCAGATGCATATATAGAAGAGAATGGCCTTGTCGGTCATCAATGGGGGGAGGGGCCCTTGGTCCTGTGAAGGCTCTATCCCCCAGTGTAGGGGAATGCCAGAGCCAGGAAGCTGGAGTGGTGGGTTGGTGAGGGGGAGGGGATAGGGAATTTTGGAGGGGAAACCAGGAAAGGGGATAATATTTGAAATGTAATTAAAGAAAATATCTAACAAAAAAAGCTCTGTTAGCCCATTCTTGAGAACTGGTGTCATGTTAATAATGTTGAACATTAAACAGTTCTTGTTTTCAAAACAAACCAACAACAACAACAACAAAGGAAACAACTCACAAGAAATGCTAAAACACCTGTCCCTGGGCAAAGTGGGTAGCAGTCATCTGCTATATGGCTCAGTCCACTTATTCCAAGTCATGGGAATTAGTATCTCTTCTATTAAATTACAACTTGAAAAACTTTTGCCAGGGTTCGCAGAAAATACAGGCAGGGATGGCTGCCTCTGAGTAAGGAGCTGCAATATCTGGGGCCATTCTTCAGTGTGCCTTTGAACCAAATGCCTACCTTCTGACCAGGCTGTGTTAAACTGCCCTTCAGTGGAGCTGTGGTTACTGACTTTTAAACTGAAAATAGATAGCAGCATTTTATTACTGGAGATTTTCGGTATTAACTTTTTATATTTTTTATATTTATTGCATGCTTTTGAGTATTTGATGCAGCTATAATCACAACAAAGTTCAGGCACCTTTATTCTTGTCATCTTGTAAGGGAGAGTCATTAAAATAATATAATACATCTGTAATACAGACAATACATTCATGAACACTATAGATAAAGTAACCGCTGTGCCTAGAACCATGGAGAAGGTTCCAGAGAGCTCTCTACGAAGAAAGGACTTGGATGAGGGAAGAAATAAGGTACAGGAACCAGAGAGACAGTGTGACCCTTCCAGTGGTTTAATCATGATGTGCAAAGTCTCTAAGACAAAAGGAAACTTACATAGGAGGAAAATTTACTTTTGCATTTCATTCTGTATGGTAGGAGACAGAGGTGTATAGTTTTAGAAGAGTGGGTTTTTAAAAAAATAATTACAAACTTTATTATCATATATTAATTTTGGAAATTCACAAGTTTATGACTTTTCATAAATGTATGTAATACTGATGTCCATATTACTCTCTCTTGTCCCCCTCCTCCACTCTTGGTTCTCTCATCTCCTCCCAAATAATGCCAATATTTTAACTTCTGGAATTCTATGCATTTTAGAAATTCATCAGTGGAAATTAATTTATTTAAATACCTATTACAGAATTTTAAAATTTTACATTGTACATCGTACAGTGTACTGGTGACCTCCCTCTTTTACTCCCTCCATCCTTCCACCTCCCAGCCTCCCCCAAATATTTTTCATCTCCAGTAATGTCTCTTTTTCATAACTAAGTCCACTTACTGATATTCATATGCACATATGTATGGGGAGTGTCATTCAGTGGAAAATAGGCAACTTAACCAATGGCCACCACTCTCAAAGAAAAATGTCTGTCTCTCTCTCAAGGGATGTCAGCTGCCATTAACTCCTCAGCCACGATTGGCTCATCTGCAGCTCCTTTCTCACTCTGCATACTTCTCTTCATTGACTTCCTTAGAGTGATCACTTCTATCCCTGTTCTCTCAATTAATGTCTGCCCATGGCTTCTAAATGCTACCAAGAACTCTTTTTTGGAGTTTTCTGACATATCTATCTATACTTAATTAAAATATACACAGATGCCCTCAGAGACTTTAAATTACTTTTTTTCAAAGGGAATTCATCACTTCCCCCTTAAAACCTTCCATTGTGGCCTTATGACTCCTGACAAAAGTCAACAGCAAGCCCCATGTGCCAGGGCAAGGCAGCCACCCTCATCTTCTCTACCACCTGGTATATTGAGTCTTCCAGCGAAGTCTTCAGAATCCTCTGACTTAATATATCTCAAGATCCTTCTATTGCCTCCATCCCTACTGCCTTCATGAGTCAGGGCACCTTCACTTCTATGTACCCTGCAGTTTCTAGTACAGCCACTGTCTCTGGCCTCCACACCTCCCATCTTCTTTCCCTGTACTCTACACTTCAGACAAGTGGAAAGCTTCGAATAATACGTATTTAGCTATATTTCTCACTGTAAAATTTGACCATAATTCACCTTCAGACCCAGATAAAACTAAGTTCTTTTGTAAGGTGCTCATGGCCCTGTTTGGCTCTATGTTTAACCATTTACCCTTTGCTTCTTCAATCCTTGCCTCAAGTCTACCCTAGGTACTTTACACCCTTACGTTCCTCAGCGTGCCATACCATGTGCAGCTCCTGATCCCCACATTGTTTTTTTTTCCTTTATCTGAAACACCTCACACATCTATACTCCATATTTGTTTATATAACATCTACCTGCCATTCCTGTCCCTTTTTAGATACCTTTCCTTTCAAGAAGACTCCCACAGCACCTACCTGAAACTGAATATCCTTCTAATTTCCTCTCTTAGTGCATCCTGGCGAGAGCCTCTATTGTGACTGACCACAGTGATTTCTCCACTCTGTTTCTCTTCGCATCTGTCCATTTATTAAAAAAAAGAGGTGTTATATTCAGCTCCCTAAGCTTCTAGAACAGAATAAAGGTCATAAAGTGAACTCAGGAAACGTGTGTAGACCACATGAGTCCAGGTATCCAAGCTCATTCACAACACAAGTTGGGAAAGTTACTCCAGAGTGATGATATTCTTGCTTGAGGGAAACAGTTAATTTGTTTCAGAGTCAAGACTAGATTATCTGTTTTAGACTGTCTTAGATGTTTAGAGAGTTATGTGTGGGTTTTTGTTTGTGTGTTTTGTATATTTGAATGTGTGTGTATGTATGCATATATGTATGTACGTATGTATGTGCATGTGTTTTACAGATGGTCAAAGCCAGGGATTTGTGCAAGATATGTGCTAACTGAACTGTGACGTTTATGCTCTTATCTATTTTTCCATACTAGACTTCATAGAAGGTGACCCCATCTCCTGAGCTCATTAAAATGTTCTAGCCAAAGAAGAACAAACATCTAGGCACAAAAAATTCAAACAGTCAAGTCAAAGCTGAAGTCAAGGGGATTTGACTGGGGAGAAAGAGAGGAGCTGTCATGTCAGTGAAGGCTTTGCAGGAGCCTTTCCTTGAGACATTATAAGGGGGCACACCTGCTTGCAAGAGGTAGACAAGTCTGAGGAGAACCGAGTCAGAATCTTCTTTGCCACTTCAGCAGTATCTCATGTCCATACAGAAACTTCCTGCTGGGAGCTGTGGTCCAGGAAAGCAGTTCTTCAGAGAGAAACACACGGCTCTGCCTCTGGAATAGTCATGTGTTCAATGTTCAGTCATGCTTCAGGATGGGGCACACGCCTTCTCTTTGGTATTCTTACCAATCCCACATAGCTGCAGACCGTGAGCTTGGAGACTGTGACATGACTCCAACGTCTTCCTTAGTAAAACAAAACTAGAAAGAGCGCTGTCAGGGGAAAAGAAAAAACCTCCCTGCATAATGAAGCCAAACAAACAAACAAACAAAAAGCTATAAATTTTATTAAAAAGTAAAAAGACTAAGTGGGAAAAAATGTCTAAAATGTAGTAAGAGTAAGCACCAAGCAGCCAGATCTCACAGTAAATGCCACGCCTCTTTCAATAGGACTCATTTAGGTTTCCATGTCTCAGTAAATGCCTTATGAAGCATTTAGTCTGGGTGGTCTTGGGAATCAACTGCCAGGACATTCATAGTACTTCAGAGGGATATAACATGTAATGAATAATAATTTAATTTATTATTGAGAATATCATTGTTTGTCTTCTGAATCATACTAAATGCTGGGCTCCTCCCTACCCTAGAGTCCAGCAATCTTGTATTTATACATATATTCACTCACTCAACAACTATGTACTCAGCTTACATATTGACAGGACCTTTTATACTTCTGGGAGTCCCCAGAAGCCAATGTTATATTCATTTATTAATCCATTTATTCAATATACATATACTGAGCAAGTGTCACTTGAGAGAATTTGTTCTACCGATGGAAGCCCTTCAGTGGATTTTTTAAAGTACTGCACAGAAAGGTATAAGCAAAGAACAGACTTGGTTCAGAAGTAGGTAACCAATAGCACACTAATTTTCTCATTAAGGAGACACTGCCACTGTTGCGGGAAAATATTTGCTTATAGAAGAAAAGAGGATACCAGATAGATGCAGCTTTGTGGACTGCTGAATATGAGCAAAAAGGACAGAGGTTAAAATGAAATGTAACAGGTGAGGATAGTAATAGAGGCTATGATAAGAGTCTGACTTAGGGTGGGAATAAGGCTAAGGTTCAGAGAAAGGGTTTCAGCTTTCAATCTGAGTTATAAAGCACAGAGGGCTTTGGTTTATCAAATCTGATTTTAATTTTCCAACCATCCAGCCAAATGCAAATCAGAAGCTCACCAGGCAGGCCAGTATGTTAGCTCAGAGTCTGATTGATTAGTTCAGGTTAAGAGGGAAGGGACCAGGCACAGATTGACTATAGTGAGTCTGAAAAAGTAGCCAGAATGACAACTGTGTCTTTCCCTCTTTTCCCTCAGTGCTCCCCAGAACCTACAGTGCTCCACCCAGACATCCATCTGAGAGACAAGGCCCTATGTTCGCTTTTCTTGCATCATTATCATACTACTAGCCACCTCTTTTCTCAGCATCCCAACCCCCACGGCCTGACCGCAAGCAACTCTCACCTGCAAGCTTACCTATCAGGCCATTCTATGTTTCACCTAATCTAGCTTTTCTAATCTGTCCTCCACTCTGCGGCTGAAGAGATGAGAGCGTTCTACACAACTTCTGATCTTTCTATAGCTTCCCATGACCTTCAGAGAAAAGGGAGCACATTAGAGGCTGGCTCATGGACTCTATGATGTCACTTCTTCATGTCTTACCCAAATCAGTTGACAACATTTGCCCAGGATTTTATAATTCAGCCCTGCCCTATACTTCCTTCATAACACTTCTTGCATGTTTTTTTTTTATCCCTTTCTATACTCATTTGCCTCCACTTTGTTCTCCATATACAAATTCTTTCCAACCTGAGCTTAGACCTCCTGTTATACAAATCCAACCTGGATAGTCTCTCCCAGGAAATGGTTAGAAGGCCCTTCCTCTGACTCATATAACCTTGAACATTACTTGGTACATTCCTTTTAGTTTCTATGTCTGATACCCCTAAAAAACATTTAATTTATTTGCAGGGTCCTTTAATAGTTCATAATGGAACCTCTACATCTGACATGGGGGAGGAGAGAGGGAAAGGAAGTTTCCATACTGTCCTCACACCAAATGACCAGTATCCTACTCCATCGACATCAAAGGTAGAGGGCCAAAGAGCCCTGGTTCATATTGTTAATTTCCTTTGTGTTGTGAGGGCCATCCTCTACTACAACTTCAGAGATGTCTCTGCAGCCACCTAAAAATGATTCATGTTTTAGCAGAAGCATTCAACATTACTGAGCACCTGGCATATTCCAGGAAACCCAAAAACATTAGCAATGCAATGGATTCCCACTAATTCTCTCAAATAATATTTGAATTCACATATACACCTGGCATTTAGTTAAATAAAGGACTTCTTGTAGGCTGGACAATGTAGCAAAACATTTTACCTAGAGAGAAGGTGGAATGAGACATCCAACTAGTCCCAAATGCCAAAGATCATGTCCAACACCCTTGCTTCACAAGGAAAGGAAAAGGTTCCTCATGGCATCAGACATTGAAGTGTATAGTTCAAACATGTTGTAAGGTTTGAAGAAAAGGATGGATGGAGAACAAAATATGGAAAACCAGAGATATAACCTCAGTAGAGAGCATAAGTCAGTATACTTGAGCATTGAAAGAAAGTTAAGCAGAATCCTATTCCATCGACACCAAAGGTAGAGGGCCACAGAGCCCTGGTTCATATTGTCAATTTCCTTTGTGATGTGAGGGCCATCCTCTACCACAACTTCAGAGATGTCTCTGCAGACACCTAAATTGAAATTCTCCAGGCCATTTACAAATTATGAAACCAAAGTCTGGAAATGACGGACAAGTCAATAGTCCTATAAGCAAAGTGATGTCAGAGGCAGAAACCATTCCTGAATCAGAACCACAGCCAATTGTAGCCCCCCCCTTAGACTCTAACCAAAAGGTGTTCTCTATCTATCTATCTATCTATCTATCTATCTATCTATCTATCTATCTATCTATCTATTGCTCCCCTCCCTCTACCAATCCCCCCTTCTTCTTTCCCTCTCTTTTTTCTTTCTTTCCTCTTTCCTTCCTCTCCTCTCTCCCCTCATCAATCACAATGTCTCTTTTGTAGATGAAATGCAGGAAAGAAACAGATTTAGGGAATTTAAAATGATTCTGAAACCTTCTATAATTGGAAACTATACTTTTCATTGGGAAGTCACATGTCACTGTTTTATTGTTTGTTTGTTTTGTTTTTTATTTTTTATTTTACTTCACATCTTCTGAGCTTCTGCCTTCTAGGAAGTAAACAATCATTAGGATACCTCCCAGAGAAGGCAAGTGGCCAAGGGAATACAATGATTTACTGAAGGTCACAGTAAGCTAACAAGAAGAGGAGACAGGGCTCTGGAGTACATCTCATCTGATATTGTGCAATTAAGCCCAGGGATGTTGCTCATTTTCTAAAAGATATCTAGAGAGAGAGAGAGAGGGGGAGAGAGAGAGAGAGAGAGAGAGAGAGAGAGAGAGAGAGAGAGAGAGAGAGAGAGAGAGAGAGAAAGAGAGAGAGAGAGCATATGCTTTTTCTGGGTACTTTATAGATCATGGGAAGTTTTTTTTTTTTAATTCCATTTTTTCTTTTTCTTTTTCACAGCTACTACTCTATTTCAAGTGTTCGGCACACACTGAAATTGGCTCCAACAACCATATGCTACAAATGAGAAAACTGAGGCAAATGAGAGTCTACCACCCTAGTTTTTAGTCCTCATAAAACCTACGTTCAATTATAGGCTTCCTGAAGCTAGGTTATATAGTTTCCCATTATATGAAAGCTGAGTAAAAAGAGGGAGATGGGAAGGAGGAGAAATAAATTCCAAGTCTGAAATATTCAGCAAATATTACATGAAAGCCATTTAGGATCAGGTTCCAACAATTCTAAAGTGTCCCTTGTAAAGAAATGAACATCTTTGAGACTAGGTTTGTCTTGCTGCACTAATACAGAAAGACACCAGGAACAGGCTTTGTGATGCCTCTTTCAGGACAGGTGGCCAAACTGATGGCCCATTCTCTCAGCACCATTCGCCATGTGGGATCATAAGAGAGCCAGGGTAGAAAGGCCCTTGCCCTCATGGAGCATAGAGTCTAGAGTGAAGATATATGTGTAGCAAGCAATGACACAGCACAGTCAGTCAGTCACATCAGGTATAGAGTGTCAAGGAAGCACAGGAGAGGATCAGAGAAGGCTCCAGATATGATGGAGCCTTTGAACTGGGCCACAAAAAAGAAGAAAGTGAGAAACGGTTACTTTTTGCAGAGACACCAGCATGGGCAAAAACCAGAATCACAAAAGAGCAGAGCACAGGCTTGGCTCATTTCAGAGATTGCAGTTCCCTCAGCAGTGAGATCAAACTGTATGTATTTGGTCAGGTTCATCTAATAAATCTGGCATTAGAGAGCAGAGTGGGATTGAGACAGTTGCAGCTTGAAAAGACTCCACAGTGTATGCAACCCTCATTTTAAAGGTGCCCTCACTTTGTGCAAATATCTCTTTACACTATCAGATGTTTGGTCCCACTCTGTGTTACACAGAACAAACAGTTTGGAGAGAGAGGAGCACCGCCTTCCATGGCAAAGCTAGCTCTTGACCTTCAGCAGCCATAAACAAGGAGGACACGTAGTGTCTCCCCCAATAAAGCCCTCTTTGTATTGCCCAGATATCTCTAGAACAAGACAATATCCCAACCATTACTCACTAACTAAGAGTTCCATTCTTTCCATAGGTGATACCTGTGTAATGCCTTGCTAATCTGATGTTTTTTTTTCCTTTAGAAAATAATGACTTTCTTAAAATTGCATTAGTCATACATAAGGCTTTAAAATCCTGCCCCATTTGTATCCTCTGCCATTATATTTTATTGTTATGAGAGCCTATCAAATTCTAAGGGTTTCTAGCATCACATTCTATAGATGAAAAAACATCCCAGCAAGGCAGGAGCAATTCAAGGTCATACAACAGGTATGATGAAACAAGAGTTCAGACCTGTTTGTTTCTGACTCCAGAATCTTGCCCTCTTTCCTCTACACTACAGTGTAGAGGAATTATATATTGTCCTCATTGTGATATAAATCCCCAGATGAAATGCTGGCTAGATCACATCCTCTTGGGTAACATAACTACATCATAAATTAAAAGCCCAATTAAAGAACATACCCTTTTAACTGGGACTTACCGCAGTCCCCTGAGGCTAAGATGTAAAAGGAGAACCTTTTCACAGGCAGTGGCTATCCATCCTGGAAATTCTTCAGAAATATGCTAAACTCTATGAAGAGCTTTTGAATCAAATTACTCAGCTAACACACCTCCTTCTCCTCGGGTCTTCTGGTGTACTTTTCCCAGCAGAACTGGGTTAAATAATGTGCCAATCTCTAGGCAATCACAATCATGTTCCCTCACTACAGCCCTAAGATGCAGATAACAGTTGATCATAGATCAGGTGCATCCAGGGTTTAAAACAAACTTAACATTAAGAGCATTGGAGCCCAGTGGAAAACATTGTCCTCCTAGTTTATGTGAGGGACTGAAGTTGAGTTCCCTTCCCCAGCTGTCTGAAAGAAGGATAGTTCATCAGTAGCCAAGGTCCAGACAAGAGGGTGTCTCTAACACCATCCACTGCTTGTTTTGCTGGCATCAGGAAGGGAGGAAAAAGTAGGTGAAGAGAATGGGGGGGTGTTCTCATCTCCATTCTGGTTAAAATTTTATTTCTGTTAACATCCAATCCCCCAATGATCAAAACATCTTATCTGTAGAACAGTAAACTCCAGACATACCCCAAACCTTAAGAGTTACTACTACCATGTCTAAATATTCCCTGCAGTGATTGTATTTAAAGCTTGCTGCACATATAAAGAGCTACTGTGTGTTATAGTCCCTTTCCATGCCACAGCTGAGCTACAGTGCTCTCCACCCCCAAAAGAGATGGTCTCTGAGTCAGCTTGCCCCACATAGAACAGAGACCATAGCCCCTCCACCTCTACAAGGTCTTCTTTTGAGCCTGCCCTGGGTTCAGTGGCTCGGAGGACCTGAATAGGTATGAACAAGCCCCTTAGGACCACCACATTCATACAGTCACATTTAATGGTCCTTCTTGTCTCTCAAGCCTTGCCCACATGTGGGGCAAGATCAGAGGACAGAGATATCTGGGGGGAAAATAGAGAAAGATACAAAAAAAAATCGCGGAAGAATCTCTACTCAGTAATAGAAAGCTATCCAACTAGCAACCACGCTTCCAGAAACGTCACTGACACAGAAAGAGTTTTACAGCTGGTGACCCCCACAGCATTCTCACCTACCTGTCTCCCACTGCAGGGCTCTCTTGCTCTCTCTCACCTCCTATGGCCCTGTTCCAGCTCTGGTCCCGTTCTCCTCTGGTCTCCTTCTCCAGCAGCCAACACTGGCAGCGACTGTGGGCGGACCAAGGAGTCGGTGGCACCTGCGAGCTTTCTCTCAGGTCTTTACCGAGAGACTGCCTGGAGGAGGAGCAAGCGGATGCTGCCCTCACCGTCGCCGCCGCCACTGCCGCCGTGGTGCTGATGCGGTTGCTATGGTTATGGAACTCCGCAGCTGCCCCCTCTTGGTGCAACAGCTGCCCGGCCACCGCGGCCTCCTGGCAGCCCGAGCTAAGGTGCCCGAGGCAAGGTTGTGAATGTGGTTAAGGGAATTCTTCCCCCGCCTAGGAGAAGACTGGGAGACTGTCTGTACTTGAGCTGTGGCTGGGTCTCACCTCCAGCGCCCTTGCTCTTCTTCCCACGCCAGCACTTAAGGCCAGACTTCAGCAACACACAGAGCGCGCTCAAGGCCTAGAGAGCCCTCCCTACCGCTCAGCTCTGCTCCTGCAGCCTCTGCGCACCGCGGTAAGCTGCGCGACTAGCTGGGAGGCGCCGCTCGCGTCCCCCACCTCTGTCAGCCAGAAGAGCCTAGGCGCGCCAGGCTGCCCTGCAGCCAAACCCCGCCTGCTCTCTGGCTCTCCTGCCAGCCCGCCCGGCCTGTGGAGGGCGCAAGATGCTGGGCCAAAGAAGTCTGTTCTCAACCAGCCCAAACTGGCCAGGAGCATGCTCAGTCTCCACTCGGGGATTATCCTCCAGAGCCAAGACAGCGATGCAGTTAGAAGGAAAGGTTTCTTTCAGACCCCAGGAGAGAGAGGTATTAAACTTGGGAGAAGTAGGGGATGCAACAAGTACACACCTAGATAAATAAATAAATAAATAAATAAATAAATAGTCTGAAAGCTGGAAGTGACCCATACTACCACTACTAAATATGTAATGGTCATTAGGCTATAATAGCTCATTCATCATTTGCAGATGTTCTTCATGGAGAAAATGAGAACAATGAGAAAACATAAGCCAACTCACTTCTACTGGCCATTCTTCAGCGGGCAGTTTGCTTGGGAATGTATCATCTCACCATGACAATGTCAAGAAGTTCTTGTGTCCTACTTGTTACAGGTGATAGCCTTAAAAGTAGAACCATTAGTAGGATCTGGAAGCTGAGGGTTCCGTCTATTAGACTAGGCTGCAGTGATTCACATGGGCTAGAATGTCCGATAGTATAAGAGGCTGTGAAGGATAGACACTTGCAAGAAGGTGCAAGTACAGCCAGAGGTGGTGATAACAAATGGGGAAGAACATTCCAGAATGAAAGGGCAGGCAACCCCTCCCCAAGCTAGATAGGCAAAACTGTTTGATTTTGTTTTGCCCTTGTATCCACAGGGAACACCCAGTATGACTAGAGCAGAGGGAGCCAAGGAAGGTGCGACAAGAGCTTGGTACACTCCAAGGACTGGAGGAACCAAGATGAAATGAGACTTGACCTTGAACACAGTGGGGCATTTAAGCTAGGGAAAGGGTAGGTCATCCTATGAAGAAGATAGCCTACTTGGCAACTGTGGCAGTGAGTGTCAAGCTGCCATAGGGTTATCCTGAAGGTGCTGTTGGCACAGAGACCAGAGCAAATGACCCGTCTACTTTGCTGATCCTCCCCACAGCATCCAGTCAAGCCTGGAACAATGCACACCCCAGTAAATACTGGGAGAATGACTAATAAAGGATTATTTGTTTCTCTAGCTGGGAAAATGAGTGTTGTTCTTTTGCAAATATTTGTCCTTGAAATATGATTAAAATCAGATGACATTTATTTGCATTTCAGTTCTATGCAATCTTACTTTGGAAAGTCAAAGCAAGCCTCTTAGGGCTTTTTCTTGCACTTCCCGATCCCTAGAAGAGTAGGATGCTGGGATTATTGTTCCCCTGCGTTGCAACAAACATGTTTCAAGAATCTAGATGGAAAAGTTCCATGATATGTTAAGTAAAGAAAGCACAGTGCAGAATAATGTTTCAAACAGCATAGCTCTCATGGATCAAGGAGAGAAACAACCAGGCAAATTTGGATTTTCTTGTCTTGTATTGGCATAGAAATGCACTGGGGGGTAGGGAGCTAGGTAAGAAACTCGGAGAAATAGCTAAGGCAAGTAAGACTGGGAGAGAACTGAATGGGCAAGTTTGGAGTGGGAATAAGGCAAAGCACTCATACGTAAAACATTTTCATGGTGGGAGAGACAGGATCTCATATAATCCACCCTACCCTCAAACTTTCTATGTTCCCAAGGCTGATCTTGAATTTCTGATCCTCTTACTTCTATCTTCAGAAGACTGGATTGCAGACTAGTATCACCATGCTTAACATCTGTAAAACTTTTTAACTTCTGAACCAAAAATAAATTACATAGATTGTGTGTGCATAGGTAATATGGCACACATTCTAATCAGATACATCATCAGACCTACCCCTGGCCCCTTTGTGGCAAAATGGCATTATGAATTATTGCTGTGAAGCCCCTTCTTATAAAATTCTACCAGTGATCAGCCATTATGCCACTCATCAACCTCTTGGTTTGACTAATGGCATCTTGATCCAACCATCCCCTGATATTGGACCCTCCTTCTAGCTGGACCCACTCACTCCTTGGCTGGTGCATTTGCTTGATTTTATTGCTCACTTAACACAATCTAAAAGCACCTGGGAAAAGAATTCAATGAAGAATCGTCTAGATCTGGGGAATTACCTTGATTATGTTAATTATGGTGGAGAGATCTGCTCACTTTGGCTGGCACCATTGCCTAGGCAGGGAGACCTGCCCACTGTGGCTGGCACAGGATTGTTCTCAGCTACTGATTAAGGATATGATTTTATCAACTTCCTCAAGCTCTTGTTGTGTGACTTCCATGCTATGATGGGCCATAGCAGAACTGGGAGATAAAATAAACCTTTTGTACCCTAGGTTGTTTTCTCAGGATGTTTTATCAAAGCAACAAGGGATAAAACTAAGATAATTCTCATGACCTGACAACTGGACAATGCAAATGGCCTCTAAGGAGAAGTCCCACCAAGATCCACAATGAGCCTCAGTAGAAATGAATCTAAAACTGAAATAGCAAATTGCTACTCTCTGCACTTCTTGGGGAACGAGTTCCAACCATCAAACCATAGAAGCAGAAACCCCATAGTCTCCTAGATGTCCTTCTCTTTGCTTCCTTCATCTAATAGCATCTCATTAAACACAAGCTGTCAGTTCCACAATGTGGCTATCTTTAATGTCACCTATGACAGGATGTCAGTGAGAATTCTGAATTTGATTCATCAGGGGCTGTGGTTATAAACTAGAGAAGCAGATGTAGCCTTAGCTTTATGTTTAGACTGCTTCATCAGATTGGATGAAGGAAGAGATGCATTACATGACAGGTACTGAGCTATCCAGACCCAGAACTGATATAGAATTGGGTGGTGGTAATGCCCTTTTTGAAGGGGTGAGCATCAAAAATACAGTCTGGGATGTGAGAGGTAGACACTTTTGCTGAGGTTGACTCTGGGATTCAGGGTGAAAATTCCCTTCCTCAGAGTAAGGGTTTGAAATTCTTGTGGGTGAGCAAGGAATCTATGCAAAGCAGGCCAGCATCTATGGTTGGAAGGCAAATTTTTAATAGTGACACCCTGTGGTACTGAGAAGCAAGTGTCACAAAGAACTCTCAAATTGAAAGTGTGTGGACAGTCAGAACCCCTCCACTTAGAAATGAACAAGCCTCATGGGTTTTGGTCGATCTGGGAGAAACAAGATCCCACCCCGAAACATCTGGAATGATTCTGGCCTTCTGAAACAAGATACACACACACACACACACACACACACACACACACACACACACACACAAAACCCCCTGTGCTCTCCAAAGCTTAAGCATGTCTGTGAATTGCTATTCATCCTATAAAATCTTACTCTTCATGAAACATTCCTAGGTTTACATCTATAATTAGTTCTCTCTTCTGCTGCCCAGAGTTTATAGAATCACTTAAGTAAAGAGATATTCCCTACATCAAACTGAGAAGTCTTTGAATGAAGTTCTTTTGTAACATTTTCTTATTACTTTCATTATTTTCTGTACATGAGTATTCTTCTTGCATGCATGAATATGCACTTCATGCATGTTTGATGCTTTCAGAGGCCAGAAGTAGGCATTAGATTCCCTGGAACTGGAGTTAAGGATGGTTGTGAGCCCCCATTCAGGTACTGGGAACTGAACCTGGGTCCTCTAAAAGAGGAGCTAGTGCCTTTAACCACTGAATCATCTCTTCAGACAGACCAGAAGAGGGCATCAGACCCTATTACAGATGGTTGCGAATCACTATGTGGTTTCTAGGAATTGAAATCAGGACCTCTGGAAGAGCAATCAGTGCTCTTAATCACTGAGCCATCTCTCTAGCCCTGTGAATGAAAGTAAATTCTTAAGTAAGTATTTGCTTTTTTATCTTTGTCCAGTTCACATCACAATGTGGACAACATCCAAGCAATATTTAAGAGATTTAAATATTATTTGAGTAGATTTGAGACTTATTTTCTTCCCATGTGGTTTTCTTGCTTTCCAAACTCAAATAAACCAGATTTAAAAACATCTCCATATTTATGACAGAAATGGCTATGTTTGAATAATTGACTCTCAGATGAAAGGACAAGTAGATTCCTCTTAGCTCGTTTGGCATTGTTTGTGTAGGGAACCTAGGAGATGTTGAGCTCTGGGAAGCTCTTTGTTCACACTGAAGTTCAGTGCAAGAAATCTGCTTAGTCTGTTTTGTTCTGTTTGGATCTCCTCTTTTGGAGGTCTGCTCTTTTCTGAAAAGGAAATGGAAGAGGAGTGAATTTGGGGACAGGGGAAGTGGGGGAACTAGAGGGAGTGGATAGAAGGGAAGCTGTGGTTGGGATGTGTTGCATGAGAGAAGAATCTATTTTCAACAAATTAAAATGCACGTTACAAACTCACATCAATAGGGGGAAACCACCATTTCTTGACTCAAGTTCCTCTAATAAATGCTCTTGATAACTTTTTTGGTAGGAAAAGATGAAATATTTATTTTGGTCTTAAGTATATGAGTGCTTTGCCTGCATGTGTATATATGCATCAGATCTGTTCCTGATGCCCGTGGAACCTGAGAAGGGGTTCAGATCATCTGGAGCTGTAGTTACAGGTGATAATGTGTCACTGTATCTGAATCTAGGTCTTCTGCAACAGCAACAATTGCTATTAACTGCAGAGCCATCTCTACAGGCTTGGATACATATTATCTTAAGCACATATTGCAATCGATGCTTTCTCTGGAGTATATGTAACAGTAACTACAGCAAGCACAAGGGAGCATGCTTCTTGGGTATCAGCACTGTCTCAGATTACTGTGTCCAATCTCCTGGAGCCATTATAGTAATTCTAGGATAGCCCTATGATGAAGAAACTGAAACAAAGTGGTAGAGTTTATTGAATTCACACAAGTGAGGTCATCCACCTCTATCCTAGTTTCCAGAAACTGACAACTGTCCCACAAATATAACTGAGCAATCAGCAGAAATACAAAAAAACAGAAGTGATGTGTCATGTCCCACGTGTGCAAAAAGCAGGCTTAATATCAACATACCTTCTGGTCAGTGGTGGCTCACACCTTTAATCCCAGCACTTGAGAGTCAGAGGCAGGAGGATTTCTGAGTTTGAGGCCAGCTTGGTCTACAGAGTGAGTTCCAGGACAGCCAGACAGCCAGGGCTACACAGAGAAACCCTGTCTCAAAAAATAAAACAAAACAAAACAACCCTGAAACATCTTCCCTTTTATCACTGTGACTTAAAATCCTAAATAAACGTAACTGGCAGGCTTCATATATATGTGTAAATATTCAACTGAGAAGAGAAAATATCCCTGTCCCCATTAGATTGTCCCCTATAGATAAGTCAGGGGGTACTTTCTTCATTAATGACTAGTGTAGAAGGGCTCAAATCACTGTGTTTCTGTTCTGGGAGATCTAAGAAAGCAGAAAGAGCAACCCATGGGGCATATGCTAGTAATCAGTGTTCTCTACTTCAGTTACTACTTCCAGGTTCCTGCCTTAAGTTCATAATATAACTTATCTTCATGACAGACACAACTTTAAACTGAAGCAATTCCAGAACTAAGTTGCTTTAATCATGGTATTTATCAAAGCAATAAAAAAGTCAAATTAAGACAGATTATGGAGGTTGATGAAATTAACTGTAGCTTTAATTGCTGAATTTACCTGTGTGTATGTGTCACAGAGACTCTATGTGTCATCAAGTGCCCCATTTGACTAAGACATACAGAGAAATAGACTTCCAAACCAACATCCCAAACCTACATCGAGTTCCTATGGCCACACCATATGACAGTCTCCATGTTTTTGCCTTTCATAGAAGAGGAAACTGAGGCACAGCTGGCTAATGGAGCTAGCTATTCAAAGGCATCAAGTGTGGTCTCAGCATCTATATACTTGACCTTCATTCTGTAAAACCTTAATAAAGTTCTAGGTATGGATGGCTAATAGAATTTAAAGCATGGTGCTTATGTATGTATCTCACTCACTGATGATGCACATTGCTTTAATGTTGAGAAACCATCAGTTACAAAAATAATAGAGGTTGGAAAACTTTTGAGAATATCTGCAACTTTGAAAACCAAAGAGGGGTTTCTTCTGAGTTGACGGTGAGCTCCATTAAAAACAAGCATCATCCTTCTTCTTGAGTTTCTTGTGGTTTGTGTTTGTACTTTGTGTATTCTGATCTTCTGAGCTAATATTCACTTATCAGAGAATGCATACCATGTGTGTTCTTTTGTGATTGGGTTACCTCACTCAGGATGATATTCTCCAGATCATCCATTTCCCCAAGAATTTCATAAATTCATTGTTTTTAATAGCTGAGTAGTACTTCATTGTGTAGATATATCACATTTTCTGTATCCATTCCTCTTTGAGGGACATCTGGGTTGTTTCCAGTTTCTGGCTATTATAAATAAGGCTGCTACAAACAGAGTGGAGCATGTGTCCTTATTACATGTTGGAGCATCTTCTGGGTATAAGACCAGAGTGTGGATACTTCGTTCCTTCTTAAAAGAGGGAACAAAATGCCCATGGAAGGAGTTGACTTGTAGAGACTAACTATGGAGCAGAGACTAAAGGAAGGACAATTCAGAGACTGCTCCACCTGGGAATCCTTCCCATATTCAATCATCAGATCTAGACACTATTGTGGATGCCAGCAAGTGCTGGATGGCAGGAGCTTGATATAGCTGTCTCCTGAGAGGCTCTGACAGTACCTGACTAATACAGAAGTAGAGGCTCACAGCCATCCATTGGACTGAGTACAGGTTCCCAAATGAAGGAGCTAGAGCAAGGTCCCAAGGAGCTGAAGGGTTTGCAGCCCCTTAGGACGAACAACAAAATGAACTAACTAGTACCCTCAGAGCTTCCAGAGACTAAAACTCCAACCAAAGAGTACACATGGTGGGACTAATGGCTCCAGCAGAATGGCCAAGTCGGCCATCAATGGGAGGAAAGGCCCTTGGTCCTGTGAAGGTTCTATGCCCCAGTGTAGGAGAATGGCAGAGCCAGTAAACAGGAGGGGGGTGGGGTGTTGATCAGGAGGAGGGGAGAGGGAACAGGGGTTTGTTTTAGTTTTTTATTTCATTTTATTTTATTTTATTTTTGGAGGGGAACCTGGGAAAGGAGATATTGTAAATAAAGAAAACATCTAACAAGAAAAAGCATCATCACTAGGTATGAGCTAATGATACTATTTGCAACTCCATAAACAAAATTATATATACATACATGTATCTTCCAAGGTTGATGAATCATTCCATTAATGATGGCAGCACTCAGCACCTTGGGACAAATTCTTCCTTTTTTAAAGAACATAGCCTTGGGTGTTGTCCAGGGCATGCTCACTTCTGATCGAAGCGTTTGAGACTCCAATAATGTTTCTGTCTGCAGAAACTCCAGGCCCTGTTCCAAAGCACATCCTTGGTGAGTTATATACCAGGAGGAAGATTTATCATGAGCCTGATATTTCATTTCTCCTTATTTCTGAGACTCATTTCTTCCTCTTTGTAATAGAATATATAAACTTTTCCCCTGTAGGTGGTCCAGGGCATTAAATGTAAGTATCACATACAGCTGCCCTTCCATGAAGCTGGCATCTAACAGGCTCCTGGCATAGCTAAGGGCTGTTCCTTTCAGACTCTGCTATCTTGCTTTCCCTTAAGTTGAAGGATTTTATAGTTCACCCTAAGTGATAGAGCAACCGCCAGAGGATAATACAAGGCCTCACACCTTATGTAGCTCTACATCTGATAGTAAAGATGGGACCCCCTGGCCCTGTTTCCTCACCCTAATAAGGGGCTACTCTCTTCAAAGATGGCTAAGCCCAGATGTCTGCTAAGCCTCTGCTATTGGACACTCTGCATGTTGCTATGTTATGATCTCCTTCCTACTTCATGCTTGGTGCCAGGAATGAAAACACTTCAAGTTATCACAAAATTTAAGTATGTTATTCACATTTGATGTCACCTCTTCTTTTCTCAAGCAAGTGTAGCCAAATGCACTATGTAATGATTTAAGAAGACTTTTAATAGCTAAAGAGACCAAACATATTGAGTTTACATACCCACATTACTTCTCATACCTCCACACTATTCTGAATTTGTATTATGTCCCATGTTTTATATTTACATGTGTGTCACATAGAATGTGTATGTATATATATGTATATGTATGTACATATATATACACATACTATGTATATAAACAATGTATATGTACTTCCAAGGTCTTTGCTTCTTCCCTCTTCCCTGTGCAAGTTTCTGAAAGTCAGTCATCCTGCCATATGAACAACTTGCTCATTATTCTTGCTACATAATATTCCATCATGAGTATCCTGAATAACCCATGAATTTCTCCAGTCAGTAGATATTTGCACATGTGTGCACACAAGGCCCCACTGCTTCCCTTGGAACTGCTATTTTGGTACATCCCTGATGGCTAAGTATAGATGATGATCTATACTTAGAAAGACAATTGATGAGCTAAGGAAACACACACATGGCCCTGTGTGTTCCACACTGATTTTGCAATTGCACTATTTTACACTCTCACCAGGAAGAGCATGGATTCCTATAGCATAGTACTGTGTACTCCTCATACCTGATATGGTCAGGCTGTTATATTTTAAAACCCAATAATGTGAAATGCATTTTGATTTAGATATTTACTGCTTTCTTTTTTTGTTAATTTCTGATTATAATTGATACCAGGTCTTTATCTGTACTTTCTGACTATTCATGTTTCTGCTAAAATGCTTGCTGATTCTTATCTTCAGATCGTTTGTCCTTTCCTTGTAGATCTATAGGAATTCTTCGCATATTGTTGGGATTTCTTAGGTTTAGGTGTTCAAATACCTCTTCAGAATTCCTCTCTTGTTGGTCCACATTCCCATGGTTTCTTAATGATTGAGGATTCTGACATTGTTAAAGCTATCTTTATGTATTTTGTCTTGGCTTTTTGCATTTATAATGTTAATACTCCTTGAGAACATATTCTATATTTAGAATATTAAGATCCCATAAATTTATAGTGTGTGTGTGTGTGTGTGTGTGTGTGTGTGTGTGTGTGTTGAACATACTCATATTAACCATAAGCCTTTTTCTTTCACCTCTAAAGTCTTCTACCCAATCAAGCAGCCCTTGTCATTGTATGGCTGTTTTTCTGACTCTCAGCAGCCCTGTCAGGGGTCAGGTTTTCTGACACAAAGAGGCCAATTCAGGACTTACTGCTTTCTCCATTAGTGTTGGGTTCTTTTTGTCCTGAAGAGATGTCACCCTCTGTGACACTCCAGTTTTACATTGGGCTTTGCTGTCTACTAAGGTATCCTCACACACCCTGATCCTCCTTGGACTGCAGCAGATATTCTTGTCCCACAAAACAGCAGGGATTCTGGAAGGAAGGGACTGTGAATTTCTTATATTTTCAGAAGTGACTTGGCTAGGTTTCATGCTGTTTAGATTTTTATTCATTAAAATTGTATCAAATCTACAAAGTATTTAGGGTATAATCTCCATGTTTATGAAAATAAACATATGTATATGTATATGTGTGTGTATATAGTATAATTTTCTGCTTAATCTATTTGGATTTTTAAAAAATTTGATCCATGTGCTGCATGTATATGTTATGCCATTTTATTAGTTTTTTTAATTAGCACACCAAAAGGAGCTCACATACTTTGTCTTTTATCCTTCTCATCTTCTTTCCCTAGCCCCCACACTTTGCTTAACACCCTTCACTCCACTTTTACTTTCATGTCTCACATATTCTGTTAAGGTATTCCCAAGATCTCCTTTTCTCCTTTGATAAAGCCCAACCACAATTGACAAATGGAAAAAATTGAAACCTTGGCTCTACATCTCCCCAAATTTGCAATTTTTATCTTTCTGAGCCTGGGTTGCTTTATTTCCTTTTCTATGTTTTCTGCTTTAAATAAGTCCTTTTAAAAAATACAACTTTCTAAACACTGACAGACAGAAATCCAATTGTCTAGGATATTTGTTTTTCTTGGCTAATTCTGAATTTGTATGAGATTTTATAAAATACCATAGACTACTTTGCTTATTAAAACTGAAATTTTTTTTGACAAGTTTAAAATCTAGAAAATAGATCAAGGTGCTTGTAGCTGATGCTGTCTCTGGTAAGAGCTCTGTGTTTCCATGACTGAGCCTCCTGGATATGCCCTGACAGTATGAGAGACAAACAACCTCCCTCTGGGTTCTACATTGAGCACAGTAAGCCCATGGGTGCTGGCATTTCCTGTCAGCCCTCCTCTCACACCAGGGACACTGGAGATTATGTTTCAAGGTATGGATTTGAACGGAGGAAAGCACTTGGCCTATAGCTATCATTTGCTTATAATGTAGTACTGATTCTTGCAATTCCTTCGTTGATTCATTAGGTTCCCCATGGATACCACAGTGATATCTGTAAATAGTTACAGTGGTAAATATGTTTGTATTTATTCAAATTATTTATTTTCCATGCCATTGTCCCCTTGCTGAACATAAAATAGAGAAATTAATAGTGTGTGGCCTTAACATGAGCTCCTTTTAAAGTGAATGCTTGGTAGCAATTCAATATTGTCTATACACAGTTTATCTTAATGGTAGATCTTCATTAATTATCAATTAAAGGACATTTACTTTACTCTTACAATAGTTTTGAAATATGTTTCTTAAGGTTTTACTAAACATTCCCTTTTTCCCTTAGGGGCTACTTCCCTGCACCTGTATTAATATAACAGATCCCATTAGTGAGTTCTATAATGTTGATAAACATTTGCACTCCTGGAATAAGTTCCTCTTGATGACGATCTGCTATATATTTTAAAACACTTTTTTATTCTCACTGCTAGGGCTTTATGTAGAAATATTTTATGTATATGAATGGGATTCAAGCATAATTTCCTTTCGTCCTACCAAACTTGTCTGGCTGGGTGTGAAATTAGTTATACCAGAAACTTAACATTACATGTACAACCATCCCTGTGTTTCACTTCTTTGAAGTGTTTAGAGCTGTATTCATGATGTCTGATTCTTGAATACTTCTGTGAAATCACTGTGGGCCTAACATTTTCTTGGCAAGAGGACTGTTCACTGGTAATTCAGTTGCTAAACGGAAGAATGAAATCACTAAATGAAACTTCAGAGATGAAATAGCTTCTTTGAATTGAAACAACTAGGGCCCATTTATACACCAAGAAGAAAGACCCACAAAGGATGTGATGGAGATAAAGGGGAAGGGAAGAAGAAAGGAAGTAAGCACAGGGAAGTCCCAAGAGGGCTGGAGTTAAAGAATAGTTCCAATGCCCTAAGCTAGGGTGGGAAGATGCATCTCAGAAAGAGAAACCACCTCTGTTCTGCAGACAGATGGGAAAGAAAGGAGAAGAGTCGCTTATAAGGTGACCTAGGGGTGAAAGTATAAAGAATTCTTGCCTAATGAGACTTTATTTTAATTGAGAAGTAGACAGATAGATGATAGGTAGATAGATAGATAGATAGATAGATAGATAGATAGATAGATAGATGACAGAGTATTGTGTATTAGACTGAGATTTTGAGTAAAATGGGGGATGAGATCTGGTATTAAGGTTGTTTTTGTTTGTTTCTTTGTTTTTTGCAGGGGAAACTGGGAATGGAGAAATTTACATGTAAATAAAAAAATAAAAATAAAAAATAAAATAAAAGATTAAAAAAAAAAAGACAATAAGACTCCAGAATGTTGTTGGTTTGTTATGAAGGAACAAGGGCAGACTGTGAATAGTAACTTGGATTCTAGAGGGGCTTCTGTGCATGAAGTACATTTAAGATTTTAAAATTAAGGGTCATTTTAAGATGTTAACAAAAGATAGAAGAACATGAGTAGCTGAAAAAGGATAAGGGAAATGGGATTGGAGATAACAAAGGCAAAATTTTGAAAAGATGAAATAGTGAGAAAGATGGAGCTTAGAGAAAGGTACAGTGGGAGGTGGGATGCTGTAAAATGTCCTCTGGATATGATACAGCTGTTACCTATATCAACCCACAGCAGCTTTGGCTTCCTACACCCCCTCCAAAACTGCCATAAAGTTAATATGAGGTTGTAATTGAGAATAAAAAGGAGGTCACCTTGACATTATGGGGGCAGAAGAAGGGGGTATGGAGAATAAAATGACAATACGTTCTGTACATGTATGGAATTGTCAAAAAAGGGGAAAAATGAAACATATTATCTACAGTACCACAACAGAAGGCAAGAGTCTAGAAAGAAGTTGAGGAGGTTAACAGCTGGTACAATGGCTCAGTCAGTAAAGTATGCTTTCTTTGCAAGTATAAAGCTCTGTGATTGATCCACAGCACCCATTAAAAGGCTGGGGTGGTGACTTTTGCTTGCAATCCTAGCAGTGGGGGACGGGGATGATAGTTGATGGAAAGGGAAAGATCTTTAAAGCTCATTGGTCAGCCAGACTAGCCAAATCAGCAAGCTCCACACTCAGTGAAAGACCCAATTTCAGAAGCTAAGGTGGAAAGCAATTGTACTCAGTGCTGACCTCTGGCCTCTACACACACACACACACACACACACACACACACACACACACACACAAACACACATGCACACACATGTACACATGCATGCACATGCACTCACATAGGCATGCACACACGCACATACAGATATATGTATACATATATACATATACAAACCCAAATTTTTTTAAAAGTAGAGGTTAAATTCATATTGATCTGACTTATCCAGGTGAAAGCTCTTGGTTCAGGGTTGGCTTAGGTGTGACATAAAAAGTTGATCCTCAGAGAGGCCCAGTGCCACACTTACCTTGCACATTTTTGACATAGGATGATCTAGAATCTTTACACTTAAGCATGACCCCACCCTTGTAGAAAGGTCAGGGATTTGGATGTTTAATTCACAACACATGCAAAATTTCAGAGTAAAAGTAGGAGATAAACTCCCTGTGACAGCAATGCCAAAGTTAGGAAAGGGGGCAAGTGGGAAAACTGCTACAGATACTGAGAAATTGCTGCGTGGTGAGGACTAGGACCTGGAGTTCATGGAGAACCAAAGTGTGGGGGTTACAGAAGGAGATGTACTCATTCCATAGAGTTGTCACAGGAGAGAAAGCACCAGCAAAGATAGGCAGGTGTCAACCATGTGACTGACATCCTGAATGAACGTCTCTCTTCATTCAGAGTAAACTCAAGTCCCCGGATGAGCACTTACTTAAAGGCTAAGATGTGATTTAACACAGTATGTGCAAGGGCATTTAAAACCAGCTGCCATAATATCCTGGGCAGATCTCCTGTCTCATGTGGTCAGTGGAGCATCTCACAAACGCAGGATGTTTTAACTTGAGCTTAAAGCACAAGTGTTTTTTTAGAGAGGCTTAGTGGCATTTCAAATTGAAGAAATACAGAGTATAGAGCACTGTGGGTCTCACACCCACCTTTCACAGTGGCCAAAACATGAGGGAGGTTTGTGTGGGGGTGAAGTTGGCAGCTACTGGGTCCCTGTGGTAACGGGATCAGCATGGATGGTCAGGGTCAGCAATTAAAATGAGGATGTACACAGAGCTGTGGAGCCCTGCTTGTCATTGCCTAGCTTTGCCCACGAGGCTCCACAGAGGAGGCGATGTTTGCACAGAATCTGAAGAAATGTTAGACGAGTGGGTGACTGCTGAGCCAATAAGGAGAGGTGAAGAAAACATTGTCAGTGCCCTGAAAAGTCTCTGAGAAGGGAGTTCCCAGTGCCCAGAACTGGTTATTAAAAGCTGGAGACACTCAGGTAGATGTTTCTATTTCCTGAGCTAACTGCAAAGTAACCTTGCTCTGCACTGAATGGAGACACTTCCACCTCAGTGCTGAAGGTAACATCACTAGGTGTCAACCCTGCACCTTCTCATCAGGCAAGTTGATGTGGGTCCCTCACAAGTAGGTGACCTTGATGAGTTTTAAAATCCGAAAGCAAATGTCATAGCCTTGTGGTCTGTGAAATCACCTTCTTCTCTCATGTGTCTGGATACACCATTTGAGGCTCTTCTTTTCTCTAGTCTCCATCCCTCCCCCCTGCAAAAAGTCATCCTTCTTATTCTTCATTCTGTATTAACCCACAGTCCACGTATCAGTTCCCAAGATAAGCAAGCAAACTGAGTGGACATTTAACATTTAAAGTCTGTCCTGAATCCCCTTTGCTAACCAGGTAGTTCGAATGCTATTATTCCTACTTTACTGACAGTACATCATAAGCCCAGAGATCAAGAGATTTGTCTAGCTACATACATCTTCTGTAATTGTGAGTACGAAAAGGGAGAAATAGCCCACTGTGTATTTTGTACTACTCTAGACATAGGGCCATGATCTGTTCGCTATCCAAATCATGTCCAAAAATGAATAAAGAAAGAAGGGAGGGGAAGGAGGAAGGAAAGGAGGTAAAGAGAAGGGAAGCTAAAATATCTTTTCTTAGTAACTATTTTGTTGCTGACAAAAGGCAGCATTTCTTTTCATCTAGAGGTTAACATTCAGTCCCTCATGGCAGCGAAGACTGGATGACAGTTCAGGAAGAATTCATACTATGCCTACATTTGGTAAGTAGAGAGTCATGGATGCTGCTCCCTAGCTCCCCTCCTCCATTTTGTTCAGTCTGGGCCCCCAGCCCATGTTATGGTGCTGCCCATATTTGAGATGAGTCTTCCTACTTCAATTAATCCAGTCTAGAAAGTCCTTAATTAATCCAGGCCAGGAAGTCCTTTAACAGGCATATCTGGACACATCTCACTTCCTCTACTGTTTACCAGGAGCATCTTCTTTCCTTTATCCAAAATCTAACCATACTTCTTTCCCAAGAAGCCTCTTTCTGATCTGTAGGGTAAATAGCTGGAATGGGATAGTTGACCTCCCACTCCATGCTGACTGAAAAAAAAGACTGGAATTCTTGCCCACTGTAATAACCTCCTGCCATCTGGTGTGACCTTGAGATACTGCTTGCATTAGTCAACCAAGGGTGGCATTAAAATAGTTATTAAGGACTTCTTGATTCTAATCCGAGATGCTCTTCATGACCTCTGCATTTGGGGTTTCCTATATTACAGTCTGTCTTTCTATGGTAGAGTTTACAGTTCAGAAGGCAACTCACATCTGCACTGCTTCAGTAAAGGCAAGAGTAATGGGTAGAGAGAGGGGTATAGGCTCACTGGAGTGTGGGTGACAGGGAATGGTTTAACCCAGAGAATACAGGGAGGAAGCATCAAGATTAAAGCATTTGTTCATTCCTGTGTCAAGGCAAGGGCTTGACTTTGCTCCATGAGCTCTAGAAGTTCTAAAACATGGGGTCTCAAGGCCAATAAAGTGATCATGGTATATGAATATATCTTAACAACCCACAGCAGTGGACACTAGAATACAAAAAGATTTGTTATGAAGATTCTCCACTGGATATCATACCCAATCACACTCAGCTTGGGTCTACCAAGCTCTTTCTGAAGAGGATACTTGGGCCAAATATCTGTTTGTTAATGCTTGATAAACCCTTCTAAGGGGCATAGTTGGAGAAATCCTGGAAACTTCAGAGACACTCTTTAAATTCAATGTTAATTACCAATAAGAAGGTGTTTGCTCTGAGATGAAAATCAAATTGCTTAACATGACACCAATCCAGAAAAACACAGGCTTTATTATGATTGTAGTTCATGCTCCAGACATCTGGGGGACTTGTTACCACACATCACCATGTCTGGTCATACCTTCACAACTTAACTGCCCATTACATTCTTGTTTATCAGAACTAGTTCACATTATGACTATATTCCATGAGTAATAAAGAACAGGTTATAAGGTCTTCAGTTACCACGAATGGATCTCTTGATAATTTTGACTTATTTATTTTATAATACTGTCACCTTCCTCTTCGAGATAGTCCTGAGTCCTAATAACTTGGTGTGTGTATGCCAGCACCTTAGGTCTTCTTTGCTACTTCTTCTTGCAAATTATCTAAGCAAAGCACCAAATTGCAGATGTCCTCTTGCAATGCTAAGAAAGTTGCACCTATGAGAAGATATTTTTGCATTATTTGCAATAACAAAGTAGAAGAGATAGGTTACCATGTACAATAAAGACAACTTGAATAAAATAAAAGATGACACACTGTTAAACGATCCTAAGTATTCTTTAATTGTATCTAAAACAGTGTTCTAGTAAATGGAAAAAAATGATTTATCAAAGTTTTGTGGCATGATCCCATTTTTGTGCAAACATAACAGAACAAAACAAAACAACATGAAAATTTACAAAACCAAGAAAGGTAGGGAGTCCGAAGTGCTCTATATTCTGTGCACTCTCCATATGATCTAGACATCACAAGATAATGCATTCTGTTTTTATCATCAAGACAAAATTAAATGTAAATTACTTATAAGCACATTGATTCAAATATCCCAAAGTTTGTAATCTTTTTAATTGTCATCTATCCTTCCATTCACTCTTCTGTGAAAAGGATACATCTCACTGTTTTGGTCCTATTTTTGCCACTATTGGGATGTAGCTACAACAGAGAAAAGGGTTCCAAACCTGCAGGTGGAGACAGGGAAGTGCAAGGACTGTGGGTGTCCCTTGCACCACCCCTAGCTTTGCCTTCACTGTTATTTGATGTACTACACAATATGCAGTTTCTTGTGCCTGGTCAGCAGCAGCAGAGTGAAGGACCAATGGGACATACTCAGGCTGAGCAAGGTGTAGTATCACATCTGACTCAGACCCTGGGCTGGGATCCAAGAGACAGAGATGCTAGCAAAAATACTGCTGTAGGATGAAGGGCTTGAAGATGAGGGCTGGTTGTGATTTTAAAAAGTTTTCAGCTGATTTTATTCTGCAGGCTTCCTTGGGCCTATGCTGGCATTTTCTTTGTCTTGAGGAGGAAAAATGAAGCTTGGAGCATCTAAGACCAACTATGTGGATACCAGTATAAACCCTGGCAGAAATGCCTCTTATCATCTCAGTCCCAGAATCTCACTGATGCTGAACGTGTGGATCACCAGTGGATGTTCTGACTCCCAGAGAACTGCCCAGCTCTTGTCTTCACTTTATGTGTAAGTGGGAACAATGGCTTCAGCTTTGCCTGCCTTTGTGGGGGGAAGGGTCTTTTAGCCAACAACAAGACAAAAAGATATGAAAGCATTAAACCGTCCACTCCTTACATGTATTCTCATAATCCAAACTAGTTTATGCATAGACATTTCATTTTGGAGCAATCCAAGCCATCCCATAAAATACCATTTCTACACAAATGCATCTTTGAAAGCCTTTGTGAAGGCTCCAATTAGGATTTTTGATGTTTAAAAGAAATGCATTTCATCTCTCCCCACATAAAAGTAATTTACTAACATCCTACATAAAGGATCCTTTTCATTTAAAAGAAGAAATCTTAATAATGGATGATTGCTTTATGAATATGAAAATTACATATCTGTTGCATAATCAGACATTTAATTGACACATCATTCCACTCCCATGGAGTATATGGAACAGATTTGGAATTATGTGACTGATTGTTCTCCTGCTTCTTCTTGAAAATGAGAGGACTATTATTTTGCTAAGGGTATAAGGAAATATTTCATTCAAATCTTCTGTTATTGATCAGGCACCTGTTATATGCATGCAAAAAACTGTTATAGAATTCACACTGTTCTGGGAGGCATGCCTGCTACATTGAGGCTAAAATTATAATGATCCTCGGCAGATCATTATAATGTTCACTAGGTAAAAATATATCGCAAGAAAGTATTTGCAGAAACAAGAAAACAGGGAAAGTCTAACCAAATCTTAAGGGTCAGCTTTGGACAAACATTTGAAACATAGCTAATCCCTAACCCAGTACTGTCTGGTGGGTATCAAAAGCTCCATCTCACACATGAAATGACTAAAGCACAGCAAGAGCAGCCATGTCTCCCTGAAAACAGGTTGAAGAAATCAAGAGAAGAACACTGTAGATTCAAATGTTTGCCAATGTTTTATACTAAGCTGCCACTCCTGTGAGTTATAATAATAATATTAAAAATTTCACAGGGTTCCTGGTAGGAAAGCCTCAGAGTGATGACACAGACAGAATTCCAAGGGGCCTGGGAATGAAGAGGCAGGCTTTGGGCTGAAAGCCATAGGATAGAGAATGTTCCAGAAAGAAGCAGTAGTATGGAGAAAACTGGTGCATGGTCAAGAATGGTGTGTGTGTGTGCATGTGTGTGTGCACGCGTGCATGTGTGTGTGTGTGTGCGTGTGTGTGTGTGTGTGTGTGTGTGTATCCAGGTCTCCAGGGGTACTTGGTACTTGTGTGCTATACAGATCCATATCCTATTCAGTTTGTACCATCACCAAAATGATCCAGGAGAAAAAGCAATGAGTGCATTGTGACAGTGTCAGCAGTTCAAGAGGGCACAGACATTACGTGATCATATGGATTATATTCATGGATTGGGGAGCCATGTACAGGTAAACATTTTTCACATTCCTCCACTCAAGCATTCTTTTCCCCACTCAGTACAAATATATTAACTCCTTGGATGAGCCAGATACAGGAGTGTACACATTAAAAGAAAAAGAATCCTGGGGGCAGCTGTGCATTAAAAGTTACATGCATCTGAATTACAAATACTATCCTTTCCACTTAAAGCCTATCTAACCTTCTACTAATCCTTCTTCCAGGAAAGTGAGTACAATAGTGCATGCATATGAAGTTGATACAGAAGCATTTCAAACTAGGTAACCCTTAATCAAAATAGTACTCACCAAGACCATCTGTTCTCTCTGACTAATGTCATGAGAAGGACTCCACCAGTCTAACACAATGTGTCAAAGACGTAATCTAATTGGACCCCAGAGGAAGGAATGCGTAATTTTTTTTGATGTGATTGTTTTTTATTAGATATTTTCTTTATTTACATGTCATATGATATCTCCTTTCCCAGTTTCTCCTCCAAACAAAAGAAAAAAAAAACCTGTTCCCTTCCCCTTCCCCCTGCTCACCAACCGACCCTCTCCCACTTCCTGGCCCTGGCATTCCCCTACACTGGGACATAGAACCTTCACAGGGCCAAGGGCCTCTCCTGCCCTTGATGACTGACTAGGCCATCCTCTGTTATATACATATGCTGCTGGAGCCATTAGTCCCACCATGTGTACTCTTTGGTTGGTGGTTTAGTCCCTGGGAGCTCTGAGGGCACTAGTTAGTTCATATTGTTGTTCCTCCTAAGGGGCTGCAAGCCCTTCTGCTCCTTGGTTCCTTTCTCTAACTCCTTCATTGGGGACCCTGTACTCAGTCCAATGGATGGCTGTGAGCCTCTACTTCTGTATTAGTCAGGTACTGTCAGAGCCTCTCAGGAGACAGCTGTATCAGGCTCCTGTCAGCCAGCACTTGCTGGCATCCACAATAGTGTCTAGATTTGATGATTGAATATGGGAAGGATTCCCAGGTGCAGCAGTCTCTGGATTGACCTTCCTTCAGCCTCTTCTCCATAGTTTGTCTCTGCAACATCTTCCATGGGTGTTTTGTTCCCCCTTTTAAGAAGGAATGAAGTATCCACACTTTGGTCTTCCTTCTTGAGTTTCTTGTGGTTTGTGGATTGTAGGAATGAGTTCTTAATAAAAGATAGGTATTTAGCTGTTTCTTGAAGAAGAATGGAGGAGTACTGGTGCAAATGTTTAAAATTTAAATCTGCCCAATGGATCTGTCCTATAACTTGTATATCCCATTCAAATTCAATAGTTTGCTTGGGACACATCTCAATCTCATAGTTAGGCACATATCTGTCCTAGGATATATGGGCAGTGCACATAGGGCTTGATGAGTATAAAAATCAACAAGTAATTTTAAAAAGATAATGTAATAGAAATGGGGCCTGGAGGAATTTGGAGTTAGGTGAATGTGATCAAAATTCATCTATGAAATGCTCAAAGAATACAGTATTAAAGAGTATTCACTGGGCGGTGGTGGTACACGCCTTTAATCCCAGCACTTGGGAGGCAAAGGTAGGCAGATTTCTGAGTTCGAGGCCAGCCTGGTCTATTGAGTGAGTTCCAGGACAGCCAGGGCTACACAGAGAAACCCTGTCTAGAAAAACAAAAAAAAAAAATATTCTGGAGTTTAATTTATGAATATCACTCAGACTTAGGAAATTGACATCTCCTCACATATAAGTAAGGGCCTTCTTGGGTTATAGACATACACTCAGAGTCTGAGCTTCCATTTTGACACTAGACAGAGACACAGAACACAAAGATTTGAAGATCCAGATATCAAAAGGCATCTCTCAGGGTGTGAACATAATTTAGTGGTAAAGTATGTGCCTGGAATGCAAGAGGTTCTGGATTCAGTCTGAAGCCCTAAAATAAAAAAAAAAAAATTGTTCTTTCTAATGACAGAAAATTCTTAATTTGTTTTGAGTTTAAATTGATAAGTAATTATGAAAGAAAAGACTAAGAACCAAGAACCAAATTCTTTGTTATTTTTGACCCAACAAAGAAGATCTGTATGCTCCATTACTCCACTGGCAGAATTGTCTAGATGTCCTGGGCATAAGTCAAGTTCATAGATACTCTTTCTCAGTTTCAGCAAGTAATTTATTAGTTATCCATGAATCAAAGTCAAACAAAACACAAAATCAAAGAAAGGAAACTAAAACAACAGCAGAGACACTAATACTCCATTGCTTTTCAGAATTCACCTCTGTTTGATACAGCATACACCAAGGATAAGTGTCCCCATCTCTGTTAGCAATTTCCCTGAATCTGAGGGGTAAACCCAGAAGGCATCTATCCACCTCAGTAGAAGACTTACCCAACTGTAAAAAGATAGGACTTTTCTTTTAAGGTATGAGATTTTCTCTTATACAAATGAAAAGTGAGTATATTTCAGAATTTTATTTACTATGAAGAAACTAGCAATATGGTAATATTTGAGATAAGCTCAGAAAACTGATTGAAAATTTTTCTGAGTGTGGAATGTAGGAATGTCCTTGTATGATCTAGGGTGTTACCCCACAATGATATGACAGAAGAGATTCAGAATGTGGTCACAATTTGTGAGAGAGAAGTGAGGACAGGGTGAAAAAAGGAAAAAAAATGAGGGAGGGGTCAGTAGGGAATGGATAAGTGACACCTCTCCCAAAAGACCAGAGATGGCTCCTTGTCATCTCATCATCCCAGCCTTAGGACTTTCACACTACAAGCCCTTGTTAAACAATTTCATGAGAGTCCAACACTGAAGTGCTAAATTCCTTGAGGTCAAGTGAAGTACCAGAACACACAAAAGAACCTGTTTCTAAGATACAGTACTTATTCTTGGAGTTTCCCTTTAAAAATTACTTGTTAATTTTCTCCCTTTAAAACAAGCAAGGATTTAAACTCACAAGGAACAAATCCCTACTAAGAGTAATTATACCTCAAATGTATTCAAAATAGTTTCATCAAATACGAATATTTATCCATATGTACATATGTACTTTTACATGTGTGCTGACCTCTAAAATACCATTATACAGCATGTCAACATATTGGATGGCATACTTCACTGCATTGGTTGAGACCATCCTGTGAGCCAGCTCTTTGGTGACCTTGTTGGAAAGATGTAGAAAGCACTGTGCCATTATCAGGAGTTTCATTCAAACACACCTTGTATATAATACTTGCACGTAGCATTGTAGTCTTTGAGCCAAGGCTCCTTACTTCTCTGACTGTTCTTCCATGATGAACTGGATAGGATGCCTGTAAGCTTTTTCCCTGGCTTATCTTCTAATGAGCCCTGAATACTGACTAAACCACCAAAAGGGAAAGAAGGGTGTAAGTGGTTTGAGTGAGAAGTATCCCCACAGGTTCCTGTATTTGGACACTTGGTCCTGATTGGTGGTGCTGCTTGGGATGTTGTGGACCTTGTAGAAGATGGGACCTTATCAGTAGATAGGCTCTCCCTACTTACCAATCTATCTGTTTCCTTGAATGGTTGATATGTGACCTCAGCAGCTTCCTACTCCAGGTGACATGCATCCCCTGCTATTATGGACTACCTCTTTGGAACCATAAGAATAAATGATTCCTTCTTATGTTGTCTTTGGTCATGGTGTCTTTTTTTTTTTTAAAAAAATAAAAGTAGTAAAATGTAACTAATACAGGGAGGGATATCTAAAAAATTTGGGGACTAGAAGGACTAGAAATTAGAAGGAAGAAAAAAATTGTCTAATGGCTGTCACATGGCTGGGAATTAATTAATCTATGCTTTCTAAAGAGTCGCCCCTGGAATTAGACTTTTATTGGACATTCTTGTGGATACCTGCATGAAGAGCACAGGCAAGCACTGCAGAAGTTTGCAAAGTTCACTTCTGCCACCTTGGAAATGATTAATGGATATTGTCATAAACAGGGTTGCTAATGGGAGAAAAGTTAAGCAATGGATAAACTGTACTTCACTCACAAATAGCAAAAACTAGTTGCTGAAGCTATTGAGCTGGATGGTTGGTATTGATTGGAAAGGAAGACACTGTAAAGGAGTACATATGGTTTCTTGCTACTCATGAAACCTTAGTCATTTGTTCTCTCTCTCTTTCTCTCTCTCTCTCTCTCTCTCTCTCTCTCTGTCTCTCTCTCTCTCTCTCTCCCTCTCCCTCTCCCTCTCCCTCTCCCTGTCCCTCTCTCCCTTTCTCCCTCTCTCCCTTTCTCCCTCTCTCCCTCTCTCTCTTTCCTTCTTCTTCTCTTTCTTTCTCTCTTCCCCCTCCCTTCTTCCTCTCCCCCTCTCCCTTCCCCTCCCTCTGTCTCTCCGCACCCTTCCTCTCCTTTACCCTCCCTCTGTCTCTCCCCTCCCTCCCCCTTTCTTCCCCCTCTCTCTCCCCGTCCTTCCTTCTCCCCTGTCTTCTCTCTCTCCCTCCCTCCCTCCCTCCCTTTCTCCCTGCCTCCTAAAAGAAAATGATTTTTGCTCCTTCAACAGTTACTAACTGGCAAAGCTCTCAGCAAGGGAAAACAATTTTCACTCTTGTGATGACCTCAGTGGCAAATCCACTCTGTCCACCAACTCCAACTCATCTCTGTCCTCCATCTTTCCCCACCCTAGGGGACCAACCATCCTTCCTCATCTCTGCTGTAGAGATGCTTGATACAACTACCTTCTATCAGCAGCAGGTTCTAACAAACCCCATTTAGCAGCTGTTCTGTCCTGCACTCTGCAGGTGATGCTTTTCAAAAAGTGCATTTTTCTCTAAACATGTAAACCTGTAATCAGTGAGATATTTACAATCCATTGTATAACTGAGAAGCTGCAGACACAGATCAATTAATTATCATCGGCATATGGGAAGGCAATGATGGGCACTGATTTAAAGCAAAATCATCTATTCTTTGCACTGTGCCTGCCATCTTTTTACAGTATGTGGAACTCTGTTCCTGAGCTTCCAGCTACTTGTAAAGTTGCTTGCATCCTTCTGCAGGACTATAATTGATGTCAATTGCCTACATTGGAAGTCTCTTTCTTCCTTCCCCCAGTGGTTTACATTTATGGTTGAAAACCTCTGCTTCCCTTTGCTTCATTTCCTTCTCATCCCACCCAAGATTCTATGTGTAAAATATCCATACAATAACAGCATGTGGGCCAATGTGATACATTCCAAGTACTGGGGAACTGATCTGGTTTTAGTTACATATCAGATACTTGCATACTCAGTACAAACCTATCACTGCCAGAGTTAGAGTCACATTTAACTGTCAAATGAAAGAGGAACTTGGATCGAATCAGCACACTGCTATTCCATGCAGCTGGAAGCATAGAAAATGAACTGGGCTACCCCATAGGGTAAGCAAACTTTGTCTACCATTGTTAGGTTGTAGTTTCTGGACAGATACACCAACCACAAACTGTTTTACTGTCCCAGGATCCATGGTTATTTCTCACTATTATTGTTAGCCAAGGCATAGCATTGGAACAGGGTGACTCTAATTTGCAAGTCTCCCATCCTCAGTTGAATGTGTGTTATAAAATAGACTTTGCATTAAGTAACTCTTTCTGTATAATACAAGCCCAAACTTAGAGAGGCTTCACACCATGATTCACTTGTATCAGGAAGTCACACTTAGCTGAGTGGTTCCCCTGATAGCCTGAGTTAGGTTTTCATGTCCATCTGGTTTGTGGCAGATTAGCTGGAGAGCTGTCCCTGGAAATAAGAAAAACAATTTCAATTACTGGGATGTGGGGAGTAAGAAGGACAAATGTGCCATCTGCACTTCATCTTTTGGCACATCTCCCTGAGTTTGTTGACTTAGCTGTGGGATCACAAGAGCAATAAATAAAAGCACGATCTGAGGCTGGAGAGGTAGCTCAGTGATGTGGAGCACATGGTGCTCTTACAGAGGACCCAAGTTTGGTTCCAAGCACCCAGTTCAAGTAGCCCATACCCAACTATAACTCCCAACTCCAAGAGCTTGAGTGTATCTTCTGGCCTCTGAGGATACTACATTTACATGTACAAATGCACATACAGACACAAATGTACAAATAATTAAAAAATTAAATAGAACCCATAAGTATCTACTTTGTAGGTTCTACCCATGGCACAAGTACTGCTATTCGTTTGGCCAAAACAAGAAACAGGGCCAAGTTCAGAATCAACAAAGAACATCACCAAAGAACAATATTGTGGAGAGGTAAGTGCATAAGTCACCCACAGACATCCTCCTTATGTTGACGAGCCTTTTTCTGAGTACCAGCCTACATCTTTCTTCAAATCTCACTTTATTACAAGAGGCATACAGCCCTTTTCTGTGTTCCCAATGGGGCTCCCAATTTACTTGGACACATTCCAAAGATAACCAAGCTGCTTCTCCAATCATCAGCTTTCTCCGGAACAAGAAAGACCACTTTGCATTTATTTGCATTTTTCACAAAAAGAGAGAGTCAGGGTGATTATTTGCAGAACAATGAAGATCTGATTCATGCTTGTTTTTCTCTGTGACTATTGTTGAGAAATAGCTGAGGATTCTTCTTTCAAAAAGCCAAATGACAAGATGGACTGCCAAATCACCATCCACTGTAAATGTGAGAAGCCATCACTGTATATGCCCAGCATAAACTAATCAATGAAGTACACAATGAAATATCACTAGTAATAATGAAGCCTAGTACATAGTTAATTTTAATACAGTTTCCCTTTAAATTTTTTAAATTACTAATTTATTTTGTATATGTTTGTTAGCCATGACACACAAGCCAATGTCAGAGAACAACTCTGAGTACTGACTGTCCTTCCTGTGCATTCCTGGGATGGAACTCAGGTTGCCAGACTATTCAGCAAGCATCCTAACTAAATGAGCCATCTCACCAAGCTCTGGTTTAGTTTGTTCTGCTCCAATCTGAGAACATTTTTAACAGGGGTTTTGTTGTTTTTCCATGTGCCAGGCATGTGGTTGTGGGGGACATGGAAGTCAAACTTGTGAAACAAAAAAAGAAAGAAAGGAAGGAAGAAAGAAAGAAAGAAAGGAAGGAAGGAAGGAAGGAAGAAAGAAAGAAAGAAAGAAAGAAAAAAGTGGGACAGAAAACGAGGCACAGGCTCCTGCCACTCCTCAGAGATTCCTGATCTGCTGTACATAGCTTTAGATCTAAATTGGCTCTCGGCATATTGGTGAGAAATCAAAAAGGAACAGAGGACAGGGGGTGGCCGTTTCCCCCATACTCACAGAAATCCTTACAAGTGATGATGCTTAACCCACTCCTTCTGAGTTACCTCAGTAGAAAGGGTTTTCATTGGAGAATTGTCTGATACAATTGGCTAAGGATTTAGGAGCATACTCAAACACTGTATATAAGCTTATAGGCTGGACAATAAACTCAGATCTGCACTCTGATGCTGGTCTCTGAAGTCAGATTTCCTGGAATTTGTCACATGACTCTGTTGCTTCTCACCTCCCCACCCCCATCTCAGTCCTGTTTTCACATGTGGTCTCTAGAAAGTCCCACCATGTGCAATAAATATTCTGGATTAGCAGCAAAGTGGGCTTGTGCTCTATTGCTTGATAGACCATGACCTTTGCAGCTATTTCTTCTACTAGACAGAAACTATTTAATAGCACCGCCTGAGAAGGTCAACAACTTGACAGGAAACGTCACATGGAGTGTGATGCCTTATGCGTCACTTCACAAGGAAGCAAATTCTCTTAGATAATTAGGTAAACTTCACACGGACTTTCCAAAGGATACTCTGCGATTGTTAGGGTGCCCAGCATGCTCTCTATCCACTTGCAAAGATTGGGGAAATATTATTCACATCAGTTTTAATATTCCAACATACAAGTCTAAGCTTAGGGGACATTATTGATGGAGACTCACTTATGATGAGATCAGTGATTCAACCATTAGCAAACTCAGGCTACATAGATGGCTTTCAAGTAACTTATATGTGTTGGCTAATTTATCATAAGATCGGTGGGTTGAGGATAAGTAGGCTAATTAATGCAAAGTTATGTGTTAACTTAAACTCTTCCAACAAAGGCAGCTGACATTAAACAAGCAAGAGTGATTCTCTACCACAAAGCTCATCATTATAGCTTCACGATAAAAATTCCCAGAGTATAAAAGTTACAAGCAAGTATTGGGCCCTGCTAAGTAAGGTCAAAGTCTACCATTTTCCAGCTTGCCTTCTGAGCTCGGCACAAAATGGGGGGCTCCCTTTACCAGTGGGGCTTCTCCTTCTCTGAGTTGTCTGGGAAGCCTAAAACCCCTGTACGGTCTCCCTGAGGAATATCATGTAGCCTTGGTGAGATTCCAGGCTCAGCTTCCTTTCTCCCAATAAGAACCTGTCCAGCAAGTATCTGAGAATCCTGGAATGCCTCTCCATGCAGAGGAGGCATTCATAGAATTTTAAAACTCTAGCCAATGATATTCATTTACAGTGAAAACTCTTTCTCACTCTTCAGGGTCCAGATATATTCCTGGTTCACCCCCAAATAAAATGGATGTGTTATTAAAGAAAACAAAACAAAACAAAACAAAACTCAAATCAAGATATGCGTAAAGCTAAGGTAGTCTCAGAGAGCTGTGTCATTGAAAATCATCAGAGAAGGCCTCTGCCTAAAAAGCGGTAACAAGAAGATCCTCAAAGAAGGCTCTCTCTCCCAGCAGTCACTCCCAGGCAGACCAAGATTCTGTAAAATCCCACCCATTCAGACCCCACGTGATCTTCCAAGCCTGCGTGCAGTAGTTTCTGCACAGACTGAGAAGGAAGAAACGGGAGACAAAGAACCACAGCTAGACCCCAAAATGAGTTCTACAAGTAGCTATGTCTACGGATATCCCACAAATATACTCCACAAATACTGCATGATTTCTCTTGCATGTGGATCATACATATGTATGTGTATGTATGTGTTCCTTCAAAGAGGTACAAGGTTTTGATGGGAAGGTAGTAGAATACATGTGATAAGAAAGCATAACAGAGTTAGTAGGGGGCTGGCATAAAAAGAATGTTAAGTTAAGCACAACATTGACTACTACAGGTTGCTTAAACCTTTCCCTTTAATGTTATCTTCTGCACCATAAAGGAATCATTTACACTTTGAGTATTCAGAGTCTACAAAGGAATATATGTCCTCAGATTCCAGGTCCCATTTAACAGTGAACCCTAAAACAAAGAAAGAACTAGCTAATGATACATTCTTTGGGTGTCCCAGTCAGGACAGTGAGAGGATACACAGACCTTCTTGGCTTACTTTTAAGTATCAGGAAATTGTTTCTTAAGCATTTGCCTGGTGGGATGAGCTTGAAATGACAATTTTATTATGTGAAGGCTGCTTTTGAAATCCATGCACAAGTTTCTAACTGCTAGCACTAAGGGTAAATTATTATGCCATTTGTTATCTTAATTTTCTCCGAAGAAAGCCCATTTAGAATACACGGTTAAGGAACTCAACTCCCTGTCATTATTTTTGATCAGACTCCTACCTATTACTCCCTCTTTGTCTATTTGCAAAGAATGCTCCTCAATTAAGCTGCTTCACTCTGAGAATGGGAATTGAGGTCTTGGGTTCAGCTTAAATGACACAATTTATCAGCAGCCTCTCTATTTCTTTAAATAATGGCTGGTCCAATGTCTGCTTCATTGTTTGTTGTCCAATTTTCCTTTGAGAAAAAGAGAAAGCCATAACAATGTTTAAATACAATGAGCAAATTGGAAAATTGACACAATTATCCAGAAATTTGGGGATAAAAGGAAAACAATAATCAAATGGGATATAATTGATGCTTCAGCAGATACTGTGCAAATGGGATGTTATTATTCATCAAACACATCTTTACTTTGTCTTAGTTCATAGATTCTTTGCCCAGAGATTTCACTCCGAGTCCACTTTAGTGTCTGCTCCCTAAATGTACTCCAGGCAAATCTTGACTACATTGTCTACCAGGTGCTGCAGGATCTTCTAAGGGAGATGTAAAGAAATACTATCCACCAAGAATGGGCAGAGATAAGCCAGAGAGAATTCCATCCAAGCCAAGCTTTGTGAGACAATGAATTTATTGGAGTAACTCACAGGAGCATGGGCAGCTGAATAATGAAACAATCCCATCCCAGCAAGATGACTAGTCCTAAAAGCTGCATCACTGGACTCTCTTGGTCAAACAATGGAAAGCTCCTGAAGAATCCCCTTCCAGGTGCTTAGTTGTTCATTTCTTAGATTACCTGGGGAAGCCTGAGATTTCTTGTTGTTCTTGAAAAAGATGCTGGCTTTCATAAGTTCTAGAACCCTAAGAGCTTGGATATCTGAGACATTTCAGTCACACGAGGTCCTCCTTCTCTATGAGAGAACAGTGAAAGATCTCATGAGGAGAGATCACAGTTGCTCAGATTCAAGATAGTAAAAATCATGAACAACCTAAAGGAACCACAATAGGAACAAATGTGTACATAGTTTATATTGGAGTTAGGTCCATCTCTGTCTAGTTTCACTAGCTGTGTAAAGAGGATTCTCTGTGAGCTTCTACCCCTGTCACTGTCAAGTGATGATAACAATGTAAATATCAGAGATACCCTGAGAGTTAAAGTTACAAATAGGTTGCACAGTTTCCAGTAGCTAACAGGTGGCTAGCAAACACACTGCCATGGTCTTGCTCCTCCTCCCAGGAAGTTGCTGAGGTAGGACAGGATTTGGATGCATGGTGCCCTTTAAAACTCTCTGGTATTAAGAATATTGCTTAAAATGTGAAAGAGAATGCCCCTTTTTGGATATACTGAGCTCCATTCCTTCTACAGAGGAACACAGAAGTGTTTCTGCATAGAGAAATTAGAATGCAAAAGAGAGACCCTCTTTAGTCTCTGAATCAAGACAAATAATCTCTGAGTTATATCGTAACCCAGAAAACTGTCATTTTGACCTAGAGTTCTACTTTTCCTTTCAGAATAAAGTCTAACTTGGAAGCTGAATATGGGGAAATGACAGTGCAGAGCTTGAGTTAGTGTGTGAGTGTGTAATGTTAATTTTTTCAAGGTCTACTTCTAATGTTGTTTCCTAAACACTTTAACCTCCCTTCTAGCCTACCACCCACAAGAGGTAGTGGAAAAGAAAGGATACAGAGAAGTGGACCTGTTTAGAAAGTGTTCTTTAGAGCAAATACCATCTGAGTTGTCAGGAAATAAACACTTCAGTTCATAGGTTAGCAACAGCAGCAACTCGATCCACTTACAAACACTTCATGGATATACCACCAGTCCAGTTTGGTAGCATCAAGACAGCAGTAGTAATGGCATGACCTAGCAGGAATAGTCAGGGCTCATCTAAACTGGCATGAGTCAACAGGAGGATTTGGACTGGCAGAGACACAGGAGTCTCTCAAATTGAAGATCAGCAAAGACTTGAGACCAAGAAGCATAGCAGAGCTAGCTCTACCAGCAAGCTCCCCTCACAGTCGGTTGAGTCCTATTTATACTCCTAAACATCACTTGTCCTCCACAGGTCTTGACACACCAGGTGAGTCTGTCTTAGCTGGCATCACTCTGCCAATTGGCCCAAGTACAAAGAAGCAGCATATGCCTCAGCATACCACCAGAAGTTTTTTTGGTGCATTTCTCTCTATGGAGACCCGAAATGAAGCTCAAGTACACAATGTAAGGTGGACCAATTCATGCAAGTAATTAACAAAGAATCCTTCCTCACAAGTTCTTTCATGTGCATACTTTAGCAAAACATCCTTTCACCCTTGTCTGCTGCAGAGACAAGTTCCTTCATGAATCTGGCTTAGTTGTGTTTAATTTCTGTTTTAAGGAAGGAAGGGTTGGAATTAATGCCCCAGGATTTATAGAATTTTTGTAAATTTAAGAATTTCTAAAAATATTAATAATGATCAAAGCCTGGATGATGTAACTTTAGTAAATAAAAGATTGGGTTCAGAATCTCTGGTTGGGAGAAGGAAAAAACATGAAAGAGGAAAAGGCAAAAGAATAAAAGGGGAGAAAGCAAAAGTAAAAGAAGGGAGAAGGAAGAAAGGAGAAGATGGAAGAATAATGAGAATCCTCAGGAACAGAAAGTACTTGAACTCACAGCTTGCATCCACTACTGCATCCAAGACATTACTGAATTAGCACTGACCCCATTCCCATCTTGCTTCAGGACCCTTCTCATATAGAGGCTGGAACTGAACTTTGGAGGAGGGCATTATCACTTCCCAGGGGGTCCACAGCACCCTTGAGTGAAGCTCTTCCTAAACTGTATCTGTGCTCAATATACATTTATCTTCCCTTACTTCTGTCCTGGACACCCCTCTACCATGGGTCCCTGTGTCAGGTGCCACTCTACCCAGGCACAGCATCAGGGTGAGGAGGGTCCTGAAGCAAGGTGGGAATGGGAGCAAGGCTTTGTGACCACCTCCATTCATTATTCCCGAGAATTGCACCTGTTTCATTTATTATGGCATGAATAGTTCTGAATAATGGAGGAAGTATATTCCCCAGAAAGAGAGATTGGAAGTAAAATAGAAGAGACAGCAGATCAGCTTCAGGCCAACAGCAGTCATCAGCACACATGGGGATTGTGGGGATCAATGGCCTGATGATGCTCCAGGGGCAGGAACTGTGTCACAACTTCCCTTATAAAGTCATGCTGGACCAGGCAAGCATGTACATTCATTACTAGGTACATGATTAGCCTTCTGGTATATATCATCCTGCAGGCTTAGATTTTTTGTTCCTAACCTATTTTATTTCGGGTTCATTAAACACTTCAAACTCCCTTTTTTAAAGTTTTTGTTTTCTTGTTTTCTTAGATAATTTCTTTACATGTCAAATGTTCTCCCCTTTCCTAGCTGCCCCTCTGAAATACCCCTATCCCCCCTTCCCTCTCTCTGCTCACCAACCTACCCTCTCCCACTTCCTGGCCCTGGCATTCCCCTACACTGGGGCATAGAGCCTTCACAGGACCAAGGGCTACTCATCCCATGGATGACCAACTAGGCCATCCTCTGCTACATATGCAGCTGGAGTCATAAGTCACACCATGTGTACTCTTTGGTTGGTGGTTTAGTCCCTGGGAGCTCTGAGGGTACTGGTTAGTTCATATTGTTGTTCTTCCTATGGGGCTGCAAACCCCTTCAGCTCCTTAGGTCCTTTCTCTACCTCCTTCATTGGAGACCCTGAGATCAGTCCAATGGATGGCTATGAGCCTCCACTTCTGTATTAGTCAGGCACTGTCAGATCCTCTCAGGAGACAGCTATATCATGCTCCTGTTAGCCAGCACTTGCTGGCATCCACTATAGTGTCTGGGTGTGGTGATTGAATATGGAAAGGATCTCCAGGTGAGGCAGTCTCTGGATTGTCCTTCCTTCAGTTTCTGCTCCACACTTTGTCCCTGCAACTCCTTCCATGGGTATTTTGTTCCCCTTCTAAGAAGAATCGGAGAATCCACGCTTTGGTCTTCCTTCTTCTTGAGTTTATTGTGGTTTGTGTATTGTATCATGGGTATTCCAAGCTTCTGGGCTAATATCCACTTATCAGTGAGTGCATACCATGTGTGTTCTTTTGTGACTGGGTTACCCCACTCAGGATGATATTCTCCATATCCATCAATTTCCTTAAGAATTTCATAAATTCATTGTTTTTAATAGCTGAGTAGTACTCCATTGTGTAAATGTACCACATTTTCTGTATCCATTCCTCTGTTGAGGGACATCTGGGTTGTTTCCAGTTTCTAGCTATTATAAATAAGGCTTCTATGAACACAGTGGAGCATGTGTCCTTATTACATGTTGGAGAATCTTCTGGGTATATGCCCAGGAATGGTATAGCTTGGTCCTCTGGTCGTCCTATGTCAAATTTCCTGAGGAACTGCCAAACTGATTTCCAGAGTGGTTGTACCAGCTTGCAATCCCACCAGCAATGAAGGAGTGTTCCTCTTTCTCCACAACCTCGCCAGAATCTGCTGTCACCTGAGTTTTTGATCTTAGCCATTCGGACTGGTGTGAGGTGAAATTTCAGGGTTGTTTTGATTTGCATTTCCCTGATGACTAAGAATGTTGAACATTTCTTTAGGTGCTTCTCAGCCATTCGGTATTCCTCAGTTGAGAATTGTTTGTTTAGCTCTGTAAACAATTTTTAAATAAGATTATTTGGTTCTTTGGAGTTTAACTTCTTGAGTTCTTTGTATATATTGGATATTAGCCCTCTATAGGATATAAATTTGGTAATGATATTTTCCCAATCTGTTGGTTGTCATTTTGTCCTATTAACAGTGTCCTTTGCCTTACAGAAGCTTTGAAATTTTATGAGGTTCCATTTGTCAATTCTTGATCTTAGAGCATAAGCTATTGGTGTTCTGTTCAGGAAATTTCCCCCTGTGCCTGTGTGCTCGAGGCTATTCTCCAATTTATTTTCTATTAGTTTCAGTGTATCTGGTGTATTGTGCAGGTCCTTGATCCACTTGGACTTGAGCTTTGTACAAGGAGATAAGAATGGATCGATTTTCATTCTTCTATATGCTAACTGCCAGTTGAGCCAGATCCATTTGTTGAAAATGCTGTCTTTTCCCCACTGGATGGTTTTAGCTCCTTTGTCAAAGATTAAGTGACCATAGGTGTGTGCATTCATTTCTGGGTCTTCAATTCTATCCCATTGATCTACCTGCCTGTCACTGTAAAAATACCATGCATTGTTTTAATCATGATTGCTCTGTAGTACAGCTTGAGGTTCTTTATAGAGTTAGAAAGAACAATACTCAAGTTCACTTGGAATAACAAAAACCCACGATAGCAAAAACTATTCTCAACATTAAAAGAATTTGTGGAGGAATCACCATCCTTAACCTCAAGCTGTCCATTGATGAGAGTGGGGTGTTGAAGTCTCCTATTATTATTTTGTGCAGTGCAATGTGTGCTCTAAGTTTAGTAAAGTTTCTTTTATGAATGTGGATGACCTTGCATTTGGAGCATAGATATTCATAATTGAGGGTTCATCTTGGTAGATTTTACCTTTGATGAGTATGAAGTGTCCCTCGTTATCTTTTCCTATAACTTTAGGTTGAAAGACTATTTTATTTGATATTAGAATGGCTACTCCAGCATGTTTCTTGGAACCATTTGCTTAGAAAATTGTTTTCCAGCCTTTTACTCTGAGGTAGTGTCTCTCTTTGTCACTAAGGGTTCCCTGTATGCAGCAAAATGTTGGGTCCTGTTTATGTAACCAGTCTGTTAGTCTATTTTTTTTTAATTTGGGAATTGAGTCCATTGGTATTAAGAGATATTAAGGAAAAGTAATTGTTGCTTCCTGTTATTTTTGTTGTTGGAGTTGGAATTCTGTTCATGTGGCTATCTTCTTTTAGATTTGTTGAAAGATTACTCTTTTGCTTTTTCTAGGGTGTATTTTCCCTCCTTGTGTTGGAGTTTTCCATTTATTATCCTTTGAAGGGCTGGATTTGTGGAAAGATAATGTGTAAATTTGGTTTTGTCATGGAAACCAATGGTTTCTCCATCTATGGTAATTGAGAGTGTTGTTGGGTATGGTAGCCTGGGCTTGCATTTGTATTCTCTTAGGGTATGTATGACATCTGCCCAAGATCTTCTGGCTTTCATAGTCTCTGGTGAGAAATCTGATATAATTCTGATAGGTCTGCCTTTATATGTTACTTGACATTTTTCCCTTACTGCTTTTAATATTCTTTTTTTTTGTTTTGTGTATTTGGTGTTTTGGTTCTTATGTGACAGGAGGAATTTCTTTTCTGGTCCAAACTATTTGGAGTTTTGTAGGCTTCTTGTATACTCACAGGCATCTCTTTCTTTAGGTTAGGGAAGTTTTTTCTATAATTTTGTTGAAAATATTTACTGGTCCTTTAAGATGGAAATCTTCACTCTCTTCTATACCTATTATCCTTAAGTTTCATCTTCTCCTTGTGTCCTGGATTTCATGGATGCTTTAGGATCTTTTTTGCAATTTGCATTTTATTTGATTGTTGTTTCAATGCTTTCTATGGTATCTTCTAAACCTGAGATTCTCTCTTCTAGCTCTTATAGTCTGCTAGTGATTCTTACATCTATGGCTCCTGACTTCTTTCCAAGGTTTTCTATCTCCAGAGTTGTTTCCCTTTGTGACTTCTTTATTATTTCTACTTCCATATTTAGATCCTGGATGGTTTTGTTCAACTCCTTTACCTGTTTGGTTGTGTTTTCCTGTAATTCTTTATGGGATTTTTGTGTTTCCTCTTTAATGGCTTCTACCTGTTTACCTGTGTTCTTCTGTATTTCTTTATTTTTTAGATGTTTTCTTTATTTATAATATCTCCTTTCCCAGGTTCCCCTCCAAAAAACAGAAAAATAAAATTAAATTAAAAAAAAAAAACTAAAACTAAAAAGAATCCCTGTTCCCTCCTCCCTTCCCCTGCTCACCTTCTTTAAGGGAGTTATTTATGACCTTCTTAAAATCCTCTATCAGCATCATGAGATAGGATTTTAAGTCTGGATCTTGTTTTTCCAGTGTGTTGCGCTATCCAGGACTCACTGTGGTGGGAGTACTGGATTCTGATGATGCCAAGTAGTCTTGGTTTCTGTTGGTAAGATTCTTGTTTTTGCCTTTCGCCATTTGGTTATCTCTGGTGTTAAATGTTCTTGCTGTCTCTGGCTGGAGCTTGTTCCACCTGTGGGTATGTAAGCCTGTGTCAGCACTCCTGGGAGACTAGCTCTCTCTTGGCAAGACTCATGCACAGAGGGCTGTGGACCAGCCCCACCTCCTGGGTGCCGATGAAGGCAGGAAGGACCCTGTCCCAGCTCCTCTGCCAAATCTGTAGCCTGTGACCTGGTCCCACCTTAGACAGTCACCAGAGAGAAAATGGTGATCTCAGCTGAGTCCCCGGGGTCAGAGCACTCTCTGGAGACAAGCTGTCCCCTGGCAGGAAAGGTGCACAGAACTTCAAATTCCCTTCTAACCCACTGACCAAAGGTAGATGAGTGAGAAAGTTAATTAAAAAAAAAAAAAAGGGAGTTGTGGACTTGTTTAGAAGTACTTCCTCAGGGTGATTCCGTACTGTTGTAAGGATTCTAGCAGTTCAGTTCAATTGCAAACACCAATCACTAATCAGTGGTGGAGTCATGATCCACCAGAAGGAGCAAGGTTCCACTGAATTGGCATGAGTCAGTGAAAGTGGCTAGAATCAACCAGAATACCACAAGAAATTTTTTTGCATGTTTCTCTCTATGAAATGATAACCAATGAAGATCAGTTAAATTAAGCAAAGTGTTGCACATGGTGGTATTACAAGAGCACACCTCGCTCTGTTTGTAAGGTTCTATTTATATTCCTTCTAAACATCATGTGTTCTTTCAAGTGTCGGTTTTCGGCAAAACATCACATACCCTCTCCCAAGACAGCCTCCAGTAAAACATCAGGTGACACAACTGAGTTGTTAAGAAGCCAGAAATTGACACTTCACCACACTCAAAACACTGACCATCTAGATCTATGGATCTGTGTCCTATTCATGACCTGAAGAACAGTGCTGGAAACAAAGAGACTGGAATGCTAAGTGACAGGTCTAATGATAAGTGGGTAGATCCTAAACTTTTTGAGATGTATATGCATGCATGCTTCATTGCTAACTTATTACATGGCTCTCCTTTTAAATTTTTTTACTATTTTTATTAATTATTTTATTTATTTACATTTCAAATGTTGTCCCCCTTCCTGGTCTTACTTCTGCAAACCTCCCACTCCATTCGCCCTCCCCTTTGCTTCTAAGAGTGTTCCCACCCACCCACCCACCCACCCACCCACTCCCCTCTCATCCCTCTAACATCCCCCTTCTCTGGAACAAGAAGCTTACACAGGACCACGTGCCTCCCTCCCATTGATGACAGTCAAGACTGATAAAGCAGTCAGTCCTCTACTACATATATAGTGGGAGCCATGGACCCATCCATGTATACTCTTTGGTTAGTGCTTTAGTCCCTGGAAGCTCTGAGGTGTCCAGTTAGTTGATATTGTTCTTCCTATGGGCTTTCAACCCCTTCAGCTTCTTCAGTCCTTCCACTAACTCTTCCAGTGGGATCCCCAGGCTCAGTCCAATGGTTGGCTGTGAGTATCTGTATCTGTCTTAGTCAGGTGCTGGCATAGCCTCAGAGAGGATAGCTATAACAGGCTCATTCCTGCAAGCCTCTTTTGGCATCAGCAATAGTGTTGGTGTTTGGTGTTTGTAGATGGGATGGATCCCAAGGTGGGGCAGTCTCTGGATGGCCTTTCCTTCAGTCTCTGCTGCACTTTTTGTCCCTGCATTTCCTTTAGATAGGAACAATTCTGAGTTAAAGATTTTGAGATGGGTGGGTGTCCCCATCCCTCTACTGAGGACTATGTCTATTTACTGCAGATGTCTCTTCAGGTTCTATTTCCCTGCTGTTGGGCATTTTGACTAATGTCATCCCCACTGGGTCTTGGGAGCCTCTAGCATCCTTGACATCCAGGACTTTCTAGTGGCTACCCCTGTTCCCCACTCATTCACTGCTACATATTTCTCTATTCATTCTCCTGCCCCTCTGGACTTCTTTCCTGTCTCTTCCCATACCTGATCCTGTCCCACTTTCTCCATCTCCCACCCTTGTCCCTCCCTCCCTCTGCCTCCCTTGATTATTTTCTTCCCCCTTCTACTTAGAACCATCCATACTTTGGCCTTCCTTCTTGTTGCATGGACCTTCTTATCAATAAAATTGAAACAAGCTGTAGCTCAAATGTAGGTTCAGAGGAAAAGGCAACATAAAACTTAGAAAGAATTCAGTATTATATTTGTACAATGAAAGGCAAAACCATAGAGAACAGGAAAAACAAATCTGTACTAATCTTTATTTCTTTTTATTTATAGCAGCACCAAAGCAAGAGCCTGCATGGTCCTCTCAAAGTGATTTGCATTCTTGATCCTCAGAGAAAAGTAAGCCCCGGGCATATTTGGATAACAAGAAGCCTAAGTGGTTCCTTGTGTTAGGAGTTATGGAACAGCCAGAGCTACCAACAGGCTTCCTGTTACTCAGTTCAGCTTTCAGGAAAGCTGTTGTCAAGGCCTAATCTTCAGAAGAGACAAACCCAAACCATCTCTGCTGATCCCTGGAAAGTTTTCAACTCTAAGGTTGAAACTTGCTTCTTCAGGAACCTACTTTTCTTTCATGTTGGTGGGGTATACATGCTGTTCTCCAAAGTAAGTAAGGAGGGAGGTTTTGTCAGACAAAGTAATCCCAGAATTTATACTGTATGGGATTCATTCCACAGCTGCCTTGTGGAAAAAGCTTGAGTGATATACTTTAGCTTTTGAAGACTAAGGACAAAAAAAAAAAAAAAAAGGACTGGAGTCCAAACAGCCACATCAGGGATTAGTACCTCACTCTAACTCAATGCTTTACCAAGTGTCATACAGGCAAGACCTGGAATCATGAGCAACCAAGAGGAGTAGATATGTCTGTACCACATCAGAAGATCAAGACTAAAGGGATATATGGAATTAATCATGCCTTAGGACACTAAGGCAGACACTTCCCTTCTGACTTTGGGGGTTGAAATGTTGTTGCAATTATTACCCCATCTTAACCTCAAGCCAAGAAGTAAAAAAATGGTTTAAAAGATAATCTCCCCTAACAAGGTATGCATTTCTCTTTTCATATAAACACAAAGTGGAGATAAAGAAGAGGGGCAGATAAAGGTAGAGAAGAAAGAAGACAGGAAAGAAATATGGAGGGAAAGAACGGAGATGCAGAGGGAGGAAGAGATGGAAGGAGAGGAGAAAAGAAGATAGGAAAAGGGGGGAAGAAGAAGGGGAGCAGGAAGGGAGAAAAGAAGAAAGGGGGAAGGAGAGATGGACAGACACACAGATGGGAGGAAAAGGAAGGAGGGACATGAAGCAAAGGAACACCAAATAAAGGCAGGATTCCTAAGAGCCTGGTGTGTAGAAACATGGAATAAAATAAGCCCAATCGGAAAATAACTGACTGTGGTTAACAATCACATAGTAGCTTTAATTCTGCCACTTTTGTAAGCACCAGCTACATGCTCCATTGCACCGTGTTTTATTGTAGGAATCAGGTGAATTCTTTATAAATAATCTTTTATTGGGGTCTGGCACATAAGAGAGTCTCAAATGTGGTAGTTATTGCAGCATTAAAAGAAAGCTAACCCCACAGGAATACTGAGTTAATATGTAGACTCTCTGTTGTGTAGTGTTAAACAAATGTCAGTGCTCAGACTCCGACTCTCCCTGGTCTTCAGTCTATACCACAAGGTGGGCCCATTTATGTCCTTGAAGAAGGAAGTACGGTCTTCATTGTGTCATATCATGTACATGCCCAGATAGGTGCATAGGAAGGAAACACTGACACACATACCCCAGCAAACATTGCCATAGAATTACTGATTTATTTCATCCATTCAGTAAGACATATGCATTCACTCAAAGGACATATGAATTATATCAAAAGAGAAAGAAAATGCACTCATTTGTCAGCCAAAAATTATTGCTGTGTTCATACCTTTTCTATTCAGCTTTGCTTTTTCTCTTTATAGAGTCTAACAAGAAAGTTTGTAGATTATTTTTTAAACCTGAAAACAGTATTGTGCAACTTAATATTTACCATTTTACAGGTTCCTCACCTTATAAGCATCTTGTCCATCTTTTCTTAGACACATGAGCATAATTTTCACTGTCTGCAAAAATGTGCTGAATTTATGTGCTTTGTTTTATTTAACTAAAATTAAATTGTTTTGGTTTCTCTCAGTGTCAACATGTTGAAGACCATCACTACACACGAGGCTCTGAGGACTAGAGAACAATTAGGTTCTGGTCATCTGGATCATTCTAGGTTTTAAAAAAAGACTGTCCTTGCAGGGCAGTGGTAGCACATGCCTTTAATCCCAGCACTTGGGAGGCAGAGGCAGGCAGATTTTTGAGTTTGAGGCCAGCCTATTCTACAGAGTGAGTTCCAGGACAGCTAGGGCTACACAGAGAAACTCTGACTCAAAACCAACCAAACAAAAACAAAAACAAAACAATAAAACAAAAAGACTGCCCATAACATATCCCCAGCCTTTCCATCTCACCAGGCCTGCAGATACCTACTATGATTGACATTGGTTGTAGGAAGTGGTCTTAGATCTACTAGAAAGCCAGGATGCTTTCTTATATTTCTATCCCTCCACTCCCTGTCCTCCACAAGAGGGACTGATATCATTTGGACTTTTTTTCCAGGCATAGCAGAGAGCATTCCTATGTGTACAACTGTCAGCAACCTGGCCTAGAAGGTCTTCAGACACAAGACTTTGTGCCAGCATCCACAGCTCTGGACTTGGCTTATTTAGGGGCACTTAGGAAGTGCTTCCTGAAAGTCTCAATGATGAGTCCTTACCATTTCTCTTTTATACTCTATCTTGTAATAAAGGTGTCTCCATTTATCCCTCAGTCAGCAAATCCCAGTGCCTGCATTCCAGCTGTGAGCTTGTCATGCTTGTCCCAAATGCCTTCCAAGTATTTAGTGCCTTGAGAAGCTGAGGCTCAGGCCTCTGTGAACCCTCAAAGTGCTCCTAACCTTCAACGAGGTGCCTTTGGTAGTGGGCATAGACATCCCCCAAGGTGAGGGTTGTAGAAAGAATTATCCATCCCAGAGACTGCAGCCAGGAGGAGCACAACCCAGTGAGAATAATGGGATATTTTCCATCTGAGTGTGAAATAGGATTTTCTCCATGGTTAATGAGAACAGCCTGTTTCCAATTTGACTAATGCTTTCCATTAGAGTTGTGGCATAGCCCAGTAGAACGGCATGGCTGGGGCCTTTGCAGTCTTTTCTTAAAAGCCAGGAACTGCTTTGTCATACAGAGCTTTCCTTTGATCCTATCCCACAATCTGAAGGCAAGGTTTATTGGCAGGTCCAAAAGTAGTTTCTCCATTCGCTGGTGACCTTGAGCAAAATTCTACACTTGTCTGAGCTTCAATTTATTCTCTAGGAAAATGAGTGGCCCACTTCCCAAGTTCATTATGAGAAACATAGTTTAATCAAAGCTATAATGACTGCTACAATTTCTTCAGCCTGTGATATGTGTCGAACACATGACAAGACATTTTCATTTTTAATATATTATTGGATCCTGCTAGGCATGTGACTGCCACACGAAGATGGTTATACCTTAATCCTGAAACCTAGTCACATTATCTGCAAAGGCAATAAGATATAGGCAGAGTGGTGTTGAAGAAAAAAATCTTTACTGGGGGCCCAACGGCAGCAGTTCTTAAAGGTAGAAGAGAGAAATGGAGAGAAGTAACCATGGTTTAAGTTCTGAGGGAGAACATGTGAAGACTTTGGCCATTGATACTTGCTTTGAAGGTGCTAGAAGGAACCATAGACATTTTTTTCCAGTTTTCCAAAGCTGACCAAAAGCTCTTAAAGAAGGAAGATTTACTCTAGACTCTAGAGCAATGATTCTCAATCTTCCTACTGCAGCATCCCTTTAATATAGTTCCTTATGTTGTGGTGACCCCCAACCATAAAATTATTTAATTGCTGTAACTCTGCTACTATTATACATTGTAGTACAAATAGCTGATCTGAAGAATGAATAAATGATATCCAATCCCTGTGGGAGTTGTGACCCACAGGTTGAGAACTACTGGTCTATAGCATCCTGACCCACACCTTGATGCCAGCTTGTGGGTGCCTACCTGCACCCATACCTTAATGTGAGCCCAGGGAGGTTCATAGGTAGCTCCTAACTGGTAAGAATGCAAGAAAATGTAGTGTATGTCCTGGTAACCCACTTTATGATAACTTGTACAATGGACATAAAAAACAGATTAGAGGCTCACAGCCATCCATTGAACTGAATATAGGGTCCCCAATGAAGGAGCTAGAGAAAGGACCCAAGGAGCTGAAGGGTTTGCAGCCCCTTAGGATGAACAACAATATGAACTAACTAGTATCTTCAAAGCTTCTAGGGACTAAACCACCAACCAAAGAGTACACATGGTGAGACTAATTGATCCAGCAGCATATGTATAGTAGAAGACGGCCAAGTTGGTCATCAATGGGAGGAGAGGCCCTTGGCCCATGAAGGTTCTATAAGTGTAGGGGAATATCAGGGCCAGTAAGCAGAAGAGGGTGGGGTGGCAAGCAGGGGGAAGGGGGAGGGAACAGGGGTTTATTCTTGTTCTTGTTTTTTTTGGTTTTTTGTTTTTGTTTTTGTTTTTTTTGGAGGGAAAACTGGGGAAGGAGATATTGTATGACATGTAAATAAAGAAAATATCTAATAAAATAAAATATATTTTTTTAAATAAATAAAATTAAAAAAATATTCTGTTGTCCTTCTTTCTGTTTCAAACACATGAGAGACCTGAGAATCCGAGAAGGCTAGTGCCTTGCCACAAGCATATCAGCTGTTCTAAAGACATCTGTGTTCTTAAGCCACTCTCCAATTGACTAGTCATAATTGTGTTTGAGTACTGGGTCATGTCACAAGTTGAAGAATTCATCTATTCTAAAGATGGAAACTACTCCCACTGTGTGTAAGGAACAATGTCTTCTATCTGCAGTGGAATTTTAGCTCTCCTCTTTCTAAACTATGCTGGGAAGTGGGCATAACCTGTCTTGCCACAAAGGAAGGCTTCAATAGAATAAAAGCATTTCTGATGCTGAGTAGCAAATTATCATGAAATCATAGTCTAAATTAATATAACACTTGGTTTTTTTAATTATTATTATTTACAGTCTCAAGGGTCAGAAGTGTGGCCAGAAGCTCAAAGTTCAACAATTCTAAGCTTGAATTAATCAGTTGACTGCCTCATCTGGAAGGATGCAGGTTCAGACTCTTTTGAGTTATAGGGAGAATCATTTCCTTGAAGCTGTCAGATCTTATTTGATATCTAGGAAGAAGCAAGCATCTTGTCACTCTCCTCATCCTGATGTGTATTCATTTGCTGGCCTACGTCTTTCTCAGGCCTTTCCCTTTATCTCTTGCCCTTCCTACCTCCACATTCCACCTGCTTCTGGAAACACCAGTGTCGCTTCCTTCTTACATGTTCAATCTTGAGGAATCAACTTCTCTGAGATTCAGTTTTCATTTCTATTTGAAAAAGTTACAAGGGGATGGTGTACTAAATGCTTAACCACAAGAGACCCTCCCCCTAGTTAGTCCTCTCATCTTCTTTCTCTTCTTCTTTCTTGCCTCCTCCAGCAACTTTTACTGCTCTCCCCACTTTCATTGTCTGCTCTCTTCTTCTACCTCTCTTGAACTTGGCTAGAGAAGGAAAATGTGGGTTTGAACATTTTCAAAATGTTCAAACCCACATTTTCCTCGAGGCTGGTTTCTAGATTCTCCACAGAGCACCCTGCAGCATGTGAGCAGTCTGTCCCTGCAACCCTGAATGCCCCACTTACGCTCTTCACTGTATCTATCATTATGTGAAGTTGTTTGGCTTATTGCTTCAGTTACTTGTTCCCAATGGAATATAAATGAGTTCCTTAGGATAGAGTCTTTTCCAGTCTTATATACAATATATACCTCTGAGAATTGTCTGCTTATAAGTATTGTTCCAAAAATTATTCAAAGAGGACATTATTACTAACAAATGAGTATATGGATGGATGGCTCAACCAGTAGATGGATAGATGTACGAGGTAGTTAATTAAAGGAAATGTGTCAGAGTTATTGCAGCATTTGATATAGAATTAAATATTAAAAGGGCTCACAGGTCCATCTAGGAAATCAATATTGAGTTTCTGTTGGCTGTTCCTGCTCCATATTAACTTCGGATTTCCTGCTTTTGGAGAACCTAAAACAGTGAGTGGCCACTATAAGCATGACTTGCCTCCACTGAAATACTCCACTGTCCTCAGTGGTGCTAAAAGACACCCCCCCCCCGACTCTCATCAAAGCAAAATGCATTCAGATGGAAACCTACTAACTAACCACCTGTTCCAAAATAAATCTTCCAAAGAGCAGAGACAGGTTTACATCCCTCCTAAGAAATAGGGGTTACTGGGACAAAATTAACTCTAGGGGTATGGTCACAGACCCACTGAATTCCTTCAAGGCCAAAATAATCCAAGACATACCAGAGAGGGAGATGAATATTTTTTTTCATTTCGAAAGTAAATGAACAAATGGATTTCCTATTCATTATTCATTGACTTTTGAAGTTTAATGAATAGCTCAAAGACAATCACTAATTTGGGGTCTTTATGGAAAATGAGGGCAAGCCAGATTCAATATGTATCAAATATGCAACAGTATCAGTTTGTTATATATAATGAATCTCCTTATTACATTAATGATCTAGAGTTTATCAACTCTAAATTGTTAATGAACACAAAGTGATGTACTCACCAAGCACACTTCACATCCTTCCACCATTATAGTCAATATGATCCTAATCATGACCATTTCTACACTTTATGTCCAAGAGTCTCTATAGCCCTACCCTGACATCTATGACCTCTGCAAGCTAACTGGTACAGAACTTCTTAAGGGAAACACAGCAGGGAGAGTGGAAACATGTGGGCTTGAAGTTCTTAAACCAGGCATAGCACCTGACTTGGAAATAGAAAAAAAGGAGAGTAAGTGACTACTCTGGCACAGTGAGGCTGATGGGCTGCTAATAGTGGACATCAGTTTCTCTATGCTTCTTTTGACAAGCCATGTTTTCTTCTTCTCCTACATTGGCTGACTCTCAGGAAACACTTCATTCCTCTGCTGACAGGGACCTTTAAACAAGCTAAGAGTCCCAGCATCAAAAAACTATGATGCCTGCTGCTTTAAGAGTCAGCTAGCATATCCCTTCAAGGAGTGCATCATCTTTCCTACTCCCTCATACAAGCTGATCTTGAAATTTGGTCTTAGTCAATAGAATGAGGTGCAGATACAATGCCACTATATCTGACTCAGAATCTAGACTTAAAAGATTACTCATATTTCTTCTGACTCTTGGATTTCACCCCAACAATTATTTACTGTCTCATCCATTTTCTGTTGCTTTAACATCTACATGTTGCCTGACTTTGAGAAGTTTATGCTCCAGTCTTTTCTGACACTTGTTTGTGCATGAATCGTCCATGTTCAAATATGTGCAAGACCCAAGTGTTGTTACCAACCAAAGAGGTACCACAGTCACAGAAGACCATGAATTAGAAGTCAAAGAGTTATTACACTAAGGGAGGTAACTCTGAGCCACACAGACAAATGTTGAATATTCATTTGTGGATCCTAGCTCCAAATTTTTAGATGAGAGTATATAACCTGCACATATAACCTGAAGTTATATACTCCAGCACAGAAGCCAGGAAATTAAAAAGGCATCGTGTGTGAAGGATAAGCTCTAGAAAGGGCAATAGCAGGTTGTGGGTGCTACAAGTGGGGAAATGTAAAAGCAGGCAGGGGTGAAAGCTGGAAAGGAGGGCAGCACTAGAGAAGGAAGGGGAAGAAAGATAAACAGCAATGATGATCTTTGAAAATGCCATAGGGAGACACTATTTTATAAGCTTATTTTAAATATATATTTAATATGTGTGTGGGTGTGTAGTTTAAAAGGAATTATGCCACAAAAGGTGAAAATGTTCATCCCAAGAGCCTCAGATGATCTAATAAAACTCCCAGTGCCAGGCATGAGAAGCCTGCCTTCAAGGTGTTGGTCAGGAAAGTTCAAGAGGCTCCTTAAATCATACAGGCTATTGTCATTGCCCTTGATTGCCTCCCAGAACCTGAAGGTAAGACCCTCTTGCTGTAGACACCATACACTTCAGGCATAGACTTAGAGGAATGGAGCTGGAATTGATTTGGAAGCCTCATTTCTGAGGACTACTTCTCACAATATCAGAAGGTGTCATGCAGGCTGCCGAGGGAGAAAAGCAATCAATAGTCCTACCCAACTTCAAAGCCTATGAGCTACAAGCCCAGAAAAATATCCACATTAGGGCAGTAGTAGCACTTTTATCTTGAGAGTAACCAAAAGCCACCTAATTGGATTTAAGACAAGAATTCCTATTCAGCACTGTAAACCTTCCCAGCTATTTGTGGCCAGTGAGGTCATGAACACTAGAGGAGAACTTATTACTGCCATTTTCTTGAACTGATATAATTTCTAACTGTATTGAAAATACTTATATCCTTATACCCACAGATATGTTTAATTCTCACCTCTCATCAAAAAGATTCTTTTTGCAACACATGGTGATTATCACAGAAATTTACAACTGGTCAAATTCCATAGACTAAGTGTTGCCCATCCCCAATTAATAAATCAATAATGCAACCCTTATACCTAAGGACTATGGAAAAATTAGAGAGAAGAAAATATAACTATTGTAAGAACCAAAAGACCAGAACATCTGCAGCTGGATGGTGTCATCTAAAGATGGTAAGGAAGTTCCACTCATGAAACCTCAACAATACACTTGCCTAAAAAACCCAGCACAATAACACTAGTTGAAATTCCAATGTAGATGGAAGAAACTTCACAATGTCCCTAAGACATTGAAGAGCTAAGGGCAACCAATGGCTGAGAGAGGAAGAATCCAGCTCACACCCTGGGAAGAGCTCCCTGATACATTATTCAGTCCCAAGTGCTCAGCCCTAAACTCATGTACACATGGACTATACTAAATGGATCTAGTAGGTTACACATGCATGTAACGTGCGTATATGTAACAACAATAACCCAAGGAAAATAGATCATAAATTTGAGAGGGAATTGAAGGACATAATTGGAACTGAGGAACTGGAGAAGAAAGAAAAATTTTTAAACACAGTACTCATGTATAGAATTCTAGAAACAATAAAAATTTAAGAAAAATAAAAGACCAGAGAAGGAGGAGAAGTGTAAAGACATTTGATGACACTACTGCTAGTTGCCGATCAGTAAGTGTCCCTAGGCAGATCTCTCTTCTCTGGATTTCAGCTTGACAGAGCTGATCAAGGTCACTGAGAATAGCCACCCTTCTTGCTTTCATGAGTGAGTCACAGATAGAAGTTAGAGATGGAGGTATGTTTATCTGAGGTACTTATTGATTCAGCCTCCCAGGACCACTCAGAGATGACTTTGGGAATCAGAATGCATAATGGATGCATGAGAAGGACACATGACAGGACTCATTCTGAGGAAGATTGGTGATGAATGGTCATCTCCATGACAGGATGTGCTTTCTCATGGAAAGTGGGCTGAGAAGTGGAGACATCAGCACACCGAGGCAAATCCTCCTTTCCCTCAAAAAGATGAAACATGGATTTTAGTGAGTAGGTCACACTGGAATAAAGGATAAATAAACACAAGGACAGATACTTGGTGGTTGCTAGGCTGCTGGCAGATGCTAGAAATTAATGTACTAAGGTCAGATGGCCAATCTTGCTTAGGGTTCCTTTCCACACTTACAGGGCTGTTACTCTGGGGACTACCAAGCTGGAACCATTAGCAATTATGAGCGATGGTCTTTGAGAAAAATATGACAATGAGCAGATAGATTTTAAAATACTGTTTCAAGATGACTCTCCCCGCCATTTAACCACATAAAATCCCCCTGACTAGTACCTAATTTTCTCATTCCATTTAAGAGCCAACTAGCTTCCAGTGGGACTGATATGTTGGGAATGAGACAGAACTTACTTTATACCTACTGTGTACTTCAAAGCTAGAGATGAGTAACCCACTACAGAATGTGGAATGGAGGTTGAAGGAAAATTGACTCATGTAACGTTGGAGGTAGGATTGAATGCCCATTGTTTTGAGACCTTGCTCAACTCAAGGTATCAGTGAAGCAGCTCTTTCCTTGACTGTCAGAGTCCACTCTAGCTCTAGACATGATGACTCTAGTTATTTTTATTACATTTTAATTATTTTTAATTTAAATACAATACACTTTGATCAAAGTCTTCCTACTCCCCCAATCCTTCCATATCCTATCCACCTCCCTCTTACCCAATTTCCTCCCTCCTGCCCTCCCTCTCTCTCCTCTCCACTCACCCCCTCTTGCTCTAGATATCACTCTTTCTGAAAAAACAAAAGCAAAACAAAAGACACACAAAACAAAACACTAAATCATAAGCAAAGAGAATGAGAGCAGTGTGTTTTGTGTTGGCCAACTGCTCCCGAACATGAGGTCCATCCTCAAATGTGGCTGATATGCCCAGTGTCACTGTAGGAAAGAAAATTGATTTTCCCTTCTCTCAAAAGTATCAATTGTGAATAGCCTCTTGGTTTGGTGTGTGAATTGTTGTCTACTTCCCCTTCTCAGTGCTGGAATTTTGTCTGGTATGAACTTCTGCATAGTCTGTCATAGTCTCTGCCAAGTTCATCTTGTGTATCAGTTTTATTGTGTATGGAAGACTGTTTCACTGGAGTTGTTCACCATCTCTGCCTCTTACATTATTTCTGCCTTCTCTTCCACATAGATCCTTGAGCCCTTGAAGGTTAGGATTTGTTAAGGATACCCCATTTGGAGCTGAATGCTCCAAAGTTTCTGGATGGTCTGCATAATGTTCAGTTGTATCTCAGTGTTAATTCCCATTGACTGCGAGAAGAAACTTCTCTGAATAAGGCTGATGGTGCACTGATCTAAGGGTATAGAAGAATGTCACTGAAAGTCATTTAATTCTATGTTCATTCAGCAGGATAATAGTAATAGGTGTTTTCCTAAAAGGCCCACAACATATATAGATCTCTCTAGTCTTTTTTTATGGCTTAATAATTTTTATTAAAAATGTATTATTCTCTAATACAATATATCCAGACTATGTATTCCCCCTCTCCTCTCCTCCCAACTCTCCCAGATCCACTCTCCCTTTGTCTCCTCTTCAGAAAAAAGCAGACCTCCAAGAGATAACAGTCAAACAATAAAAACAAAGCTACATAAGACAAGCCAAAAAGCCCTCATACTGAGGCTGAACATGAGATAGAAGATTACAATAATCCATTATCCAGATGAAGACAGGGTCTCAATAAATGAAATTAGTTTTTAAGTTTATCTAGACCCTGGATAAAGGGGATATGACTTCCTCCATGGTACATCTTCATATTCAGCTACTTTGCCATGTTATGGCCTCCATATCAGAGACCATGATCTAATCACATCACCACTGAGCACAGTGAGCTGTGTTAGAGATTAAGCAATGCAAAGTCCTTTAAAATCTCCCAGTGTTATCTATCATTTATGTTTCAACCTGCCTATATCACACACTCCATGCTAAATACATCAGCCAATTCTGTCATGAAGTTCACACATAATCTCCCCACCACTCCTCACCTCTCCCTTCCTCCATGGTTACCAAGCTGGAGCAAATGAGCTACAATTTTCCACCTGAGTTATAGCAGTGACCTCTTTCCTGTTCTCTTTGATCATATCTCTAACCTCCATGGACTCTGTATATAGGAGCATTTAGCCTCATAATGTGCAAGTCACATCATAAGTCACCTTCTGAAACTTCCTAATAACACCAGAGCTTTAACTCTGTAGATACCCCTGTTCACAAGCAATCCCTAGGCAAGGTCTTTTTAAAAAGTAAGCTTCATTAATTGCGTTTCTTAACCAATTTACACATATTGAGGAATCCTATAATTTTAAGTTTGTCTCATAGAGGTATCACTATGAAGGGTTTATTTATGGACTTAGACCTTTAAGTTCATTGTCCTATTAGACCCTCTTTCCCATGATTTCAAATAGCACAGTCATTTTCAGGAATATGTGCATCAATTTATACCAGAACCAACACACATGTTTATAAAGTGATTTATTCATTTTGTCTTGTTAACGCTTTATAAGCTTATGGACAAATATGAACCATGGTCCTGAAATACAAAGTCATATTTTGCTTTACTTTTATACCACTTGTGAGTCATGCACCTTGTGCCATCCCAATTTGATCATATAATTGGGACAAACAGAAAGAGGAAGATAATGAAGAAGCTGCCCTTGGATTCAGCATTTTGCCATTAGGAGAGCTAGTAACAAGGTCCATGCACAGCTCCTCCCATGATGACCAGCTGTAGCTGGAAATGAAAGCTAGACACAAAGCAGAACTGAATCCATGGAAAGGTAATTCATGAGGCTGAACTGAGCTGCACAAGAACACACCAACACATCCAATGATTCAGTGACCTACAAGGAACTTTGTCAAGAGTTTTTACATGCACCTGGATGAAGACCAGGAGATGACCTGGCTCATTCTGCCTCTAGAAGATACATGGTGGTGTGAGCAGTGTCTATCAAACCTGTGCTCCACACTAATGTCCAGAGCATAAAAATAGGCTCCACTTTACTCCTTCTGCTATTATCAACACTAGTTAAGAGCCAGTTGGAGGAGAAAATTCTAGGAAATGTGGCTCTAGAGCTCACTGAGAATGTGAGGAAATTCTCCCATCACAAAGGGGTCCACTAGACCCTCAGTTGTATTCAAAGCATCCCAACTCCTACATAAGCGGTCCCCCATGAAATGACTTGGATTTGGGATGAGTGAGAATCCTCTGATTGAAATTATTCTTAACAACAGTCTAATGCTGCTGTTATGCATAGGATTATTTGATTTGCATCTGGACAGCTTGTTGTTGCATGGAACATGTCTGGTGTTTATGTCAAGGGTAAATCATGTGAATCTGTCATCAGTGAAAAGATAATCTGCATTCATAGCCTGAAAGTGGAATGATTACTAGAATTTCTCTAACATCTCAAGTGATCTACAGATTCTGTGTAATCCCACAACAATCATAATGACTAACTCAGAGAAGTAGAAATAATATTCTTAAAATTCATCAGAACCACAATTTTACTCTGGCTAGCTAACAAAATCTTGAACAAAAGGAATAAACCTGGAAGACCCATGCTACATGATGGATCTCAGAATCTCCTGCAGTGCTCTGGTTTTCAAACACCATGGTCCTGGCCCAAAACAAGAACTGAGCCCAAAGCAAGCAAATAAATGAAGACCAGAAATTAATGCATATATTAACAAAGAGTAGATATTTGGATTTAGCTCAGAAGTGCAATTTCCTTTTTGCAAAATTAATGTACCACAATCTAAATAGGGCTAACAAACATGTCAGGGTAGTAAGTTCAGTCACCTGACATTCTCTGATACCTTATTTCTAACACAAAGATGGATTTCGCTATTAGAACCAAAGCTAACCAAGCATACAAATAAATGATATATCTCTAGTCCATACAATCGCACACATATAATTCTTATACCCCAAGATGTATGTAGTCCTTATACAACTGGGAATATTTTTAAATTTTTAAGGAAATTCTAAATAACATTTGTATCATGTAATTTATTTTAAATTATGTTGTGTTTATTTTCACAAATCACTTTTTGTTTTTATATTCATTTTTATTCTTGATAATTTCATACATGAATACAATAAAAATTATCATACTCACACCTGTCCATTTTTCTTCACCTCTCAAGTCAGTCCCCTCCCAAGTTCATGTTCTGCTGCTTCTATTTTTATGTGTTTACAACTCATTTAGACAAATTAGTTCTGTCCACACATATATGGGTGTGGTACCATCAGCCAGAGCATGGGAAATTTGTGAGAGCCACAAATTCAAAACTAAAAAGGAATGATTTCCTTCCCCTTGGCAGCTATCAACCATCAATAGCTCTTCTGTAACTAATGGGGTCTAGAGGGTATGCACCCTTATCTATTCTGGAATTTTACCTATATTGATCTTGTTTAGATCTTGTACAAGTAAAGGCAGTTGCTGTACATTCATTCGTGCCACAAGCACATCAAGTCTAGAAATCTGCACTTCACATCAGTGCTCCCAAAAATCCTGCTCTGACATTATTCTTACCTCCTCTTCTGCAATGTTCTTGGAGCCCACCATGAGGCATTTCAAGAAAAATTAGTGAGAGTATGCTTCCTGAGAAGTGCTGCATATTATTATGCACAGCTGTCCTATGGCAAAAGCTACAATATGTTATTTTAAAAAGAATCTTTGGAGCCAAGACTTCTAAGGCTTTTCCCAGTGTCTGCTACTTGTATCTTTGGACACTGAATATGGTATCTAGGTAGATGTTAAGTATTCCAGCTTTTTCAAGATGCCAATAGAATGTAATAGAAATCGTGTAGGCAACTTGTGTTTTATGTCTCTTCCACTCCCATACTGCTTCCTTGGGAAATATCTACAGATTAATAATTTCCCTAAAACCAAGACACAGACATACCTTGTTCTCACGGCAGTTAAGACAACGCTCCTACCACTGGATTTGGGTTAAGTGTCTAGAAGGAAATAAAAGGCTTTCTGATTAGGCCTCTTGGTTTGGCTTCACTAAACATGGCCATTCACCTTGATATGCAAAACACCAATCTGATGCTGCTTAAACTATCTCAGGGCTTATATCTACTCTTAGAATATGATCAAAATTACTCTTCCTGCTAACAAGTAACCTATACTTAGTTACAATCAGTCTTTTGAGAATACTGGCCCACACAGGAAGTGCCAACACAATCGGAAGTTCTAGCAAGGTACGGTGGTGCATGCCTATAATCCCAGCAACTGGAAGGTATGGCAAAATGGTGTTCAAGGCCATTCTCAGCTACAGAGTGAATTTGAGTCCAAAGATGGATAATTGGTTTAGAGTACTTGCTGCTCTTACAAGAAACCTAGGCTTAGTTTGTAGCATCTACATAGCAATTCATAACCATTTGTAATGCCAGTTATAAAGCATTCAAGGCTGTCTTTGGGCCTCAGTAGGCACTAGGTGCAAAATGTGATATACATATACACATGCACGTAAATCATACGTGCACAGTGTATAAAGCCACAAAGAAAAAGTTTGATTAAAAAAAAAAACAAGGAATTCTATTACTTCTACCATTGTTTCATTTCCAGACCAAAGCACTCCTCCATAAGGTGGCTGCCAACCTCTACTTAACTAATGTCGACTCTCAACTGAATCCAGCAAGCCTCCCAGCCTCACCTTGCCTCTCTATTCCTGACACATCACTCTGGCTTACCAGAGGAGTGAAAGGAACTGTTTACAAACTGCATCTGATCATGAACCCCTGCATTTAAACCTCTCTGCTACTTTAGTGGAAAATATAAAGCAAAGTTCATCCTCACCCTGTGTTTCAGACCCTAGCCTGCCTGGCCCTGCAAAATGCCTTGACCATAGTTCACAGTTCCTCTACATTATCTTCCTTTGGTTTGGGTATAGTTTTCCTTCTTATGGCTCCCTTTGGCTCTGTTCTAGCCCTTTCTGTTCTCTGTTCAGATGTCACCTTTCAACCCTATCTCTTTAACTGAAACAAAGTCCCCATGAGCTTCATTTTATTCCAGTTTAATTTTTTTCCTCAAGATATCCATTGGTTTCCTGGGATGACTAGTCATTTTAATGAAAGTCAAAATCAAGAGCAATCATAAAAGATAATGTTTTAAAATGTATATCAGGAATTGAAAAGCCACTTAAGGCAAGGCACGTTAAAAACATTTGCAAGAGAAGCCTTGTTAGCTCTAGGGTAATAAACGTGAACCTCAGGAAAGTGCTTTTATTCCTAGATAAATATAATTAATCAAAATATATCCTTTATCTTAAAAGACCTAATAACCATTTAAATTCAGTACTATTTCAACTATTCTATAAAAAGAAGGGAGTTTTACATTATTTATAAAATGCAGCATTGATACTAAAATGAAATACAATTGTGTTTTTAAAAGATGAGGCATGTGCTCAATTCAAATCCTTAAGTGAAGGATTACATAATGAAGTTCATAAAACAGTACTCCATGAACGAATGAGGTTTCTTTCAGAATACAAGGATAGTTTGATATCTAGTGTCATATTTTCTTATTATCAAAACTAATAAGAATGATTTATCTTTTCCCATAAATTCTACATAAGCATTTTACAAAAATGTTCATGCATACTTGGTCACATTGTATAAAGTGATTATGTCACATACTCGATAATTTATCCAGTGAAAATAGAGAAGGGGAATAATTAAAACCATACTGTTTGGAATACAAGTTATGACTATGCACAGGAAAGTTGATTGAGAATTCTTAAGAGACTTAGAAAAAACTTCCCACAAACGAAGTAACTCAGTCAGAAGCTGATGTATAAAGTTCATATGCAAGACTCAATTGCCTTTAAAACAAAAGTGAGAAAACTGGTAGGAAGAATCATCAAAATTCTTAGTGAGGCAATAAAATACTAAAAGAGAGACAAATTAAATTTATGAAAGAAAAATGCATAAAAGCTTGTCAGCACTACCTACAGAATACTCCATAAAGATGCACACACACATACACATGCGCACACACACAGGAACATGCATATTTACACACATTAATAACAGATATGTGTATACACACATACAAACAACATATACATGCACAAAGATGTAGTTTTTAGTACATAAAAGTCATTAATATTCCATCGTAAGTGTAATATGTACATTTAATATGATTCAGATAAAAACTAATGACCCTCTTTTCCTTGATGCAATTTCTCTCTGGCCTCGAGCAAATCACTTTGCTGTACCAATATACGGGATGGTAAGAACTGCCAGATTTGCTTCTTGCCTCTGCAGAATAAGCAGCACATGGCTAGTTGGCTTAGTGCTATGAACATCAGCCATGTGCTGAAGTCAGTTCAGAGATAAATGCTAGAGTTCACACAAGAAGACAGGTCTTCTGCAGCAAGACTTGTCCTTAGTGTGTTCCTTCATCTCTGTATCTGTCTCCTCCGCCCCAGAATCCCATTCCCCCTGATTCTGATAAGACACATTCAGGAATGTGTGTCTCCTAAATATCTCATCTGTCAATGCCTACTTGCCCCTCCATGAGCTCAATTGCCACCCACTTTAAGCATCAGGATTTGAAGCAGCCTATTCCCTTGTCTCTTACTTCCTTGTTCCTGTTGTCCATTTTAATGACACCAAAGTATCTATCCTCAGAATTTGACACATTTAACCTCCATGTGGTTTTTCACAACCTTGGGGTAAAAGCTAACAGTCTTTCCTTAGCCCAGAAAAATGTTCTCCATTCCCACCAGTTGTCTGTGCCTTGAAGGTACATCTCAGTGCTTCCTTAGACACTTAGGTTGTCTCAGGATCACCAGGTATATCTGAAGCTTCATTTTTCATATCTCTGCTTATAGCAATGACATCATTTTACTCTGTTAAAATTCTTACACTCCAGCCTCAAGCCCTAGTCCTTTATATGTTAGTGCAGTCACTCCACCCATCCCCCGCAAGACTTGTTTCTGTCATGACTAGGCTAACTCATTTTCATATGCCCTTAGAGTCTGGTATCAGTTAACCAATTTTCAATGGACTCCTATATGCTATGATATGATTATTTGTGGTTGTGGTAAAACAGCCTTATCCTCTAGCAGGAGAGAAATGTTGGAAGATGCAGGAATTATCTTTGATGCTCTGATATCCATCAAATTTTCAATAGTACTATTTCTGCTTCCTTTAGATATCTAGTGTAACTAATTGCTACACTAGGTCAGGCCTGATACTAAGTGCCTTAGTCTCTACTGGCTACTAGCTTGGGGTCCATAATGCAAAAACTTTGGAATCTTTGTCCAACCTCTTTTTATTAATTTACATGTCATACAATATCTCCTTTCCCTGGTTCCCCTCCAAAAAATAAAATGAAATAAAATAAAATAACAAAAACAAACACAAAAACAAACTCCTGTTCCCTCCCCCATCCCATTGATCACTACCCTACCCTCTCCAGCTTATTGGCCCTGGCATTCCCCTACATTGGGGCATAGAACCTTCACAGGGCCAAGGGCCTCTCCTCCCATTGATGACCAACTTGGTCATCCTTGCTTATACATATGCTGCTGGAGCCATTAGTCCCACCATGTGTGCTTTTTGGTTGGTGGTTTAGTCCCTGGGAGCTCTGAGGGTACTAGTTAGTTTATATTGTTATTCATCCTGAGGGGCTGCAAGCCTTTCAGCTCCTTAGGTCCATTCTCTCACTCCTTCATTGGGTTCCCTGTACTCAGTCCAATGGATTGCTGTGAGTCTCTAGTTCTGTATTAGCCAGGTACTGTCAGAGCCTCTCAGGAGACAACTATATCAGGTTCCTGTCATCTAGCACTTGCTGGCATCCACAGTAGTGTTTGGATTTGATGACTGAATATGGAAAGGATCCCCAGGTTGAACCGTCTCTGGATTGTCCTTCCTTCAGTCTCTGTTCCATAGTTAGTCTCTACAACTCCTTCCATGAGTATTTTGTTCGCCCTTTTAAGAAGAAATGAAGTATCCACACTTTGGTCTTCCTTTTTCTTGAGTTTCTTATGGTATTTGTGTATTCCCATCTTCTGCACTAGTATCCACTTATCAGAGAGTGCATTTCATGTGTGTTCTTTTGTGATTGGGTTACCTCACTCAGGATGATATTCTCCAGGTCCATCCATTTCCCCAAGAATTTCATAAATTCATTGTTTTTAACAGCTGAGTAATAGTCCATTGTGTATATGTATCACAGTTTCTGTATCCATTCCTCTGTTGAGGGATATCTGGGTTGTTTCCAGTTTCTGGCTATTATAAATAAGGTAGCTATGAACATGGTGGAGCATGTGTCCTTGTTACATATTAGAGCATCTTCTGGGTATATGCCCAGGAGTGGTATAGCTGGGTCCTCTGGTAGGACTATGTCCAATTTCCAGAGGAACCACCAAACTGATTTCCAGAGTAGTTGTACCAGTTTGCAATCCCACCAGCAATGAAGGAGTGTTCCTATTTCTCCACAACCTTGCCAGCATCTGCTGTCACCTGAGTTTTTTATCCTAGCCGTTCTGACTGGTATGAGGTGGAATCTCAGGGTTGTTTTGATTTGCATTTCCCTGATGACTAAGGATGTTGAACATTTCTTTAGGTGTTTCTCAGACATTCAGTATTTGTCAGTTGAAAATTCTTTGTTTAGCTCCGTACTCCATTTTTTAATAAGGTTATTTGGTTCTCTGGTGTCTAACTTCTTAAGTTCTTTGTATATATTGGATATTAGCCCTCTATCAGATATAGGATTGGTAAAGATCTTTTCCCAATTTGTTGGTTGCTGTTTTGTCCTATTTTTGTCCAACCTTTTATCCCTTCTCTTCCATCTCACATTTGATCTGAACTCCTGTCTGCATCTCACAAGTCTTCTCTTGTGTACTGCTTACTTTGGTTTATGTAGACAGGTTCCCTAATAGCATACTTATGTGTTTAATAACACAAGGGGATCCTATTCTTGTAGACTCTGGGCTCACACATTGTTTTTTAGTAACAATACATTAAAAGCCATGAGGCTGTGGAACAAGTACTCATTTATGCAAGCACCGATGCCCATATCTCTCTTGATACCTGACCCACACTATCTTCCAGAATTTGCCAGTGAGAACCTAAGGGATCTTATCTTAGGGGAGCCCAGACATGTCTTATACTCCTGGATAATGCCACCCACCCGTCACAACTCATCCTATTACCCTGTGAAATCCTTGGCAATGCCAAGAGTCAAGTCTTCATTCCAACTTCTGTAGACCAGCTAAATATTTTACATTTTCCTGTCATAGCATTTCCACTTTGTGCTGTAAGTATTCCAATTTTCAATCACATTAGTACACTGATTCTATCTCACTGAGTTATTTTATTTTAATTTATTTTATGTGTATGAATTTTTGCCTGTATATGTGCTAGCATGTTGAAGAAGAGGGCTTCAGATCTCAAGGAACCACCGATACAGCTGTAAGCTTCCAATGCAGGCTTTGGAAATATAACCCAGGATTCTGGAAGAGCAGCCAGTGCTCTTCAACAGTGAGGCACTGCTACAGTGCCAAATTTCTGAGTTCTTCTAGCATGCTGACTAATCTATTAAAAAGAAACAATAAATATGGGAAGGAAGAAAAGGGGAAAAAGAAGGAAAGGAAAAAGGGAAAAAGAGAGGGAGAGAAAATAAAAACAGGCTTACATCTCTGACTATTTAGGTTTCAAGTTTAAACATCTTGGTGTTCCACATGTAGCTCCATTACCTGAGGAAAGATGGAAAACTTTCCTCTCCATTCTTTACCTATAAACCAGGCTCCAGCTTGATACTCTGAAAAGATATATACAAATTCCAGGCACATAGCATTAACTAAAGAAACAATAGCTACTGGTTTTTTAAATCATGAGTCTTGGCTGGTCAGCCTCTGAAACTCATGTTTCAACTTTCAGTCTAATGTTCTAAATTAAGTCAAGTATAAACTGTACTGCAAAGAATATATATTTGTGTCCCAGCAGTCAAGCTCATTGGCTCTTCTCATCAGATAATCATTACACCAAAATTATCTTCATAATTTGAGACATTATAAAACCTTGACCTCAAACAATTGTTCAAGATACATTTTTGTTAAGGAAAAATTTGTAATATCACACTATCTTGATACTATTTGATATCTTTTGACAGCTTTCACTACTTGCATCAGAATTCTGGAATTATCACTGGTACGTGAGTTGAGACATTTAAAATATGTTGGTGTTCTCACATGAGCAGACAGTTATCAGAATCTAAACTACTAACTCGAATTTTCTCAATCACTCCACTCTGTAGCTCCACTCTACTCTTGGCAAAGGCTCGCATAGGCTGTGCTGCTAGCAACTTCCTGTTTGTTTGGGATTTTGTGGGTTTATTTCTACCAGTAATCCCTCTCCACTGTGTTACTCGCTCTAATTTCTTCACCCTCTTGAATGATCATAATCAATGCCTAGTGTCCTTGCTTGGTTCCTCTGTAGGATATCAACTCCTTAATTTCTTTCCTATGTTCATTTCACACAGATCCATTCAATATGCACCAGATAGAACATGGAGGATTCAAAAATCATTAAAACAACAAAACTTTGGATCTAATCCTGAAATACACTATTGGGTTAGAGAAATTAAAAACTGGATAGTTAAAAATTACAGGTGGGTTCATCATTGCCAAGGAAGCTATGGTCCAAAATGCATTCCATATAGCAAAACAGAAAGGCCATTTTGTGATAATCCAACCAGAACAATCAAATTTTATCACAGCTAACAAAGTTAAACTAAACCAATGCAGTCATATGTTTTCCTCTACAAGACAAGAAACTACCACAAATACATTATATAGAGAGAAATACAAATGCACAAATACATGCTGCTTCATAGCATCACAAACTCATCTCTGAATTCTAGTAGTCAGTGATAAGCCGTAATTGGCTCAGTAGTTAAGCAGACATTAGCTGAGTCCTCTGCTCAGAGATTCCCAATGCTGTAACCAAGATGCAAAGAGGAACTGTGTCATCATCTATAAGCTAGACTAGAGAGTGATGAGTGAGTGAGTTCTCATAGGCTATTGACAGAATTCATTCTCATGTAGGACTAATGTCCTCTTCTTTTTGGATCATTCTCAATTCCAGTGTCTCCCTCAAGTTCTTATCATGAATCTCTTCCTTTCTCATACCCTTTCCCATTCCAAAAGTGTCTGGCCCCTCTGAAGGACTCAAGTGACCAAACCAAATGATTAAGTAATCACTTGTGATTACATCTCTAAGTATTCATAGTCAGACTAGAAGTGGGTAAATTCTAGGTAAATTAAGAGGAGGTGTGTATAACTGGTGATAAGAATCATGGGCTTGTCCTGTAAGATTCTCATAGTAATAGAAGAACTGCTTTCAAATATAAGACTGGCTTTCTGTGTGCTCTAAGACTACTCTGCAGTTCGAAGCCTAGTAGGAATCCAAGCTGGAGACATTTCATTTCCACACATCCTTCTCCTATAAGACGGAAAACAGAAGATCAACTTTAACTGTGTATGTGTTAAACCTACTATCTATCAGTACTCAATATTACATGCCACACAAAGCTTAAACTGGGGGTGGAGGGGCTTTTCCTGCCTCTCCTCTGCTGAGTATGTCTCCCTAGCCAGACCATCCTTCATGTTAACAGTACCCTATGCAGTTACAGCTTATCACTGACTACTAGAATTCAGTTCCTTGCCAGCCTGAAGGATCAACCAATCACATGTACCTGTAGGATCCCAGGATTCCTTTAATCCTTATCATACTACACACAGCTCATGAGCATATGCTGTGGCCCAGATATAATGGCTATATGTTCTCAAAACATCTGACTGGTATACCATAAGCTCACCCAGTGTGACATGCCTTATGTCTGTCCATCCTTTAATTATAAGGAAGAATCCCTCCTACCCCCTGTGAGGGATAGAGTCCACTGATACACCCTGAAAAACAACATAAGAATAATACAAGTTATGTCAGACACATTTCCTTGATCAGAAAAATCAGATGGCACTGGCAAGTTCAGATGATGGAGAGGTAAACACAGACTCTGTATTCAAAAGGAAGGGCTACAAGTTCTCAGTGACAGAACTTAAGGCCACTGTGGCTAAGAATGATGAGTGCAAAACCAGGCTGATTCATTCACATACCGGAGACTTGGTGATTAGCTTTACTGTACTTTTATTTAGTTCTTTTCTTCTTGCTTAAACAATAAAAAGATAAAAGAGTAGCTCCCACATCAAACATTTGCTGCAAGGATTAAATTATCTTGATGATAGATTAGATATGGACTTCTGGAGGGAAAGAAAGGTGGAGGTGTCTAAGATGTTAGCCTAAATACCTGCAAATATGGAATATCCATGTATGAATGGTATACTATAAAACCTATGTACCCATTTTCTACATTGACAGCTATGAGACCAACAGGATGATGTTCTCATACAGAAGAAGAGGCTCTACACCTATGAGCTCCCCACCAGCTGGATCAGCAGGACATCTAGTCTTCTAACTATCAGGTTTCAAACCCTACCAGCCTGCAGTGTTATTCAAAGAAACCAGTTATAGCTTCCCATTGCAACTAAGGGACAACTTGGCCTTTGATCATGACACAGTATGCCTTCTATGGATTCTGCTCTTGTGTCATGCATGGTGCAATGTCATCCCTTCCTGGGCTGAATATGTGGCTAATAAACTGCTGTTAGGTCTTCAGTGGAGACTATCATGTATTCTGGAATCTTGAAATAGTCAGAGGTGGTCAGAACCCATGGGCAAAAGTTAGGAAGAACAGATAGAGATACATGAAAATGGAAAAAGGACATACAGTCTTAACCTTGTAGTACTATTTAACACTGGTGGGTATCCAGGAGGTGTGGTGCAGCAAAAGGAAAAACGTGAAGTTCAGGAAGACACCAAGAAACCTAAACTTGACTGCCATCTCCATGCATTAGATATTACATATCATGAGATGAATAATGCCATAAAGACAGAACTGAGGTTTAGGAATTGAACACTGAGACTATGCAGTGATTATAATGGAAGAAGGTAAGCAGGGTTAAAGAGAGGGAAAGACAAAGGAAGAGAGGGGCTGAGACCTGTCAGTGACATGGGAGGTTCTCCTAGAAGCCGAATTAAAACAGACTTCAATACAATGAAAAATGTAATCCTAGCCAAGTATTTCTGATTTTTGTATTTTAAATAAAGATCAACAAATTCTCAACATTGAGATAAAATGGGGGAGTTTATTAAATCAGTTTATTTGATCAGTTCATTGGATAGTGGCTGACCAAGACAGCTTAAAAAGAGAACTTGGGTTATACTGACTATAGGTACCCCTTTAGAAAAATCCATTGCAAAATGAACAAAGCCACTGAGGAATAACTAGAAAGGGTATGACATCAAGGAAGGTGGTAGGTGGTTTTCAATTCAAAAATACTATGAGAGCATGCTGACTGTAGCTATCTAAAGCAGCGGCTCTCAATTTGTGCATTGAGACCCCTTTGGCAGACCTCTGTCTTCAGAAAAAAATTCATATGCCAATTCTCAGCAATATAAACATTGCAGTTATGAAGTAGCAATAAAAATAATTTTATAGTTATGGGTCACCACAACAGGAAAAACTGTATTAAAGGTTGCACCATTATGAAGGCTGAGAATTATTGGTCTAAGGAACAAGATATAAGTGAGATTGGAAGAAAGAGCTGGAGAATATCTGTTGTACCTGAGATTGGACTTGGGGCATGAGTAGGAAGGTATACTGCAAGGACAATCAAAGTGAGCTCACTCTAAGAATCACAAGGAGATGATTGCAGTGCATAGATGCAGTAGGGCAATGTAGTGTGAGATCTTGTCTCCCCACTTCAGTAAAACAGAAACCAATGATTTAAGCTGAAAGTGGAGACTTTTTTAAACAGATGGGAGACATGGGTTGCCAAGGAACAAACAATGCCAGAAGGGACACCTCACATCCAGCTGCTGGTTAGAGGTACCCCGGAAACCTCCCAAACCATACAGGCCACTCCCCTTGCTTTTGGTTGCCCACCAGATTGCGATAGTAACACCTGTTGCTGAAGACACAACACACTTTGGTCACAGGACATAAGAAATCAAGTTGGTAGTAACCTGGAAGCTTGTTCTCTGCTGGCTAGCTTCACAAGACTGGAAGGTCATAAGCAGACTGTGAGGAAGAAAAGTTCCACCATGAGCTGCAATGATGCATGATATTTCCATGGTCAAACAAATGATATTGGGATAAACAATGACTTTCTAATTAGATTAAAGGCTGGAACCACTGTTTAAGAAACATGTTCCTTGTAACATTAACCTAGCCAAGCACCCATGACTGGGGATCTCATAGTCCCAAGGATGAAACAGTTATTATTACTTTGCTAAATGGGCATATTATTAAGCAAATCTTTAAATTTGTATCTCTAGACCCACAAACTGAAGCAGCTCTCAGATCTCATCAGAAATGTTTCTATTTGTGGTGGGCAGTGGTTAAAATCATAACTGGTCAATGTACAAATAATAGTGACTGTGGGGTATTCAATCACAAGTGAAACATGCACTTTCATGTTTGGGGAGACATATGCCTCCTCCCCAAGGATCAGCATCATCATGGAAATGGGGCTGAAAGGATTGTGAAAGCCAGAGGTCACTGAGGACTAGAGCAAGACACCTTTAAGATGTGACTCATGAACTCGCAGTAGCTGTGGGTACTTGCATAAGACTGGCACAAGTTCAAAACTACCAACATTCTAGCATGGGATAGAAGGGCAGAGGCTTCAAGCCACCACCAATAGCTGAGGAGCTATGAAAGGTTGCAGGGTCCTGGGAGATGGAGAGGCAGTTTTCTTTGATGGCATGGCTCTGAAAGGCTTACCACAGTTCAGTGGATGCCTTACATCCAGGACTATATGGACAACATGAACTGAAGCCAATGAATTACTAAATAAAAACATGGAGGCATAGATTTGGGGAAAGGGATGGAAGTAGATGTGGCAGGAGAAAGAGGAATTGAGGGTTCCTATTTTCATTATAGATCATGATATTCTCAAATGATTCATAAATTACTTTAAAGTTTAAAAAATGTATTATATACATCTATGAAATTTTCAAACACTTCATAAAATATTTTAAAGCAACTTTAAAATATACTTCAAAAGGAAGTTACTAGGTAAAAAAGATGAAAACAAAACAAACAAACAAAAAAAAAAAAAAAAAAAAAAAAAAAAAAAAAACAAGAAATGTGGACCAGTGAACAGAACAAGAAAATATAACAATATTGGTGAATAGGACCAAGAAATCAGTATTAATATTGACTAATAAAAAGGAAACATTGATCAGCATGAGAGTGGATCCTCCACTGTTGGTTGCTGTTCTAGTAAAGGAGAGAGAGAGAGAGAGAGAGAGAGAGAGAGAGAGGGAGAGAGAGAAGAAGAAGAAGAAGGAGG
>NW_022196893.1:2516704-2520617 GCF_008632895.1 Mastomys coucha
GAGAGGAGAGGAGAGGAGAGGAGAGGAGAGTTAGAAACACTGGTGTCTCTGTCCCTACAGTAGTAGTAAGTAAGAATGAATGGACATTGAGGCTGTAATCATGAAGTGACATGCAGCAAAATATTGTTAAAAAAAAGTATGAAGGGCCAGTGTGCTGGGCGCCTTTGCCACTAGAGTAACAGTCAGTCACAGAGCAGACAAGAGTTGAATGAAATGAAAAAGATGATTGAAGAGGGGAATGGCTGAGGCATTGCTATGTGAGGAGATCTATTGTTACAGTTAAGAACAGAGTAAATTTTAATGCAATGAATAAGTGAGGCAAGGTAAAAATCAAATTGAGACCACTAGAGAAGAGCCAGGGAGTCTGGACACTGAGGTACATGTGAGACATCTCACATCTGTGAGAAGAGTAAGCACATCAATAATTATGAACAGTAGTGAGGCAATAAAATATTCAGGGAATGAGAAAATCTGATCACAACCACAATAACAAGTATAGGGGCTAGATGGGATTAGATAGGGCATGGTGGTACATGCTTCAAATCATTTTGGGGTAGTGATTAGAGGGAGGAACTGATAATAGACATTAAGCACTGATAAGTAAAAAGGAATTCTATTGGGTCATATGGTAGGTATCTAGGCAAGAAAAGATCCACCACAGAGAAGACTAAGGAGGATAAAAAGGAGAAGGAGGAGAAGGATGATGATGATGGGTAGAAGGAGGAGCAAGAGGGTAAGGATGATGATGATGAGGAACTGAAGGAGGAGGAGGAAGTAAAGTAAAACATGACGATAAAGAAGACCCTCAGAGAATGTTGAGGCCACATATTTGCCTAATGAAGGACAACATGCAGGGTGGGAATGTTCAAGGCTGCAAAGAAGTATGATTTCAAGTCTTCAAGAATAATATAGATGAAAGACAGGCAGACGAGCACACAGAATAGATAATCCACTGTCACTTAGTGTTTTTAGTAAGGACACAACTCTACCTAAACATTCAAAACACTTTAATGATTTGATTTGCATTCACTATGCCTCAAAGAAAGCTTCTGGCCAAAGCAAGTATGCAAATGATTTTCCCAAGAATTTATTTAGAAGGCTGAGAGAGGCAGGCACCTGCAGCATGGGTAGGGATGTTTCAGAGTTTACAGAAGAGTAACAAATGTCTGTGAGCAGAGGCATTATAAAGGTGGTAGAGAGGATGAAGTGTAGAGCTCCACTTGAGGAATGCCATATTGCCTAAAACTGAACAACGTGTTCCTAGGGTTGAGCATGAGAAAGTTCCTCATGTTCTACATACATGTAACCATTGAATAAATGTTTTTATTCTCTATGTCAGAGAAGAGACAGTCAAGTTCCCAGTTACTCCCAAAATTTCTGTGATTCCTCATGAAAAATGGGACTACGTTCAACCTCTGTAATAGAAAATATCTTTGGGCTTTGTCATATTTCTTACCTTCCTTGTTTTCTTGAACTCTTGACCGGTCAAGGATGGAGAATCCCTGGTTGTCAGATCAGGTCTTCAGTATTCTATCTGCCTCCTCTTTTCTGGTTTCTTCTCCAACCCTGACCTCCTACTAGTATTCCTAGATTAGTACCTCTGGGTGAAGAGGATGCTGAGCAGCTTTCTTTGACTAATTTACTAGCTCACACTGAAGAAAGGGATATATCTCAAGTTGCAATGCATAATTATAGGTCACATTTATAAACATATGCTATAAAAATGCACTAGTCTCCCACTTATATGCATGTGAAAGATCAATTGGCCTATAAATACAAGCAGGCAGAAGAAGCAGGTGATTGCATTTCTTAAGTGAGCTGCACAGGTTACAATGAACAACTGAGAGAAGAAAAAAATATTAACGGTGATTCATTCCACAAATTGCAGGTGGGATGAGTAGATCTTGAGCATCTTGATTAGATTTTAATCTTGTTTGAGCAGCAGCAGATCAAGTTAATGTTTGCTCAGTGCAATAACAGAACACGGATTGACACATAGGTAATTACGCTATTTATCTTCTTCCAAACTCTCTAAACTGGGAAACTGTGATTATACAGTGCTTGATAAAAATGAGGACAAAAGTTATATGGATTAGAGAGAAGAGCAAAAAGTTCTTAATAAATGGGATTGACATAGAGCCTGAGAGACTTGTTCATATAGAAGGAAGTGTGGCTGGTTTCTTGGTGTGCTCTCATCCAGGGAACCCCACGGCTATCTGGGTGAAAGCATGTCTTCTACACCAGCGTTTTTGCCATACTCTAGTCCTTTCCTATGCAGTGCAGTCTTGTTCCCAATTTAAGTAAATCCTCTAGCTTGATATTCTCCCCCCTTTTAATTGCAATTTTACTATTCCTTTCTTTAAAACCGATTACTGAAACCATTAAAGAATCCAATGGTTTAAAAACAAAAGAGGACATAAATTTTATGAGAAAAGATTCCATGAATTTGGAAGATAACAAGGGGAGCTATATGGGATAGTTTGGAGGGAGGAAGAAGAAGGGAGAAATAATACAATTATAATCTGAGAAGTAAATGAGATAATATATATATACACTTGAATATATTGTATACAGTTTAGATAGCTACAAAATAATTTGAATATTTGAGACTCTATTTTTTAAATTATTTTATTTATTTACATTCCAGCCATTCTACCCTGGTATCTCCTCCCACAATTCCTCACTCCTACTTCTCTTCCCCCTTGCCTCTGAGAGGGTGCTCCCCCCAACAGGCCTCACTCTTCTCTGAGGCCTCAAGTCTCTCTAGGATTAGGCACATCTTCTCCTACTGAGGCCAAAGCAGGCAGTTCTCTGCTATATATGTGCCAGGGGCCTTGGACCAGCCTGTGTATGCTGGCTGGTTGGTGGTGCAGTCACTGGGAGCTCCCTGGGGTCTTGGATAGTTGAGACTGCTGGTCTTCCTATGGGGTCACCCTCCCCTTCAACTTCTTCAAACGTTCCCCTAATTTAGCCACAGGGGTACCCATTTTCAGTCCAATGGTTGGGTTTATTTGTATCTGTCTCAGTCAGCTGGTGGTAGAGCTTCTCAGAGGACAGCCATGGTAGGCTTCTGTCTTCAGTCTCTTCTCCATTTTTGTCCCTGCAGGAAACCCCACGGCTGTCTGGGTGAAAGCATGTCTTCTATGCCTGCAGTTCTTTTAGACAAAGAAAAGCACATGGAATCTCAAAATAACTTTAGTTTACATTTCCTTGAGAGAAGTACGGTGAATATTTTTTAGAATGCTTCTCAGCCACCTGACTTTCATATTTGAAAACTGTCTGTTTAGTTCCACACTGAATTTCTTAATTGGGTTGTTTGCTGTCTTGGTGCTTAGGCTCTTTATTTATTTACTTGCATATTCTAGATACCAACACCTGTCAGATGTAGCTGGTAAAGTTTTATTTTGTTGTTGATTTCCATTCTGTAGATTCAGAAAGACAAATCAAATGTCACGCATTTTCTTTCATTTGTGGATGTTAGCTTTGAATCTTCAGATATGTGTGTTCCCTTTGGAATGCTTATAGAAGTCAGGAAATTACTAAAGGGTCAAGGAAAAGGATTTCAAGGGATGGGGAGTAGAAGAATGCTATAAATGGTTAAAGGAAAATAATGTAACAGAAAATGGTTAAATGGAGTAGGGAAGATGAGGTCAGATAGAGGAAGGATTATAGAAAATGATAGCTAATATTAAAGATAGTTTGAAAGTCTTATGGAAACATAGCACTGCAGAAGCTTCTTCAAATATATACATAATCGCAAAAAGAGTTTAAATGGAATTACTCTATAGTGGGGCAACAGTGTCCCTATAAAGTGCTATAGACTAACATATAAAAAGCACAAGGTCAGGGAGAAGTTACCTCTTTGGGAGTTGTTGGCTAGGGCAATCCCATAGATGTCTTTTCTTTCTTTCTT
>NW_022196893.1:2520627-2531319 GCF_008632895.1 Mastomys coucha
TAGAACTCATTTTATAGACCAGGCTGGCCTCGAACTCAGAAATCCTCCTGCCTCTGCCTCCCAAGTGTTGAGAATAAAGGCATGCATCAACCACTGCTCAGATGAAAAATATTTCAATGCTTTACATTATCATTACTTTAGGTTACCTTTTACAACCTGATAGTAAAACCCACTGTGGAAGATGCTACATACTTGACTCATAGAACATGAAGAACTCAATGAAGTACTCTCCTGGAAGCTTCACCAGGTTAGTGGTAGAAATTTATAGGCATTTCCAGAGAACAAATTGACCATCAGCCTTACTCAAATGTGAACATTTCAAGCTATACTACCAACCTGGCAAGATGTTCCCACTGGTGCAGAAGCGAGAGGAATGTCACGGGAGTAACAACTACTTTTGTATTGAATTTAAAGCCCAATATACAAGTTAGAGTCCATACCTGGCACCAACACTGACTTCAAGAACCTGTAACTAGACAAGTTATAGGATCTAAGGGAAAAGCTACCACTATTATCCTGCTAAATGAAAACAGTATGAAACTGAATTTTAATGCCATCATTACAAACATTGAAGAGTGCCTCTTTCAACCTTCATAAGAAAAGCTTCTTTTGCAGCAGAGGGTGATGAACCCAAAGACCCAAGATAGTACAGGATGAAGAGAATAAGACTACACAATGCTCATCCCCAAACAGAATACCTGTTATCAAAGATCATCACACCAAGGATCATGGGACTTTGTGAGACAGGACAGGAAGATTGTAAGAGAAGAGGTCTTGGTGACAAAAGGAAACTGTTTTCTAGACATACTAGGGTAGTTATGAACTCAGACATTTTGACAATGTAAATAAAATCTGTGAAAACTCAAAACAGACAAAAATCTCAGAATGGAGAGAAGAGGTGGGCAGGAAATTCTATCACTGGTTAAAGAGCTATTAGCAATTGATAGCTTCTGAAAGAAGAGAGGCAATATTTTAGAGGATATGGCCCTAGTGTGTTGACCACAGCTCCAGCAAATGGCCACATATCCAAGAGTATATGAGCAGCACCAACTATACTTGACAACTATAAGGAAGGGAAAAGGAGGAGGAGGAGGAGGAGGAGAAGAAGAAGAAGAAGAAGAAGAAGAAGAAGAAGAAGAAGAAGAAGAAGAAGAAGAAGAAGAACAACAACAACAACAACAACAACAAGAAAAAGAAAAAAAGAAGAAGTAATATTGCTTGGATATGAAAAGTGAATAAGAAGTTTGGAAAGGACATAAATGTGATCAAAATACATCTATGCTCAAGGGATAGTAACACCCAGAGTTAAGCAAAGACTTTCTTCCACAATTAGTCTCTGGAAACTCTCATGTACACACTCAGGGCGTTGTGTCCTAGATGGTTATAAATCCAGTCATATTGACACTAAAAATGTAAGCCTCACAGTGTACAGGTTGAACATTCCTCCTGAATCCTACCATCTCTCTTCTTCAAAGCACAACAAACTTAAACTTTGGAACTCCAAGTTATTTCTCCCTAAAGCTCCTACAGCTCATCATAATTCAGGCAGTTGTAGAAGAACTGCTGATCCTATGGTCTCAGAAAGCAGTAACTTAGGGGACAAAAGGGACAGCAAAAGGCTATAAGTAATGGAACACACTAGAGATATACACTGAGCCCAGTTCTGAGGCAGCTCACCTGGCAGCTGTAGGCCGGGTAGAGGTGAGGCATGTGACAGACAGAAGCCTCCATTGGGTTTGGAAAGAATGCACCACAAGTTGGTTCTATCTTTGAGGCACTCTCAGCTCATGCAGATCCTACAGTTGAAGCATCTCCAAGGCATCCCTATGAGATCACTTGAGCCAAGTATCATGCAAATAAAAGGAAAGAGTTCCTTCATGTGCTAGATTGTTCCCATCTTGGGCATCCACTCCTCATTCTGGGCCTCATCCTCCTGTCTGTGCTCTAGTACTGGCTAATACCAGCTTCAGAGCCCTGTGTATTTTTGTAATGCTCTAGATTCTTTCTCCAGTTGATAATCTGACCAACTTCTCAGGTAAAATTGTCTATTAACCCAGCCAAGCTGGGGGCATGAAGAGTGAGAGAGGATGGAGCAGTTTGTTTTTCTTGTTAAGTATGCTGAATCTGACATTAGGCATCCCACCTCATAGAGGCATTTATTAGGAGTGAGGTCTGTGCCTGGAGTTGACCCTGCACCACAGTGTTCCATACCCAAATACTGCCAATAGAGAGCTGGTCTCCAAAGAGTGCTGACATACCTGTGAGCACCTGTGAGCACAGGTAAGACCACCAATTCTACACAGAGGGACCCACGCTGAGACAGGATCCTTCCAGTTTATGTCTGTTCCCTGAGCTCATCCTGTGCCACATTGCCCAGAGATGATCCTGTGCTATGGCTCTCCATACCCAAATATGGCTGGAGAGAGCTGGTTACCCAGGAGTGCTGACACACCTGTAAACACACGTAAGAGGACAACTTCTGCTCAAATTCCTGGTCCCAAAGGGACTTGCCTAGAGCCATCAGGACACAAGAACCAAGGAATAGCCAGAGACAGGATTCTTTCACTTTGTGGGGACAGGATCCTTCTGGTTTCCATCTGTACCCTGAAGCTGACCCTGTGCCACAGCTCTCCATACCCAAATTCCTCCCAGAGAGAACTGGTCTCCCAGGAGTACTGACACATAGGATTGCAGGAGAGAAAAGCCACAGTCAGAGACAACAACACCAGTTAACACCAGAGATAACCAGATGGTGAGAGGTAAGGGCAAAACAATAAGAAACAGAAATCAAGGTTACTTGGCATCATCAGAACCCAGTTCTCCCACCAGAGCAAGCCCTGGATAACCAAACACACAAGAAAAGCAAGACTCTTATTTAAAATCAAATCGCATGATGATGATAGAGGACTTTAAGGATATAAATAACTCCCTTAAAGAAATACAGGAGAGGGCATATACCCAGAAGATGCTCCACTATGTTTATAGCAGCTTTATTTACAATAGCCAGAACCTGGAAACAACCCAGATGTCCCTCAACAGAGGAATGGATTCAGAAAATGTGGTACATATACACAATGGACTACTACTCAGCTGTTAAAAACAATGAATTTATGAAATTTTTGGGGAAATGGATGAATCTGGAGAATATCATCCTGAGTGAGGTAACCCAATCACAAAAAGAACACACATGGTATGCATTCTCTGATAAGTGGATATTAACCCAGAAGACTGGAATACACAAATTACAAACCACAAACCATAAGAAACTCAAGAAGAAGGGAGACCAAGTGTGGATACTTCCTTCCTTCTTTAAAGGGGGAACAAATACCCATGGAAGGAGTTGTGAAGACAAACTATGGAGCAGAGACTAAAGGAAGGACAATTCAGAGACTGCTCCACCTGAGAATCCTTCCCATATTCAATCATCAAATCTAGACACTATTGTGGATGCCAGCAAGTGCTGAATGACAGGAGCCTGATATAACTGTCTCCTGAGAGACTCTGACAGCACCCGACTAATACAGAAGTAGAGGCTCACAGCCATCCATTGGACTGAGTACAGGGTCCCCAGTGAAGGAGCTAGAGAAAGGACCCAAGGATCTGAAGGGTTTGCAGCCCCTTAGGACAAACAACAATATGAACTAACTAGTACCCTCAGAGCTCCCAGGGACTAAACCACCAACCAAAGAGTACACGTGGTTGGACTAATGGCTCCAGCAGCATATGTAGCAGAGGATGGCCAAGTTGGTCATCAATAGGAGGAGAGGCCCTTGGCCCTGTGAAGGTTCTATGTCCCAATGTAGGGGAATGCCAGGGACAGTAAGCAGGAGGAGCCGTCATGAGCAGAGGGAGGAGGGAAGGAATAGGAGCTTGTTTTAGTTTTTGTTTATTTTATTATATTTTATTTTATTTTGTGTTTCATTTTATTTTGAGGAGAACATGGGAAAGGAGATATTGTAAATAAAGAAAACATCTAATAAAAAAAAAAAGAAATACAGGAGAACACAGGTAAATAACTACAAGCCCTTAAAGAGAAAACACAAAAATCTTTTAAAGAATTACAGGAAAATACAACCAAATGGGTGAAAGAATTAAAAAAAAATCCAGGACCTAAAAATGGAAATGGAAACAATAAAGAAATCATAAAGGAAAACAACCCTGGAGATAGAAAACCTAGGAAAGAGATCAAGAGTCATAGATGCAAGCATCACCAACAGAATACAAGAGATAGGAGAAAGAATCTCAGGTGCAGAAGATAACATAGAAAATACTGAAACAATACTCGAAGAAAATACAAAATGCAAAGAGTTTCTAACACAAAATATCTGGGAAATCCAGAATAAAATGAGAAGACCAAATCTAAGAATAATAGGTATAGAAGAAAGTGAAGATTCCCAACTTGAGGGCCAGTAAATATCTTCAACAAAATTATAGAAGAAAACCTCCCTAACCTCAAGAAAGAGATGCTCATAAACATACAAGAAGCTTACAGAACTCCATATAGATTGAAACAGAGATGAAATTCCTCCTGTCAAATAATAGTCAAATGCAGAAAACAAAGAGAATATTAAAAGCAGTAAGGGAAGAGGGTCAAGTAACATGTGAAGGCATACCTATCAGAATTATACCAGACTTCTCATCAGAGATTATGAAAGTTAGAAGATCTGGGCAGATGTCATACAGACCCTAAGAGAATGCAGATGCCAGCCCAGGCTACTATACACAACAAAACACTCAATTACCATAGATGGAGAAACCAAGATATTCCATGACAAAAACAAATTTACACAATATCTTTCTACAAATCTAGTCCTATAAAGGATAATAGATGAAAAACTCCAACACAAGGAGGGAAAGTATACCCTAGAAAAAACAGAAAAGTAATCTTTCAAGAAACCCAAAAGAAGATAGTGAAACAAACATAATTCTACCTCTAACAACAAAAATAACAGGAAGCAACAATCACTATGTCTTAATATTCTTAACATCAATGGACTCAATACCCTAATAAAAAGACTTAAACTAACAGACCTGATACGTAAATAGGACCCAGAATTTTGCTGCATACAGGAAACACACCTCAGTGTCAAAGACAGACACTACCTCAGAGTAAAGAGCTGGAAAACAATTTTCCAAGCAAATGATCACAAGAAACAAGCTGGAGTAGCTATTCTAACATCAAATAAAATTGACTTTGAACCAAAAGTTATTTAAAAAGATAAGGAATGACACTTCATACTCATCAAAGGAAAAAACATCTACGAAGAACTCTCAATTTTGAACATCTATGCTCTAAAGGCAAAGGTACCACATTCATAAAAGAAACTTTACTAAAGCTCAAAGCACACATTGCAACTCACACAATAATAGTGGGAGACTTCAACACCTCACTCTCATCAATGGAAAGATCATGGAAACACAAACTAAACAGAGACACAGTGAAACTAACAGAAGTTATGGACCAAATCAATTTAACTGATATCTATAGGACATTCCATCCTAAACAAAATAATATACCTTCTTTTCAGTACCTCAAGGTACATTTTCCAAAACTGACCATATAATTGGCCAGAAAACAGGCTTCAACAGATACAAGAAAATTGAAATAATCCAATGTACCATATCGGATCATCATGGAGTAAGCAAGAAATCAACAGAATCATCTATAGCAAGAAAACAACAGAAAGTCCACATACCCATGAACAATGCCCTACTCAACAATAACTTGGTCAAGGAAGAAATAAAGAAAGAAATTAAAGACATTTTAGAATTTAATAAAAATGAATACATAACATACCCTTACTTATGGGACACAATGAAAACAATGTTAAGAGGAAAACTCAGCTCTGAGTGCCTCCAAAAAGAAACTGGAGAGAACATACACTAGCAGCTTAACAGCACATCTGAAAGCTCTAGAATAAAAAGAAGCAAATACACCCAAGAGGAGTAGATGGCAGGAAATAACCAAACTCAGGGCTGAAATCAACCAAGTAGAAACAAAAAGAACTATACAAAGAATCAACAAAACCAGGAGCTGGTCCTTTAAGAAAATCAGCAAGCAAATGGTCACAAGACCATTTAAACCCTTAGCCAGACTAAACAGAGGACACAAACAGTATCTAAATTAACAAAATCAGAAATGGAAAGGAAAATATAATAACAGAAACTGAGGAAATTCAAAGAACTCATCAGATCCTATTACAAAAGCCTACACTCAACAAAACTTGAAAATCTGGATGAAATGGACAATTTTCTAGACAGATACCAAATACCAAAGTTAAATCGGGATCATCAGATAAACCATCTAAACAGTCCTATATCCCCTAACAAAAAAGAAACAGTTATTAAAAGTCTCCCAACCAAAAAAGGCACAGGACCAGAAGGGTTTACTGCAGAATTCTATTTGACCTTCTGTAGCAGGAATTCAAAAAATGAATCAACCCTGCAAACTCGCTTTCCTGCCAGGCCACGTTCTTGAGCAAGTATTGACCAGCATCACCACATCCCAGCAGGCTCTTATTATTCTCTCCCAGCTATTAAAAACATCTCGCTCACATGCAACTCTTTACACACCCCCACAATCATTTATCTAAATAGCACCTAAGACCCGTAAGTAAAGCATGACTCTTAAGGCCTTAATATCCAATCAGATTTATATAATAATAAAATCACAATTTACAAGATTCCAATACAATAATTTCAGAACCAAATAATAAAGACAATATTCTAACCCAATTAATCTATTTTGTAAAAATATTTGCTTGGTTGTATAACCTCCTGGGGTCTGGCTCATCCTCATTGTCTGCCTCCATGATCATGACCACTCCTCTGACCTTTTTCCTCCTCCACCTCTAGCTCCACCTCTCTATTCCTGTCCAATCACAGGCCTGTCACTGCCCTAATGAGATTGGACAGAGAAAATGCTGTAGCAACCTTCAAAGAAGACCTAATAACAATACTCTTCAAACTATCCCACAAAAATAGAAACAGAAGGAATACTACCCAATTCCTTCTATGAATCCACAGTTATGCTGATACCAAAACCACACAGAGACCAAACAAAGAAAGTGAACTTCAAACTACCTTCCGTTCATCCCAGGACTGCATGGGTGGTTCACAATACAGAGATCTGTCAACATAATCTACTACGTAAACAAACACAAGGCAAAAAACCCACATGATCTTCTCATTAGACACTGAGAAAGCATTTGACAAAATTCAACATCCCTTCATGTTAAAAGTCTTGGAAAGAGCAGTAATTCAAGGCCCATACATAAACATAGAAAAAGCAATATACAGCAAATCAGTAGCCAACATCAAAGTAAATGGAGAGAAACTTGAAGCAATCCCACTAAAATCAGGGACTAGACAAGGCTGCCCACTCTCTTCCTATTTATTCAATATAGTACTTTAAGTTCTATCTTGAGCAATAGACAACAAAATGTTGGTCAAAGGGATAGAGATTAGAAAGGAAGAAGGCAAAATATCACTATTTGCAGAAGATAATATGATAGTATACTTAAGTGGCCCTAAAAATTCCACCAGAGAACTCTTAAACCTGATAAACAACTTCAACAGTGGCTGGCTATAACATTATCTCAAACAAGTCAGTAACCTTCCTATACTCAAAGGATAAATGGGCTGAGACAGAAATTAGGGAAACTACACCCTTCACAATAGTCACAAACAGTATGAAATATCTTGGTGTGACTCTAATCAAACAAGTGAAAGTTCTGTACAATAAGAACTTCAAGTCTCTGAAAAAAAATCAAAGAAGACCTCAGAAGATGGAAAGATCTCCCATGCTCATGGATTGGCAGGATTAATATAGTAAAAATGGCCACCTTGACAAAGCAATCCACAGATTCAATGCAATCCCCACCAAAATTCTAAATCATTTCTTCATAGACTTAGAAAGAGGAATTGCAAATTCATTTGGAATAAGAAAAAAAACAGGATAGTGAAAACTATTCTCAACAATAAAAGAACTTCTGGTGGAATCACCATCCCTGACCTCATACTGTGCTACAGAGCAACTGTGATTAAAAACTGCATGGTATTTGTTCAGTGATAGGCAGGTAGATCAATGGAATAGAACTGAAGAGCCAGAAATGAACCCACATACCTATGGTCACTTGATCTTTGACAAAGGAGCTAAAACCACTCAGTGGAAAAAAGACAGCATTTTCAACAAATGGTGCTGACTCAACTAGTTGTCAACATATAGAAGAATATAAATTGATCCATTCTTATCTCCCTGTACAAAGCTCAAGTCCAAGTGGATCAAGAACCTTCACATAAAACCAGATACACTGAATTTAATAGAAGAGAAAATGGGAAAAAGCCTTGAATACATGAACACAGGGGAAAAGTTCCTGAACAGAATACCAATGGCTTATGCTCTAAGATCAGGGATCGACAAATGGAACCTCATAAAATTGCAAAGATTCTGTAAGGCAAAGGACACGATCAATAGGACATAATGGCAACCAACAGATTGGAAAAAGACCTTTACCAATTCTACATCCAGTAGAGGGCTAATATCCAATATATACAAAAAACTAAAAGTAGTTAAACTCCAGAGAATCAAATAATCCTATTAAAAATGTGGAACAGAGCTAAACAGAGACTTCTCAACTGAGGAAACTCTAATGTCAGAGAAGCACCTAAAGAAATGTTCAACATCCTTAGTCATCAGGGAAATGCAAATCAAAACAATACTGAGATTCCACCTCACACCAGTCAGACTGGCTAAGATCAAAAACTCAGTTGACAGGGGATGCTGGCAAGAATGTGGAGAAAGAGGAACACTCTTCCATTGTTGGTGTGATTGCAAGCTGGTACAACCATTCTGTAAATAGGTCTGGTGGTTCCTCAGAAAATTGGACATAGTATTACCTGAGGACATAGCTATACCACTCCTGATCATATACCCAAAAGATGCTCCAACATATTACAAGAACACATACTCCACTATGTTCATAGCAACCATATTTATAATAGCTAGAAGCTGGAAACAACCCAGATGTCCCTCAACAGAGGAAGGGAAACAGAAAATGTGAAAAATTTACACAATAGAATACTACTTGGCTATTAAAAACAATTATTTCATGAAATTCACAGGCAAATGGATGAAACGAGAATATCATTCTGAGTGAGGTAACCCATTCACAAAAGCAACACTCAGTATGCACTCACTGATAAGTGGATAGTAACCCAAAAGTTCAGAATACCCAAGATACAATTCAAAGATCACATGAAGCTCAAGAAAAAGAAGACCAAAGTGTGTATGCTTCAGTACTTCTTAGAAGGGGGAACAAACACTTACAAGAGAAAATATGGAGACAAATTGTGGAGCAGAGACTAAAGGAAAAACCATCCAGAGACTGCCTCACCTGGGGATACATCCCATATACAATTGCCAAACCTGGATGCTATTGTGGATACAGGGAAGTGCTTGCTGAAGGGAGCCTGATATAACTGTCTTCTTAGAGGCTCTGCCAGAACCTGACAAATACAGAGGAGGATACTTACATCCAACCACTGGACTGGGTGAGGGGTCCTAGATTGAGGAGTTGAAGAAGGGACTGAAGGAGCTAAAGGGGTTTGCAGCCCCATAGAGCAACAGTGTCAACTGCCCAGACCCCCTAAGCTCCCAGAAACTGGACTATCAACCAAAGAGTACACTTGGAGGGACCTATGGTGCTAGCTGAATATGTGGCAGAGGATGCCCTTGTTGGACATCAGTGGGAGGAGCAGCCCTTGGGCCTGAGGGGATTCAGTGCCCCAGTGTAAGGTAATCCCAGGGCAGGAAGGCAGGAGTTGTTTGGTGGGTGGTGAGCACCCTCATAGAGATAGAGGGAAGGGGGAATGGGATAGAGGCTTTCCAGAAGGGAGACCTGGAAAGGGGATAACATTTGAAATGTAAATAAAGAAAATATACAATAAAAGGAAAAAAAAGAGGAGTGAGGTAGAACTATAGGTGCACCACAGATCTTTAAAAAAATACTAGGAACAATATATTAAAATGAATAAATAATAAATGAAAGCTTTTTTTTAAAATTTGAAGTCAATGCAGAGAAATCCACAGAGAATAAATTATTACGCTCAAAATAAGGACAGATTGGTGTTGTTTAACTTATTCCTCTGCTTCGGGCAAAAAATATGGCTTGAGACAGCTGTTTATTGATCTTGTCTTGATATACATATTAACTCCCTATAAGCCTCACTGAAAACCTCTGGGACTATGCTTACTTATAAGCAGAGAGGACATATGAGTTTGCCTGATGGCTTCCGACTGTTGGCCAGTTTCCTCTGATACCCTTCTTCACACACCATGTTGTGGCCAGTGGTGCTAGCCTAAGGATGCTGACAGGCCCTGAGTAGGCAGTGAAGAGAAGACCACAGTTTCCCTCATCATGGTTAGGTTTGCATTTTAATATATGATAGGAAACATTATCATATTCAATTACAAGTTTATAGGTACTTGGTTCTGTTGTGTTCTTGGTTCTGTTGCTGTGGTTAAATACATTTAAAAAATCAGCTTACAGAGAAAGGTTTCATTTGTCTCAGTATTCAGTGTTACAGGGCATTGATGTGTGGAAGTCAAGGTTTTCAGGTGCTAGAAGCAGACAGATGTACACCAGTCAAGATCAGAGTCCAAGAAGGTAATTCGTGTACACTTTTCTTTTT
>NW_022196893.1:2531329-2531468 GCF_008632895.1 Mastomys coucha
TTTTTTTTTTTTTAGATATTTTCTTTATTTACATGGGAATTTCTCCATTCCCAGTTTCCCCTCCAAAAAACAAAAAACAAACAAAAACAAAACCCCTGTTGCCTCCCCCCTCCCCATGCCTGCCACCCCGCCCTCTCCC
>NW_022196893.1:2532090-2549589 GCF_008632895.1 Mastomys coucha
GAGTTGCGGAGATTAACTACGGAGCAGAGACTGAAGGAAGGGTAAGCCAGCCTAAATATAGCTATCTCGTGTACACTTTTCTGCTTCTAGTTTTTTCCCCTTCGTAAAATTCAAGACCCCAAACCTACAGAATGGTGCCCTACACAAGTGGGCTGGCCCTCCCACATCAATTAAAGCAATTAAAGTAATCTCCCACATTCTCAGACGTCCTTCTCATAGGTGGTTCTACTCTGTGCCATGCTGACAATTAGAACTAAACACTGTAGTATTGCTACTTATAAAAAAGCAAAAATTATTTAAGGTATAAGAAATGCACTGAATTAAGAAGAGAGACAAACATGACTCTTAGATAGGGCAGCAAGGTTGGTTCAAGGCCACTTCTTCACCATGACCTTCAGGCAATTCACATCTCCCTTCTGAATCTTGGTTGTTCCTGCTTTGGAGTGGCTCTAGGAAGTCATGCAGCCTAGATGTTTTGCCCTTGAAAAGTCATTTATTAATACCTTACAAGAGTTCATGATCACTCTCGTATCAGAGCAGACTGGCCCTGTGTGTTACTTCAGGTTTCTAACGTTTTCCTTACCTTTACCTGGATCATGGATGCCCCTGGCTGTCACCACCAGTCTTGAATCTCCTCCAGACTTCTAAGAAGACATGGTTAACAAAGCCTAACCCCAAGGGACTTGATCTTCCTAATCTGTACCATAATTCCACTCCAGGCATCTTCCTGGAAAGAGGTGGGCTTCTGATCTTTGACCTCTGACCTTACACCTATTCCTTTGGCTTCTCAGATCACAGCATCTCCATCTCTCCACATAATTATCACCTGCCCTAAAGCTCTGTGGAGAAACTGGAGTGCTGCTGTCCTCAAGGAACAAGAGAAAACGCACACAGGTTCTATCTTGATCCTGTTACCTTTCCACTGCTGGGTCTTGCACAGGTTACTTTGCCTCTCACAATTCTTATATGGATCATGTTTTCCATGGAGGTGCCTTACAGGGATGCTTCAAAGCTACTGACACCAAGGGCTCATGAAATAAAGCCTATTCAATTTCTTAGCCACCACCCACCATTCAGAAGATGATTCATAATAACCTCTCCTCTCCACATCCTACTCTACCTACAACGCATTCCATTTGTGTTTCTCTTGATACTTGTCTCATACCCCGTGACTTGTATACATGTTATTCCATTCCTGGACACAAATTCCATGGGATATGGCATTATCTCCAGATTGTTTCTATCCTGCAGTTTTCTCTAATCCTGAAAGTACCTTCTGTCTCTGAAGGACCCTTGTAGCAAGGGAATCATATCCCCTGTGGAAATGCTCTTCCTGTTAAAAGGCCATCATGGATGCTAACTGAAAGCCACCATTTTCTCACTATACTCATCTACCCATTCTCTGACTCTCCTCTCAGGTCCTAATGCAGCTACCTAGCTTGACAGCAGATCCTGGAGACAGAGCATCACATGTCTTCATGTAACAGAACTATTCCTCTTCCTTATCAGTCTTTCTCTCCCCAATCTTAGGACTATAAGATATGAAGACAGTGGCAGAATCAGTCACTAAGAACACATGACTATGTCCATAAGCAGCAGTAGAGATCTGGTCTAGACAAGGTTGATGAGGTATCTCTTGGTTTCTCTGAACTTTTTCAGGTCACTGATGTCTTTTATTTTTTTACCCCATTTTTCTGCTTTTTCCAACCTTTACTTTTCTTAGGTAAAATTTTGGGACATGACCACCCTGGAGTGTTGCTGGACATTGCCTTCTCTTGGAGGTTTTGCCTACAGCCTGGCCTTTTCTCCCGTGGACATGGGCTCCCTGGCCATAGGTGTTGGGGATGGCATGATCCAGGTGTGGAATACACTCTCCATAAAGAACAACTCTGGTCACTGATGTCTTGAGGACAATCTTGGTCCTCATCTCACATATCTCAGAGAGGTCTTGGACTTTAAATGGCTTCACTAGCCTGCCATCCATAACTTTATACATTATGAAATACCTAGCTCCTACACAGTACTGGTGATAGGAGGACCCTGATATGGATCTTCATAATGGGTAAGAGAGAAAGCAAAGAAGCAACAATGGCCCTAAAGCAGCACCTCCTGCTACATTAATGAACAGCCGGGAATACACCCAATTAGACCAGGCATCTCCTTACTTTTGCAGCATTTCTGAGACACACAATTGCCAAGCCCTCTGTATACAATTGAGTGAGTTCAGGTGCTCTTTAAAAATACCTGACAGAAAGCCCCAGGGTCCCCCCAGCCTTGGGATGCAGATTGTATGCCCATAGGGTGCTGATGTTCCTAAAGCTTGCATCATGGATTGGGGAGACCTGGCTGCTAGATGCCTGACTTTGGTATGCCCCAGTATGAGTCCTTTTAATCTTCAAAAACCAGATAAAACCTCAGTCTCATGGTAAGGACCGCCATTTATATTTTAAATGTGATACATTTGGTTTTATTGTCTCATTTGCAATTCCTCTGGGACAGGACAAGGACTCTTGGTTCTGCAGCAATACAGATCTCAGAAATGGTAAGGCTTTTGAAAAATAGATGTGAGCTATTATATACAATAAAATACAATATGAAAAAGAGGGTTTTTTTTTTTTCGAGACAGGGTTTCTCTGTATAGCCCTGGCTGTCCTGGAACTCACTTTGTAGACCAGGCTGGCCTTAAACTCAGAAATTCATCTGGCTCTGCCTCCCAAGTGCTGGGATTAAAGGTGTGTGCCACCACCACCCAAGGATTTTTTTTTTATTGACAAAATTCTCTGAACAGTCATCTTGCCAAAGGAAACATAACACATGACAATGGACAAAGATGCTTGCGCCTCTCTGTCATCAGGAAACTGCAAGAGAAGCAGTACACATAAGAGCAAAGATGCAAAATGCTGAGCACACAAAATGGGAACAAGAACACTCCTTCATATTTAATGAGTGGATAATTACAGGAGTTTATTCATAAGTATGACAACTAGGAATCAACCAAGATGGTAGTCAGTAGAAGAGTTGATATAAAAGTTATGGCATCTCTAAACAATGGAATATTATTCAGCAATAAAGAGAAATGAGTCACCTAGCCACAAAAGACATATAAGAATGTTAAGTGTATATTTCTAACAAAAAGAAGGCAGTTTGAAAAGGCTTTAATCTATAGGACCTATAAAAAAAAAAGCAAAACTACAGAAAGGGTATAAAAAACATCATTATTGGGGTTGGGGAGGAGAAAGGAATGATTTGGTAGAATACAACAGGTTTTGGAGACAATGAAACTCCTATGTGAAACTATACTAGTGGGTACATGGCACTGTACTTAAGAACAAATCCAGAGTCCAACAATGAACCAGAATGTAAGGTGTGGGTGCCAGTTGCTAAAAGTGCAGGTCCATCAACTGTGCACACGTGTATTCTACAGTGCAGTTTTGATAGGGGGATTAGGAATACATATGAAATTTTGCTTTCTTCTTAATTTTTCTGTGGATCAAAAACTCACCTAGATATATTTCTTTTAACAAAAAATAAAATAATATAATATAAAATAAAATAAAAAATAAGTGTTAAAGGGCACCAAGTTTTGTCAGGGTAAATATTTTATTCCCAAATTCTTGGCATTCACACACACACACACTATATGTGACTCTTCCTCTGGGTCATGATCACTGGTAGAGACTTCTGAGTTCTTGATATTTCTTCAACAAAAAATAGTACATTACTTTGGCATCTTATATTGTATTGAAGACAACTGAGTTGGTAGAGATCAAAGAGGCTCCTGAGAAAACCTCTCCTGAACAGATGTATGCTGTTTACCTCAACCCTACCACAATCAACAATTTCTGCATCAGTACCAACCTGCCTAATACAAGGAATAGATCTTGGATCTTAATTTAAAATCACTAAAGTAATATTTCTCTACCTAATCAATCTTTTGGCCTTCTTTGGAAGCTTATATTTCTAGTTCCTAAACCAATTCAAAGTGTCTAAATCAAGAGGTACAATAGCGTAGCTTGGTGAACTGATGCTGTTTAAGTTTGTGAGGAACCGGCCACTCAGAGGAGTGGACATGTGTGTTGGTTAATTTTATGTCCATTTGACCCAAGCTAGAGTCATTTGAGAAGAGGGAACCTCAATTGAGAAAATTTCCCCATAAGACTGGCTTGTAGCCAAGTCTGTAGTGCAATTTCTTGATTAATAATTGATGTGGGTGAGTCCAGCTCCTTGGGAGTGGTTCCCTCCTTGAGCAAGCAGTCCTTGATGGAATAAAAAAACAGTTTGAGCAAGACATAGAGAGAAAGCCTGTAAGTAGCATTTCTCCATGGCTTCTACTTCAGCTCCTGCCTCCAGGTTCTTGCCTTGAGTTTCCTCAGTGATTAGGTATAAACTGAGAGTTGTAAGCTGAATTAAACCCTTTTCTCCACAACTTGAATTTGGTCAAGGTGTTTTATCACAGCAGTTGAAGCTGTAACTAAAACATCTTATGAATGGAGAGCTTCATCAGTCCATCCATCAATCAGTGTCCTCAGTCAAGTGGAGAACACCCAAAAGGGTAATTCGTTCAGACTGCTAGTAAGGATGTACATCCACAGGAATCATCCTACTGAAGTCAACTTTCCAGTTTGCAACAGACCCTGCCCGAAGTGGTTCTGAGCATGCTGGAAGGACTTCTTTTCACATGCCAAACACCTGGGATGTATCCTCAAAGAGTGTGGTGATGAACATCTGGAGAGAACAGCTAGGCATTGTATTGCAGTTCAAAGAAGACTCCCATAGTGCCATGGAGAGGCTAGCACACAGAAATGAATACCCAGGAGCAACTGAGAGGGAAATACATTTAGTGAGCACCTGTTCATGGTGTGCATGTAGAACACACACACACACACACACACACACACACACACACACACAAACGCACACACACACATACACACAAAGGCATGACTGATATAGGTTCCCCCATGTACTTGGTAGTGAACCACCTAAAAGTAAGTAAAGCAAGGGACCATTGAACACTTTTATTTTGCAGCTCACACAATTGAAACCAGTATGAGGAACTTGAAGGGGTCCAGGCCACGGTTGGAAGCAAAGTCACGCCTGGGAACTGTTCTTCAGCACTAGCTTGTTCTTAGAGAGCCCAGACACAAGCTACTGCCAATTCTATGTGACTTCTTTTGGAGTTCTGGTAGCTAGAAGCACCAAGGATACCCATCCTTCCCCAATGCCCTGAGGCAGTTCTGAACTCCAGATGTGCACCTTGTCTCCAGAGGTCAATGAATTCTTCCAGGCTGCAAATTCTTTTTCTTGCTTCAAGTCTCTCCTGGGAGGTGGAGATCTCAAACTTACTTTTCCCTGAGCCATATTTAGGCACAGCTGGGGAAACAACCTTATGGTCTCCATCCCTTTAAAGCTTCCTTTCAGGAAAGAGGTAAAATCAGCAAGTGCATACATGGTCAGGGTTGCATAGCACCAAGGGTTCCTCAGAATTGGCTGTCACACATCAGCCAGTGCTGACAGGGGAGCTGATCCAGGAAACTACTTCCTGTCCACCAGGAAGCTCCCCCAAACTATTCGCATTTGAAATAACAGCAAACAATAACAACAATATTAATAGTAACCTGACTGTCTGACAGTATCTGTTGGTTTTGATAACTGTGAGGTCTCTGAGGAAGGGAAGAGACAATTAAGGCAGGCAAGGAGGGGATAGTAGAAAGAAGGGAGACAGGAAGAAAAGGCGGGAGGTAGGAAGGGGAGAGAAAAATGAGGATCTGAAATGTTTCAAGGCTTCTGGCTTCCCAAAGGGCTCCGAGTTCAAGTTTCAGAAATTCATAGTAGTGTTTTGATGTTCTAGAATCTTCATGGGCCCTTCATATTACTTGGCCGGGCAGCGAGGCTGGCAAAGTACGCACACTGGGACGGGTCACATTGGCCAGGAGGGCCAGGAGGACCAGGAGGGCCAGGATGTCCAGCTGGTCCTGTCTCTCCCTGAGGGCCAGGGCTTCCTGGAAGTCCATCTTTAGCATATCCAGGTTCTCCAGGTTGGCCTGGCCCAGGAAGCAAAAGAAACAGAAGGCAGTTTACATTCTTTATCCAGGAGTGAAACAGCCCTGTAATCTTTGTACTGCGAACTAGGGTTCGATGTGTACTCAGAGAGAATAGCCTCTGTTGGTGCTCTAGACTGAGAAAGAGAATGGTCCACGTGGGCATCAGGTAGAACAGCACCTTTGCAAGCAGGAGCAGCACCTTCACTGTCTGAGACAGGGAAGAAATCCAGACACCAGGGAAGAGAAATAGACGAGGGCAGCTCAAGGCCCCTAGGGTGGAAGCTTTCCACTCAAGTCAGGCGAGAAAGCCAAACGCTATTCTCTCACACAGTCTTATAGACACATCTGAATTCAGAATGGGACACTAAAACAACCTAGTGAGCCTTGGCCTGGTGTACCTGTTCTTACAGGGACACCTGATGACCTTGAAAAAAAATCAAAATTCAAATAGCCTTGGATCTATTAACTTCGCTCAACTTTACTTGTTAAATCTGAACCACATACTTACCTATATTATTCTATTATATCAAGTAAAAAATACAACATCTAGGATATACATAACTGGCCATTATAGAGTCTAAAATTTAGACTGAGAGAATATTACATATAAATAAACTGCTTTGCCTATACTTACCAAGTGTACTATGGTATCATGTAATTCATCTAGCTTCCTCTTTTGCCTGAACAACTGGGAAGCTTGGTGCTAGGTAATGTTGGCCAACTTGGCTACCACGTTCTACAGGTCACATTCTCCCTCACTTCTTAGCACGTTGTCAAAGTATTTCTTAGAATGTAATAAAAAAGTGAACCTTTCTGCTGTGAGTGTCTTTAGAACTTTGGAACTGTGCTGATGTTCTGAGAAGCGTTACTTAGTGCACAGCTCTGTTTACAAGAAACCCTTGGTTCAGCTATGCTAATCACCCCTTCCACTGAGAGGTACTGCCAAGGGTCCCTGATTCAATCTTGCCAGGTATAACCTGCCAGATAGTCTATATACACTCTCCTCTAGATGGACTCCAATCTGCCGTTCTACAACTTCTCCTATTTCAGAGTAGTACTTACTTTATATTCTATTTAAAAAATAAGCAAAATAAAAACAGTATTTATGTAACATTACCATCTCTAATAGAATAGATGGTGAGGTGGAATTTGACAATCTTGAGTTGAGAGTCTTGTCATTCTCCTCTTTCCAGTGTGACAAGTGCTACTACCGTCAGGAGCTCTTCCAGTATAGCCACCAGGCACAGTGGTCAACCGGTTGCCATTTCCCTAGTTATTTCTAGGTTTCAGAAGTGGAAGTCCCAGGATCCTACCATCCCTCAGCTCCAAGAGAGCTGGCCTTTGGCTAAACCTTTGACTAAGTTTCCCTGGGTATATTCTGAGAAATATTAATGAACGAGTATGGGATTTAAGAAGATGGCTGTCACCTTGCCTATGGAGTTCTAACCACTTAAGGTGAGTTCACGTATAGATGGAAAGTCCTAAGGAGAGATGCATCTCTAACATTCTCAAACTCATTTAAAATATGACAACCTCTCTCGCCAGGTCCATTTTTCACAATATTTGGTCATTTATTATTTTTAATTGAAACATAATAATTCTGTATATTTCTGGGGTATGATATGTGTTTAATGAGTACTTATTCATGTTTGTTTCATTTGTATTCTCTTTTGCTTTCATTTAAGTACTTGAAGTATTGGTGAACACCAGAAAAAGATGTCAAATCCCCTGGAACTAGAGTCACAGATGTTTTTGAGCTGCCTGGTGAGTGCTGGCAATCAAACCCAGTTCCTCTACAAAAAGCAGACAGTGCTTCTAATCTCTGAGCCAAATATTCAGCCTTACAATGAAAATTTTTAGGGGAGGTCATGGGTACAATATGCAATGAACAAATTGCTTCTGAGTCATCCCAAATATTGATCATATCTTTACATAGGAAACATCACTATACTTTATTCTGGCCATTTTGGAATAGTAAATAAGCCATTGGGACGTTGAATTTGGAAGGTATGCCTCATGGATTTGAGAAATATTCCATTAAACAGTTAGTTCTCTTTTTCTCCTTAGAGTGGCCCAAGTCCTCCTCTCTTCTCACAAGCAAGAGTAGCACTGTGTGGCCCTGCCTCCATGGTTAAGGCCCACCCAGCCTGAGACCCTGATCCTTCATACCTGGTATTCCAGGGGGACCCATCTCTCCTCGGAGGCCAACTCCAGGTGTGCCAGGGTCACCTTTGGCTCCTCTTTCACCTGATGGGAAGAATATGCATCTTGAGTGGTGGAGAGCCATGATAAGGGCAGAGACAGAGAGTCTCAAACCACAGGATACCCTGTGTCACTGATACAGCCCAATATCACTGAAACAGTGCACTTGCACCAGCCTGTTCACAATACTCTTCATGTAAATTACCCTCCCCCCACATACACACACACATAAACACACACTCCAGCATATTTTCAGACTCAGAATATATGAAAACAAACAGAAGCTTTCTTCTGAACACACTTTCAGATACACATTTTTATACATACACATCACCCATTGATCCAGTTACATAACAAATTTACACATTCACACACATAGAAGCAAATACAAAGTACACAGTTACACATTTGCTAAGCCATGGGTACCCAAATTCACACACCCACAACTCACACATATCAGCCTGCATGTATGACATGATTACTGGTGTACATGCCAGTGCACTCAAAGCTTCTTGTCCGAACTTTCATGAAGAAGGAATTGGGTTGATAAATAAATGAATTCAACATACTAGGGGATGTGGCAACATATAGTCATGAGACTCAGCTCTGATCTAAGGAATACCCAAATCTAATAAGACAATGGAACATACAAGGGACACTCCATAAGAGACAGATGATAAGTACCATCCTAAGAATTAAAAAAAAAAAAATGACACATATATGACATATAGTCTCAAGGAGAGAGAGAAAGAGAAGGGGGAGGGAAGGAGAGATCATGTTCTCCAGAGGGATATTTGGATCATATCTGAGAAAAGAGCTTCCAGGTTTGACTTAACTGGGACTGCCACTATCAATAATACTGTGTTCAATACTATTACTTCCACCACTAGTATGTTTGCTACAGCTAGTATCAATTCTACTGGCAATGTTACCTCTACCAATGGTGTTATTGGCATGACAAGAACAGAAAGAAGAGTCCCAAGCAAAGACACTGGAATCTCTCTTTCAAATTATTTTACTAGGAATTAATACATTTTATTATATTGTTTCCAAAGTGTCTCCCGGATATAACATTTTTTTTTCTAATCTAAATTTAAAGCTAATGGCTCACTAGCTTTTAGAACACTAATCATATTTTTTATGTGTGTGGTGTTGTTTTGGGGTTCTGTACTTATTGATTTATATTGTTTAAGTGTATGAATGTTTTGCCTGCATATATGCATGTATATAACATGTGTGCCTGGTACCTGAGAAGTGAAGGAGAGAATATTGGATAACCTGGAACTGCAGTTATGAGCACTCATGTTGATGCTGGGGACTGAACCCTGGTCCTCTTCAGCTGCAGCAGGAGCTCTTAATCACAAAGCAGTTCCTCTCCAGCTCCTCGCCTTCACTTTTGTAACTGTTAGACCTGGTCAGTATTCTGCCACAATCCAATGTAGTCTATAAAGTACATTTCCTATGGGCATGTATTTTGTGTACTTTGTTTTATGGATGAATGCAAATAGTCAGGAACACACAAATTTAACCAAAACCCCTTTAAACAGAAGAAATATCACAGGGGATAGATGGCTAAACAGTTATAAGGATATGCCAGATCAAAAGAGAAGTTGTTAGGTTCATCTGATTCCTTAGTGTAAGGTCACCAAAATGAACGCAAAAGTCCACCCATCAGGAGGAAGCGGACCAGGCTTGGAAGTTTGGAGTCTAGTCCTCCATCTCTGCTTCATGTCTGCTTGCCTGCAGAAAGCATTCTGACCTGCTTGCCACTGTGCAGCCTGGGGCAGGCTCTTCTACTTAAAGAGGAGCTCTAATGCTCAGATAGGTTACCCAGACAAAGAGCCAGACAGCTAGTGGCCATTTTAGCTCAAAACCCTTTGGCTGGATTTTAAAGCTGGTATTTAATATTTATTGCCTGGAGATTAAATGGTATATCACTCAGTCAGTTCCAAACTGGGTGGGGGAAGACGAAAACATTTGCATCGCCCCTGTAACTTGAGCAAGGGAGATGGAAAGAAAACAAGAAAAAAAGGGGGGCAGGTTCAGTCTTCCTGGCATAATTTCTCAAAACTGTCAAGTAAGAAAATCTTGAATGTATGAAAAAAATTACGTGATGCCAAAATTCAGTGTTGCCGGGCTGATGGAAATGAAAACAAGATGAATAATGCAGGCTCTGCCAGGTGTACATCCCACATCCAAGCCCTGATTCAGCACAGTTTCAGACATGCTGTCCACTCACCTTTGGGGCCCATGGGTCCAGAGGGTCCTTCCAGACCACCTTGGCCAGGACGGCCTGGCTCACCCATGGGGCCTGTCCGGCCTGGCAGCCCATCTTTCCCTGGAGGTCCTGGGGGCCCAGGTCTGCCTTGAGAGGACTTTATGTGTGCTGGAGGCATCTGGGCCAGGAGGTAGGCAAGTTTGGCTACGGAATGGGAAGAAGAGAGAAGTTCCTGAGGAACGTAGAGACGATGAGGGGCGTGATGGCAGTGCACTGCAAGCTAGAACTGCAAGCAAAAAACAACTGGGGCTGAAGACAAGGAACAGCTCCCGTACGCACACTTTCTGACTGCGTGGATGTCTACAGGAGCAGGAGCAGCAGAAATGAATTAATAGTAGTATTAACAGTGCAGGAGCAGCAGCATTGCTTTTTGTCATGGCAGCAGCAGTAAATAGCAGTGGCTGTAACTGTCAGTTGGAGAAACTGAGGCCTGGGATGTTTAAGTGGCTTACACAAACCTATTTAGTGACTTTCATCTTTTGAATCAAGTCCCACATCAACAACCAAAGAGCCAAATAAGCTGTTAATTGGAGACGCTCACACACCTGTGATACCAGCGTTATAAAATCTATTTAAAACCCACAGCTCCAACCGTGAGTGGGCTCACTTTCCTGGGGGACACTGGATCCAGTGCTTACCTCCCGGCTACCAAAAGCCACCTAAGTTTGTATAGTCAGAGAGCATTGGATGCAAATGCCTGTCCAACGGGTGGAGTGGCTAGGATAAACACTAACATTTTGGCTGATAAGAGTAAAGAAGAGGTAGGATTTCTGCCTGCCTCATTGACTCCTTTACCCTTGCACCTTCACAAGGCCCAGGGGTCTGTGGATGCTACCTAAGTGACCTTGACAATTTGATGAATTTGTCTGGGTCTTTGATTTTCTTATCTTTGCTGGAAGTTGATATTTCTTCCTCAGAGGCTGTTTGAAAGGGACTCATTCCAGCAGATGTTCCCAGGCCCCTTAAAAACAAGTGGTTGACACTCCACTAGGGCAGAAGCCATTCCATCACTGACAAGTCTATCATTCAAGAGGTAGAACTTGGAACTCCCACACACAAGTTCTTAGACTTGCCCTGTCCAGTGGGGCTCACATCCTTTCAAGCCAGTCCCTGCCTACGCTCACCTTTCACATCTACAGCCCATGCATATTTACTTAGATTCCAGAGGGGCACTTTGCTTCTACATCCTCGTATCCAGCACAGTCCGAATGTGTGAGACACACAATACTGGGACATGGGACAAGGGACATGCAACATGGGAGTGGAAGCACCTTTAGGATTCACTTCTTTCATGTCACAGGTTTGTGAGCATTTTCTACTAAGCTTTTATCACAGGGCAAATGGGAAGTGTGGCTGCTACACAGACCATAGTGTTACAGTGCACATAAAATAAGGCTGTAAATCCCAAACTTATATTCCAGTAGCTCATCCTCCCTGCTCCTCACTATCCTCCCAAAAACCATGCTGTCTCCCATGGCCATTACTAGGCTGTCATTGGGCACGCTCAAGCTCTGAGAACCCTCCCATGATGGTAATCCCAAATGCTGTTACCATTCTAGCTTCCCACTCCATACCCTACCTTAAAGCTATCTGAAGCAGAGCCAACTGTTCTCTTTCAATGCCCTCTGTGCCAAAAAGAAATTACAGATGTCTTCTGAGGGCACTGCAGTAATCTTCTCTGTCTTCTGACTTACCTCTTCCTCTGTAGTTCAATGAGGCTCCCTACAACCCTTCGCAGAACACTGATTAATCATGCACATGGTCGAATACACAGAAAGTGTAGGTGATCACCACACAGCAGATGGTAGTATCTGGCATCATCATTCACTAGAGTCATTGTCAATAGAGGTGACCAGGAAGAAGCTGAGAGAGGATCTGAAGTGTAAAGCTGGGCCCTCAAGTTACTTCTCAAGCTTGCTGCTCCACACTCACCTGGCCCAATACTTAATGATGAAAGCAACAACTGCTCACTGGGGATTTTACCCTGGCAGCAGCAATAAAGTCAAGTTACTCACCTTCTAGCTGCTTCCCAAGCTCTTCCTGAATCAGGCGCCGTAAAGTATCAATGGATGGAGACTCGCCCTAGGAGAGAGGGAAGCAGTTACTCAGCTTCCCAGTAACTCTCCTCCTCAAAGATCCCGGGGTCACCCTCAAAATCAAGAAGCTTGTGAGCAGCACAGACAAGGGCAATCACACCCTCTATCTACCCCATGCCACATCAGCAGCACATTCATCTCTTCTTTGTTATTCAGAGCATGCCATTAGCATGGCACTTGGACTTTAGGTTTTCGGAGTCACAATTTCCTTTCCTATGAACCTATATCTTCTTTAGTGTATTCTCTCCTGGTATATACCATTGCACCCATAAAACCAGCCATATATTGGGCCTCAGCAGCATGGCTCCAAAGGCTCTCCTACCTCCAGAACATAGTATATGAGCTGCCTCCTATGTGAAATTGAGTTTGACTCTCCTGGTTAGAATCTTTCTTCTATAGTCCCTAGGGCCAATTCTGTCCTGTTCAAGTCCACACTGGCCACAAGCAGGTAGTGAAAGCTGAGGAATTTATAGGAAAGGCTAAGTGTTCACATTGTGATGATAATTCTCAGAATGGCTTTGGAAAGGATTCTCTATGCCCTATCAGGATCACTCTTTCCTATTTGACTTCTGTAGGGTAGTGCTACCCTTAAGAATGGGTACCCCTGTGCTTTTATCAGTACAACATATTGCACAGAATAGATCCTTGTTATCTTATTCTTCTATGGCCAGAAACCTTTGTATTAGCCCCAGATGCTCCATTGCTCTACATAGTAAGGGGACACACAGAGCTTGGCAAGGCTTCATGAGGGCTTTGGATATCAACTGAGTCAACTGAGTCTTTTTAATTTCCCTTGCCTTGGCCAAGAGGGACAGGCTTGGGCACCAAGATCTTTAGAATCACGACAACCAGAAGCAAATGGTGAAGCCACAGAAGGTCAGAGAACAGGGAGTGACCATGCCTGTGTTGAGGGAACATAAAACTCTCCAGATGACTAAGCAGGCTGCCAAGGAGAAGAAGTCACAGGGAGCAGACAACAATGCCCATCAAGGGTTCAGTTCCTGTCACCTAACTAACAACCTATGTCTGTGATACAGAGCAAGATAAAGAGTTTTGCCACTAGAATGACATAGGTGTAAAGAAAGTCATCAAGCTTTCTGGTCACATTCAGTGCCCAGGACAGTAGAGAGGACTGTCACGCCCTGCAGTGAATGGATAGTGAACCACCCATGATGCTTGTTGGACCAATAAGACCTCATCTTCTCAATTACCTCTGCCCAAGGTACCAAGAAAGAAGGGATTTACAGCTCAAGACATTAAGCCTTGGCAGTTATCATCCTTGGGGCAGAAGGAATGGCAAAGATGAGAATCTGTTACTGAACATCTCTGGAGCTACATGGGCAATGCCACTTTATCCTAACAAGTGTGGAGAACATTTCTCAAAGGCTAGGCACAGAGAGAGGGAGTGCTCTGTCCCTTGCTGTAAAGCCATTCCCCAGAAACCTTGTATCTGCATGCTGTTCTCCCCAAAGACCACAAACTCCATTTCACTTCCATTCTCATGGAATCTTATGTCTGAAATTTTACCATCATCCTTACCCGCAGTCCTGGAAATCCTGGCTGGCCAGGTGGCCCTGGGGGCCCAGGAGGGCCACTCTCCCCTGGTTGTCCTTGGGGGCCCATTAGGCCAGTATGACCCTTGTGGCCTGGGGTTCCAGGGTCTCCAGGCTGGCCCTTCCCACCTGGTGGTCCTTTGTCACCTTTGATCCCAGGGTCCCCCTAAATAGAAGAGAAGAATATATCAGCAAGTAACTATGTACTAGGAACGGAACTGAATACACAAACTCAAGTCTAAGCTACTATCACCTTTGTGTTGGGACCCTGGGAGGTGTGTGTGTTTTGTGTTGTTGGGGTGGGAGGGTCTAAGCCCTGAATGAGTCAAGGATGAGTCCAAAAGGAAGGATCAGAATTATCGCATCCATAGTCCTGATTTACAAAACTGGTTAAGAGAGCCCAGAGATAGAATCCTACCTTATACAGCCTTGTGCAAGTCAGGGGGAAAACTTTTATTTTTGAAACCCACCACAAATAAGCCACTAACAAGGCTGTCACTATAAGAGAAGCAAGGAATACTGATATCCTCATACTACAGAGCACACTACAGTTGCCAACTGGGGCTGCTTATCAGAGATTAGGTGGACAGACACCAGGTATTATTACAGTATGAAAAGTTATAACTATAGAACAGTGTTCACAGTGTGTAAAAAAAAAATGGAGAAGAATAAAAATATTCCTAAGATGTTTTGTTGACATAAAACATTGGGTTCATGTAAGGATGTGGTTAATTGTAAGGATGGCAGGAAGGGGTCTAGAGAGATATTCAGTAGTTTGCCATGCAATAATGAGGATTTGAATTTGGATCTCAAGTACCCACACAAGAACCAGGTGTGATTGCTTACATCTGGGGGCACAGATAGGCAGAACCCTGGGGCTTACTAGTCTGGCAACTTGGTAGCCTCTGGATTCAATGAGAACCTATCTCAACCAATAAAGAGGAGAGTGATTGAGGAAGATACCTAACTACAGGCCTGAGCATACACGTGTATACATTCACAGATGCATTTGTCTACAGGAACACATGCACATGTATACTAGACATACACACATACACACACACACACACAAACACACACACACATGCCTATCAGGGAGAAGGATTGAACAGAGCTGTCAAATTACACATTTTAAAAACAGGAAGAATTTTAGTGAGCTTAATGGCATAGGCCTGCCTGCTATTATAACTACTCAGGAGGCCAACGGGAAGTTATTGTAAATTTAAGGTATGCTTAAGGTTACCCAGGTGCTGTGTGTTCAAAGCCAGCCTGGACAAGTTAGAGGGTTATATCACAAACTACAATGTAAAGGGCTATAGCTCAGTTACAAAGTACTTCCTTAGAATGCACAAGCCCCAACATTCAGTCTGTACTACTACAGTGCACACACACACACACACACACACACACACGAGTGTTAAGACAAACTCTAACTAATTGTGCATCCCTGAAAATGGATGTGAAAAGGGGGCCGAACTATCACTCCACCCCTGCAGTGGTTTTGGCCTCTGTGAGTAGGAGTGACAGTCTACTAGATGAGCAACCTTTTCTTGTAGGCCTTTTCTCAGACCCAATGAGTCCATGGAGGATTGGCAGACTCACTTCCTGGTACTTATGCTGCTGGGGCCCTCGCCCCTCAGTGAATCAGATTCTGAAATTCTGTGTCAATGAGTTGGGGCACAGTAACTCCAGGGCAGGCAGCCTAGTAATTGGCCTTAGGTACTACTGTGTATCTGGCCAGCGAGTCTCAGTGGATAGTGAGAACTGAATACACAGAAGCCATATTAAGGCTCTCAGAGTACAATGGAGCCATAACCATTGTGACACAGCACAGAAAGGGAGGGGCAGGAAAAAGAAGGAGACTCAAGATGGAACCAAATGTGGCGTTGCCATCAACATGGCAAGGAGCCACTGGGAAGGAATAGAGCATGGTTCTGAAATAGAGAAACATTCCATGGAAAAGGTGATCTGCTGGGGTGGGGGTGGGGTAAAAGTGAAGGCACATCCATTTTGAAACACCTTCATCTGTGTACAGAGACTCCAGAGTGCAAGGCAGATACACAGGAATGGGACTTTGAGGTGAGAAGGGAGATATGCCTGACTTCCACTGCATTCCCTCTTGTCATGTCTGCTCTTTAACCAGGCCCCTGCATAGCTTTCAATTTTTCAACAATAAAGTATCAATGATTTTTGACAATTTAATTTAGGCAAACCCAAAAGAACTGCTCCGGTTTTGCAGGTCTGGTGCACCTCATGGGGTCTTTAAATATTGCTGGATGATCTTGGATTCAGAGGTATAGAACACTCTGTTGAGTCACCTGGATGTCACGCCCCACCATGCATGTGGCATGGCCTTTTCTATTCAACAACCTTCCTGTGCGATTAAAATATCTGTCCCCTATTTTAAACACTCCCAGGATGAAGGATTGAGGAATATAAGCACTTGGTGGCAAGGTTCCATGGAACCACTTAACAAAGGACAGGCAAGCTCCCAAGTTATTGATTGTGTATGAAGAACAGCTTCCTGTCTGTGGGATGAACACTCTGGCTCTGAACCAGGATTCATGCCCATACTCCTAGGCAATCACTCTCAAGACCCCTGAGTGAAACTCTCATGAGAAAATCAACTCAGTTGTGCGCAAGTACAAGGCTCCAATATTCAAGATCAAACAGCCACAGGACAGTGGGAATAAAGTCATCTGAAGGAGAAACACGAAGGGAAGGCAAGAATGGCAGAGACCACTTCCAGCTCTCTCTTCCCAAGCTGCAGGAAAAGCCTGCCAGCTAGTTACCCATCCAACTTGTGAAGAAAGCTGAGATAAATTCTTTGCAGGACCATGGAAAACAACTATGGGTGGGGGTGGAGGACCAGATACCATCCATGTAGTATAACAGCTGACCAGACACAGGACTGTAAGCAAACCAGCCGTGCACAGCCCTGACTGGAGCAAGAACCTGTGCGGGTGAGTGTGAGAATGCTGCCTGCCCCCTCCCTCACTTCTGCAAGAAAAATGTCTCTCCCCTGTTGGTTTCTGGAAAAAAAATGAAATGTAAAGAAAGACTTTCAGAGTGTGGCGCCAAGGCGACTCATTATGGGAAAATCTGTTCCCTTGTCACCTCCAGTGACAAATCTGGCTCCCAGCAAATTGGCACTTAGGGATCCAGGCACATCCTGCATGCGCCTTCACACATGGTGAGCAGAGAATCTGTCAGAGTCTCCCAACACTTGCCTTGCATTGATAATTATGGTTATGATTTTATTCCTCAAACTAACCAAAAAAGAAACAAGAAGGAAAACTGACTATGTCAGTATCGGCGCGGGGGGG
>NW_022196893.1:2549599-2558423 GCF_008632895.1 Mastomys coucha
AACCCTACTGTGTGAAGGGCTTGAGATTCTTTTTCATGAAAAGTAATAACAGAAGACAGCAGTCAAGGTTGGAGTACTTATTAACTGCCATTAATAAATTCTGACCTTGCAACTATGAGGTCACCTCAGATGGCTGCACATCCCCACTTACCCTCTCTCCTTTGGATCCTGGCTCTCCAGGCTTCCCAGGAGCACCCTGCAATGAGATAAGAGGACAGTAGTCACTTTACCACTGCTATCTATGCCTCCATCTATGCCTCCATCTTTGCCTTTCCTCTACATAGGACTTCCTGGAGGAAAGGGATGCTGGAGAAACAAAGATCCCCACCTACCTCACCCCTACCCCTAAATCTTATACCGGGTCAGTCTGGATGTCAAGCCTCTCCCTCTTCATTCCTTTACTCCTGCCCTTGCCCATTCTTAACCTGGGACAACATGAGCCAATGGTATGGCTTCTTTGATGTCTTCCTCTGCTTCTCTGAAAAAACATGACTCTCCTTTGAACTCATTGTCCTTGCTTACTAGGTTAAGTTGGAGGCAAATGCCTCCTCTCCCAGTTCTGAAAGTTGTTCCTAGACTCACAGCCTGATACAAAGGTAGGTATGGGTATACCAATTTTGGTATACAGCAAACAGTTTTGCTTTCTATAATAGAATCACATGAAGGTCCCATAGTAATTCCAGGAGGAAAAAAAAATACACATGACATTGGATGAATGGCTCTGGAGGGCAGAGCAAAGAGGACGCTTCAGTGATTAAACAATTGATCTCTGTCAAGCAGGTCACATTTGAAAGAGAATGTGGATTGGGTTAGAGAAGATTAGCCAGGTCTAATTAGCCTGAATTTTATTCTGGAGGGCAATGTAGATAGAGGTAAAGAGAACTCATGTAGGAAGCAACCCAACTGAGAGCTCACAGAGTTGTTGCAACCTTCAGAAATGGAAGTGGGGGCATTATTGCCTACAACTTAACCTGGTAAGTAAGAACAATGATTGGTCAGCAAGTGAGGTTCAGGAGGGGGTCTAGTAAGTGATAAGGTATGTCTAGGCCAAAAGCACAGGGTACTTAGACTTGGAATATTTGATCCAGCTTCAAGGAAGGTAACCTCTTATAACAGTAGCCCAAAGGCAAACAGTGGCAAGGGTGTTGTCTTTCAAGGCAAGAGTGCAGGCTTTGATACCCATGTAAGCAATTTCCCTAAAAGTCTTTTCTTCACATCCTTCATTCTATTAATTTACCCCCAAACACATCTGGCGCCTTCTCTGAGCTAGGTTCATGTGCTTAGTTAGACAGGACAGAGCAGATGATCAACAGATCAGGTCAACAATTGTTTTCATCTGCTGGTCTACAGAGAAAGAGAAGGAATGGTAGGTGAAAGTACACACACACACACAGAGAGAGAGAGAGGGAGAGAGGGAGAGAGAGAGAGATGGAGAGAGAGAGAGAGAAAGGGAGACAGGGAGAGGGAGAGAAAGAGACAGGGAGAGGGAGAGAGAGAGAGAGAACTGAAAACCAATTAAGTATTTAATTTCGAGATCAGAGTGGATGCAGCTGACAGGAGGAGAGAGAGAACTCAGAAGAACAAGGGTGCCTCAGGAGCTATTTGCACTATCATGGGAAAGCACAGTTGTAGTCTGAACTGTACAGTGGCATAAAATGTTGATCTCCAGGTGCTGTAGAAGGTCACGGCTGGACAGAGGCAACCATTAGGGAAGTTACTACAATGGTCCTTGCAAGAAAGAATTTTGAGCTGGGCAGAATCCATTCTGAAGAACTGAGAGGCACCACAATGAAAAGTTGGAAGATTTTGCTGACACAAGGATGCTGAAGGGTGGCTGAGGAGATATGTCCACCTACCTGGTGTCCTGTCGACTGTAAAGCTTTTGACAAGTCTTTTAAACTAAAATGCAAAGCCACAGTCCAGAAAGCACACTGACACTGGTGGAGGAGTTTTGATAAGCTCAGGGCTTGCTTCTTAGCCCATCTGTGGTTCCCACAGGAAAGGTCTACCAAGGAGAAAGGGCAGTGTTGAGAAATACTTGCCTCCTTTCCTGGGGCTCCTATCTCTCCTGCTTCTCCCTGTAAAATGAACATGAGGTCAGTGGGACTCAATAGCACCATCCAGGGCACGTGAATCTTCATGGCAGATGTTTCATTTATCACGTTCCAGAAAAGACAGCAGTCAGTGATCCAGATAGTCTACCTTTCAAGACCATCCCTCCCACTTGCAGCCTTCTCGTCAGTGCATGCAGGAAAAAGTAAAGAATTGCCACACAATATAAGAAACCCTCTGTTTATGGGCTCTTTGTCAGTGGGGTCAACATGTCTCTACTAGATAGGTCTTAAGAAGCCAGATTTATCAGTTGTCTCACGGGAGGGAGGCCACTCTTATCATCGGAGGACAATGTGTTAAGATGCCAATAAGATGGTGGAATCCAACATTAAATTGGTTCCTTTGTTGACTGGATATATGCTATTAATGACTTCCTTGCTAATCCCTTAAATTCATTGTGTCTTAATTTATTCATCTATAAATTAAGAGGAATCACTTCACCCATGTCATATGTTACCATGATACTTATTTTAACTGAGATAGGTAAAGTACAGTGACTAGCATGTAGTAAAGCTAGAGAACTGATCTGTTTCTATGATTAAGGCTTAACTTTTGAAAAACATAGGTACTTGGCTGCTCAGTGGTAGCCAAATTATAAACAAGCACTGGAAAAGAGAGCAATTGAGTAATCCAAGGAAGTAAATGGACAAGCTATATATATCTTGGACCACAGATCAGAAGTGGAGAACAGTGGACCTGATACCAGGGAGAAAGGATGGATCCAGCTCTCTTGGTGGTCACATGAAAAGGGCAGAATCCTCTGCTATATATGTCGCAGGAGCCATGGATCAGCAGTGGCAAAGGGGAAGGGGATAGGTTGGAGGATTCATGGGGGAAAGACTGGGAAGAGGGATAAAATATAAACAAATAAATTTAATAAATTTTTAAAAAGAAATAAAAAAGAAAAGGGCAGAATAAAACTAGAGGGGGTATTCAGGATTATGGGACCATTTTCCATCTTGAGATGTCACACAGAACCCCTACTATCCAGGGTACAGGCCAGGGTCTGAAGAACAATTCATGGCTTCGGTGTGGCTATGAATGAGTCCTCATTACCCCTTTAACAGCTTCAATATACTCTAGAAGGTCGAGTCTAGAGACCAAGACTAAAGCTCCAGATGGGTACAAATGTACACTGTGGCTTCGAATCTATCACCCACATGGTCTGAAACTTGCTCATTTTTATAATCATTATAAGATAAGCATCCTTCAAGCTTCAAGGCCATTATGGTCAGTGTTATCCACCACAAACACCTGCAGAGAACATCACAGTCACCTGGACTTATTGATTACTACAATGGGCTGGGTGTTACCACAGTCCTTTATGTGGATTCTCACATGTAATACATAGAGGTGAATGATGCGGTCATACCACTTGAGTGGTCATACCAATGATAGCCACCATACAGAGATGTTAAATGAGCTTCCTAAGGCCTTATAATCAGAGTACTGGGCTTTGGAATCCCATGCAAATGCCAAGTATGAGTTCTTTATGGCCTCCTAAACCATGATGCACTTTGACCCCATACCATCTCATCACAGCCTGAAAAAAAAAAAAAAATGGCCCTTAAGACATGAGTTGGCAAGGACAGTAGTGAAACTCAAGGTTACACCTAGAGCCAAGCATCTTGGCATCATTAGGTCCTCTGCTTACCGGAGGCCCACGGGGACCCTGAAACCCTGGAAGTCCTGGGCTGCCACTTTCTCCTTTGTTTCCCTTTTGGCCCTATGAAGGAAAAACAGGGAATCACTTAAAACAGGTGTCAAGTACAACCAGATTCAGAAACTTGATGACATTCCCAAGCTATGGAATGCTGAAATCCCTACCCCTTCCCTGAATTGGAGACAGGGTGGGTCAGAAAGAGACATGGAGTCTGTGAAGCTTGGTATTATGACCGAGGAACAGAGAAGGAAGATGGACAGAGGGGCAGGGGTGGGGAAAGTCAGTCTCCACTGACAGAGAGCAGCCTTTCCATTCAAGCAGTGACATCTAAGAATGCATCCTTAGAAACAACACGTATATCTAGATGTGTGCAGCATCTTTGAGGTGGGACGTTGTTTCCTATGACACTGTTAAGAATCCTGGTGTGGTGGTTGCAGCCTTTGGAGGAAGTGTTTGAGCCTAATAATGGCTTAGCTTTTCACAAAGTGTTCCCTCTTGGGCTAACTTCTCCCCTGGGTAGATCTACCCTCAGGGTCCATCCCTACCATGTATACTTTGTTTCAGTAGGAATGACAGATCCTAAATTGGAGTTCCTGATAGAGATTACTAAAATTGTCATACACTCATTGTAGTTGTCCCTGGACCAATGGGATAGTCTCTACCAGTGTGACTGGGCATCCTGAGATTTGTGGATTTCTGGTCACTTTGAATTCTATCTGGAAATTATCTAGAAAACACTGGCTAGCTCAGTGTCCTGGACATTTATAAATGGCATTTCATATTTGCAAGTGGCTCCTGAATAGATGGCAATCAAGCAAATAAAAATATAAGCAGACTAGGCAAGAATGAAATCCATACCCAGACTTCAACCTACTGAAGCCCAGAATCCACTGAAGAACCATCTTGCCCATTATGTTTCCTCACTGACTTTGCACGAACCTCAGATCCAGAATCTAGTCAGTGCCTAGAAATCTACCTGCCATATTCTTTTCAATACCTACCACTGATTTTTTTTTTTTATTCTCCACCCATCACTGCCATCTTTATTCCCATTCTTACCCTGCACCACCATTCCCTGATGTGGTCAAGGATTGCTTGGTCTGACCCTACATTTTATTTCCTTCATTTGACACTCACAGTGAAACCTTACTGTACATCTTTGACATTGAATAGTTGGAGGTGTCCAAGTTTCAGACAGAAGAGATTGAGAAATGTAGTCAAGTGTATGGAAAACTTTTAAAGCTGCATACCCAGATTCTCTGGCTTTTGGACTATATGTACCATTAAAAAATGGATCCACTCTCCAGGGCTTTCCATGATGGAGAGAAAAATCACCTGTAACATGGGACCCTTGCCCTGAAACCATTAGGAAGCTGGCGATGAATACTCACTGGGGCTCCTGGACGGCCAGGGTCTCCTGGAGATCCAGGTGATCCACTGCTGCCCTGGTAGGAGAAATAGAAATGTTTACCCTGCCAGTACTCTGTGCCAGGGAATCACCAGGCAGGGCACTGGTGCAAACTCAACTGCAGGTGGACAACTTAATTACCCAGGCTATTCTCACTCAGGCTGCCATGGTTCTCTGAAAACCACTTCATCTTGCAGAGGATGTTTTTCAACTTGTAAAAGGAGCCTATGATATTTAATTCATAACATTATTATGGAATTAAATGAGTCCGTGGGCATGAAAAGGCCTAACTCAGTGACTGGTGCCCACAGAACCACACAGTAAATGAGAGCAAGACCATCCTTCATTCATTCTTCAACTTGTAGGCTGGGCTGTGAAAAATACAAGCATAAAACGCAACACAACTCAGGAATAGCTGCGTAAATCATAAGGCTTGCCTAAGGAAGCAGGTATGCATGCTTTTCTCAATGCTCCTCTAGATCATTACTTCAATCCCAATGAATACATGAAAGTACAAAGACACAGGAGGCCAGGGTAAACACTGTCATGTACTGTCATGCAGTTGGAAACTGAAAGGATCCATTACCACGGGTTCTACGACAAACTGCCTTGAACATTCTCTAACTTGATAGTTATAATTTTGGCAAATACTTCTCAGTAAGACTTTACACAGTGGAATTCTCCTGTAATCTCAGCCATTCTGGGGAAATGACAAAGGGGATCAGGAATTTAAATGTCAGGCTCAGCTGACCTAGTGAGTTAGAAGTCTGCCTTGGCTTTGTGATGCCATTCATCAAACATAACGCACACACATACACACACACACACACACACACACACACACACAAAGATCCATTATAGAGGATATATCAGGAAGCCGGATAATTCTCCTAGCTACCCTTGTTCTAATCACAAATAAATCCCTATTGCCAAAAATGCACACCTAAGGCTCAGCAACTTCTGCCAACCAGACTTCCCACAGTATGCTTTCTCTCTGTGCTCAACTTACATCTCTGCCATGAGTCTGTGACTTGTGGCTCTTATATCCCCAGCATCTAGTAAATGGCCAACACTGAGGTTCTCTGTATAATAAAAAGACCAAGAATATCACAGAGATTCATTCAGTCAGTGTTAATCCTGGAAATGCAAGATTTGAATGATGTCTCATAACTGAGTTGCGTATTCATGAAGGTGCCAACATCCTCAAAACCTGATATAGTCCACAGCCTTCAGCTGACCCTGCCCAGGTTCCTCTTATATTACATACCAATTCCCCTTATACATCATTCACTTCTCACACCATATGCAAATGTCATCACTATTTTACATGTAGAAAAACAGAAGCACACAAATGTTAAGCCACACACCCAAGAGAAGTAAAAAAACTGAGTTGTGAGCTTAGTACTAAGCCCATCCCATACTTCACTGCCCTTGTTACAGTGGCTTGTAGGTCAGTTACCAGAAACACAACCTCTGTCTTTTCCATAAAATGTGCCTATGAGACCATGGGTATTCAAGCACCTCATCTCACCAGATGCAATCAGAAACCATGTAATATATATAACCTTATTTAATAAGGAAATAGAGGCACAGAGAAAGTCCAGGTTCTGTCTGGGATCTCAGCTAGTGAATGCAGAAATGGAGGCCCATGAGCATTAGTTCTGACTGACAGGCATACTCAGACCTTCTAGTGAGCACTGCCTGCTGCCCCTCCCTATACTCCTTCCACCCACCAACCCATCTGTGTCTCTCTAAAAATATGTACTTTAGCTCATCCCTATGGAAATGATATCTCTCCTGCTTTTCCCTGTAGTCCCCCTCTCTGCCTTTGCAGAAGGAGGAGGGTCAGCAGACATTAGCACATGGTGCCAACACTAGTTTTGGTGTCCACCTGTTCCCTTGAAATTGGTTGGGTCCTTCCTGAGTTACAGAATCACATTCTATCTATCTACCTCTTTCTATCTGTCTACATCTATCTATCTCTATCTGTCTATTGATTGATCAATTTTCTATCTATCTATCTATCTATCTATCTATCTATCTATCTATCTATCTATCTATCTATCTATCATCTGCCAATAAGAAGCCCCTCTAGGTACTATGCTGCTCATGAATGAAGGCTATTGTCATCTTCCCAAGCTTGTGATCTCTAAACTCCTGTTTCAAGCTACTTCCTGCAGGACAGAGTTTCTGCAAGACAATCTAGTTCATAGACACTTAAGGTAAGGTCTTAAATTTCAGACTGTTGGTCTAGACTGATTAAATCTAAAGCTAGCTCAATTGCTGACTAGCTGTGTGACCTTGGGTGAACTAGGGGCATCTCTGCATCTTCATTTCTTGTCTTTGCTTTGACAGATTCATAACATAGTTTCATAACTCAGAAGTCTTGGGAGAAAACTGAATGAGATCTATGTTTCATGCAGTGAACTATTCTACATTTCTTTGAAGTCAGTGGCTCTGAGATAGTAATCATGCGAGCTTTTCATATCCCTGTGTGATTATAGATTTTAAAGAGAGAAAAAAATGATCATTTGTGGTTACATAAACATCTACAGTCACCACAACATGAATAAAATCAATCTGTAAATATGATCATACATAAGAGTTATGGCACACACAAGCCTGATAGACCATGTGTCTAACAGTGGCCCTGGAAGAATGCAGCAGAGCTAAAAAGTTCATGATTCTGAGTGACATCATATCCATCCCATTGTCACAGCATAGGACATCACTTAGACATTAGCAGTAGCACTGAGGCAACCAAACTACAGCAATGGATGTAAAGAAATTACAAGCTCTGGATGGCCTTTCCTTCAGTCTCTGCTCTACATTTTATCTCCATTATTTGCTCCTGTGAGGATTCTGTTCTTCTAAGAAGAACTGGAACACCCACACTTTAGTCTTCTTCTTCTTGAGCTTCATGTGGTCTGTGAATTGCATCTTGGTTATTTGGAGATTTGAGGCTAATACCCACTTATCAGTGAGTGCATACCATGTGTGTTGCCAAGAAGTGTATGCTGAAAGGAGACTGATATGGCTGTCTCCTGAGAGGCTCTGCCAGAGCCTTACAAATACAGAGGCGGATGCTCACAGCCAACCATTGGACTGAGCGTGGGGTCCCCAATAAAGCAGTTAGAGAAAGGACTGAAGGAGTTGAGGGGGTTTGCAACTCCATAGGAAGAACAAAATCAACCAACCAGACCCCCCAGAGCTCCCAGGGACTAAAGCCATCAACAAAGGAGTACACATGGCCCCAGCTGCATATAAAGCAGAGGATGGCTTTGTCATGCATCAATAGGAGGAAAGGTCTTTGGTCCTATGAAGGCTCGATAGATACCCCAGTGTAGGGGAATTGAGGGAAGGGAGGTAAGAGTGGGTGGGTAGGTGGAGGAACACCCTCATAAAAGCAGGGGGAGGTAGGAAGGGGTAGGGGGTTCTTGGATGGTGGGGAACCGGGAAAGGGGATAACATTTGAAATGTAATAAAGAAAATATCCAATAAAAAAGAAAAAAGAGAGATCAAAGCAAAAAGAAAGAAAGAAAGAAGGAAAGAAAGAAAGAAAGAATGAATGAAAAAAAGAACAAAAGAAAGAAAGAAAGAAAGAAAGAAAGAAAGAAAGAAAGAAAGAAAGAAAGAAAGAA
>NW_022196893.1:2558571-2566479 GCF_008632895.1 Mastomys coucha
CAATTGAGAAAATGCCCCACAGCTGGATCTCATGGAGGCACTTCCCCAACTGAATCTCCCTTCTCTGTAATAACTCCAGCCTGTGTCAAGTTGACACGCAAAACCAGCCAGTACAGAAAGAAAGAAAGAAAGAAAGAAAGAAAGAAAGAAAGAAAGACAGACAGAAAGAAAGGAAGGAAGGAAGGAAGGAAAAAAGAAAGAAAGAAAGAAAGAGAAAGAAAGAAAGAAAGAAAGAAAGAAAGAGAAAGAAAGAAACTACAAGCTAAAATGATCCATGGAACACCACACTTGACAATGACAGTAAATCGCTGTTCTGGTTTGCATAGTTGAAATGATATACTTTCCATCTTCATTTTAGAGTGCACACCTACTTATGAAAAGCATTTTATTGTTCACAGTATGCTAATTTACATATATAGCTTCCTCTCGTGGGTCTCCAATGCTTTTCTCTTTACATAGCAGTGATCATCCAAATATCTACTTTCTACCTTTGCTCATACTTTATGGAATTGACTAGATGTATGAATGGGAATGGATAAAACCCCAAATATTTACCAACCCATGGAATATTATGGATTAAATTCACATGTTGAAATGTTAATTTCTAGGCCTTTAGAATTTTACTTTGTTAATAGGATCATCTGAGATGTAATAAGCTATGTGAGTTTATGATATAATAGGTTGGATCCTTAATTCAATAGGACCAATTCACCAGGCCAATGTCTGTATGAAAGGGGAAATTGGAACATACACACACACACACACACACACACACACACACACACATTATACACATAGGAGTAACATTCCATGAAGACAGAAGCTTAAGAAAAGAATGTTATTACAGTCAACCAATTCTAAGAAGCTGGAAATGTACAGACATTATCCTTTCTGGCTGGTACCTTAATCTCATTCCTCTGGCCTCCAGAAACGAGGGGGAAATCTTTCTGTATAGAAGCTATCACCTGTGGTACTTCTTTTTTTTTTTTTTTTTTTTTTTTTTTTGAGACAGGGTTTCTCTGTGTAGCCCTGGCTGTCCTGGAACTCACTCTGTAGACCAGGCTGGCCTCGAACTCAGAAATCCGACTGCCTCTGCCTCCCAAGTGCTGGGACTAAAGGCGTGCGCCACCACCGCCCGGCCAACCTGTGGTACTTCTAAGAAGTCCATGTGTGGTGCATGTATAAATTCATGCAATGGTCCCAAACTAAAAGCATGCCGGCTTCTGAAGTCCTTGTGGGTTGTGGGCCACCCTGGGGTACATATAGGAAGGTACTCAGGGCAGAGGGCAGTGACTGTTTAGCATACTCTAGGACACAGAGCATCATTTAAAAATGATATAGGTATCCACACCATGGTGAAGCCAGCAAACATCACTGTGGTGGCAGTTCCACTGAACTGTGTAGCAAGCTAGTCTCAAAGCAAAACTCACCGGAGGTCCCCTTGTTCCTCTGAGACCCTGTGGTCCAGCAGGTCCTGTGTCTCCCTGGAACAGAGAGAGATCATAAAACCACAGAGCTACATGGGAAGATGATAAACGTCCAGTTTGGATCAGACTTCACCAACAGATCCAGGAACCCAGTGGTGTGTCTAGATACTTCCTTTTGAATGCCAAGGATTCAAAAATCACATAAATTTGTTTCATCCAAATGAGGGGATACTCTCCAGTTCAAATTTGTAAAGGAGTGTGTTTATTTACTGGATCAGGCATAGTTCACCTGTTTCCCTGGTAGTTTAAGGTGGTCACATCTCAAACCAAGAGTAGCCAAAATGACAGATTTACTGGATAATAATCTGGAACCACTCCTGCCAGGCTCACCACAGAATGAAGCCTGCCGCCCAACAGCACTACCACCCCATATGTTGTCTCAGACAGCTTCACAGGGTCCACCAACTAGATTGGTTTTATAACCATGTTTTAGCTATTACTGTTGCTGTGATAAAACTCATGACCAAAACCAACACAGGGCAAAAAGGGTTTCTCTTACTCTTCCTTCCCAGAGTCCATCACCCAAGGCAATCAGGGCAAGAATTCTGATGCATAGGCCATGAAGGAATGTTGCTTACTGGCTTATTCCTCATGGCTTGCTCCAGCCTACTTTCTTATAGAAACCATGAACACCAGCCCAGGCATGGTACCACCTATAATGGGCTCACCCCTCCCACATCAATCACTAATTAAGAAAATGCCCCCACAGACTTGCCTACAGCTCAACCTTATGAAGGCATTTTCTCAGCTGAGGTTCCCTCCTCTTGTATGACTCTAGCATGTATCAAGTTGACACAAAACTAGCCAGGACAAACAGTTAGGAGAGAGCAAGGGAACTAGACTGACTTTCCCACGTGATTTCTTCTAGATCCTTCAAATCAGATCCTCTAAACAACCAATAAAGTAGAGTATCAGGAGAAACAAGAGGAGTCCACTTGTTATATAGGTTTCCATAAAAGTCTCGAAAGACATAAAGGTCTAGAAGGAGATCACTTGGGACCTCAGGACCTTGTCTCCATGCATCTGACAAGCTTTCCATTCCTACAACAATCTATAAACTCAATGTCAGGTCACCTTGCAAAATGTCATGTGCAACAGGTAGTCAAGTCTTGGGGAAAAGGCATAGAGGGTGAGCTATAAATATTAGCTCCAGGATACCTTCCTCTACCTCTGAGTCTCTAGATCACAGCATTCTCATTTGTGCCTTCCAGAGAAAACCTCTACCTTCTCTGTCCAAATGTCAAGACCAAATAAAAGTAAGAGACATGAAAGCTGTCTAAATTGAGATACAGCTCAAACTGCAATAAGAACAACAACTGCTAACATTGCTACTGTTGGTGGTAGTCATGATGATGATGATGATGATGATGATGATGATGATGATGATGATGATGATGATGATGATGATGATGTGATGATGATGATGATGATGATGATGATGATGATGATAATGATGATGATGATAAAAGTACTATAACTAGTGATGGTTTAGTGATGACAGTGTTGATGATGGTGATGGTATTAGTCATAGTAATGGTAGTAATGATGGGGATGTGATGCAGTGGTATTGATAATGGTGGTAACCATAATAGTGGCAATGATGACAGTGGTAATAGCAAGTCTTGATATCAATGGTGGTGGAGAGTTTAGGGATTAATAATTATTGTGAGAACCAAAATGATCAAGAGATGGAGAAAAAAATTTGGGAGAGAACATCAAATGTCTCACAAATCAGGTAAGGTAGGTCCAACTGGACCATCACTGGACACTAGACAAATCAGATGAACCCAGAAAAGTTTCCATCAGATGTGAAATACAGGTTGACCTCAGGGACAGAAGAAGCTCATGTCTCAATGAAAAGCAATTATGTGGCATTACACATTTTTCAGAGAACTGTCACCTATGGTAGGATTCTTGGGCACCCCTCCTGTGTTTCTCAATCACTGCAGGCCAAGGCATCCTGACTTACATCTTTTCCTGGTGATCCTTCCCTTCCAGGGGGGCCTGTCATGCCAGGTTCTCCCTAGGAATAAGAAACTTCTGTTAGGGACAAGGCTGATTGAGCTATAGGCCACTTTGAACATAAAGCATCCGAAAGTGTGGGAGAGAGATAGAGACCAAGAGGGCTGTCAGATAGAAGTGCCCCGTATGAGGTTTGGCAGCCTCTGCAACAGAACTCTGGATCCCAGGAGAATATGTGGAGCCCCAAGTACCTCCCCAACAGGGAAGGCAGGTAAAATACGAGGTGATGGGTCAAAGGAGTCTATTTGAACAACCCCCCCCCATTACCTGCTTATTCCTGGCTTCTCTCTAAAGCATAATTCTGTCCTAGTTATCCACTACACTCAAGGAATCCAACCATTAGCCCATCAGTCTCTTTCATTTGGGATATTTGGAAGGGATAGGTATTAAAGCATAATAAAAGGCTCTAGGGGCTCCCCATCTAAGATAAGGCTGATGTGCTAACATAAGTACCTTTATGACCTGGGAAAGTCACCCATAACTTCTGACCAGTTTGCTCCACTGAAAACTAAACCTAATGCCATGGCTTGATTTATGGGGCTCAGGGGAATATGTGTAAATCTCACTGTGACACCATGCTAGCATATCTTTTGTTCTTTCCTGAATAGAAAGCATCAGATGATGTACTGCAAAACATTGAATCCTCTCCCTTGTGAGTGTTACCTACTTACCCTTTGACCAGGTGGGCCAGGATCACCTGTGTGTCCCTTGAAGCCCTGGAAGAAATATGTTGAAGTTACGGAATTGCTCTATCAAACAAGTCTGAGGGAACAAAAAGGCAGAGGATCATGAGGATGTTCTGGTTCATCCCATTTTCAAGTTTTGGCTCACCCTATTGTCTCTTGTTTGACGCCAGTTTCAGGGTGTCAGGAATGGGTAGAAAAGTGAGGAGAGCCAAGAAGCAAGGAGTGTCATTTTGTATAGTGATATAACCATTAAAAGTGCTCATTTCAAGGTTTTGAAGCCATGAAACATGGGTTCTGTTTTCCCCATTTTATAAAGAAACCTAAGCTCAGTCCTGAATATCACTCCAATAGTGAACAGGTACCATGATTTACATATAGATCCATCTGAGAGAGAGGACACCTTTCTGTAGCCATTCTCAACACAAGGATGAGAGAGACTATGGGATCAAATCTCATTACAACGTGGGTGCATCCCCAAGGCTCCACTGAGTTCATCTGATAATACAAGCAAATAAAGACACAACTAAGGAAGAGAAAGCTCTAGAGCAAGGTTAGAGCAAGGAGAACTCCATCCTAAAAGACCCTCCAGGGTGTTAAGGTCACAACTGAGAAGTATAGATTGTGCATCTCCAGTCACTATGATTGATTAGAATATTAAATCTTCTATTCTCTAGAGGATGAGGCGATGAGGTGGCAGAATATGATTCCTTTAGGATTCAGTAGGGCCAGTGGACAGGAAGCCTCAATCCAAATGTATGAGAATTTCACCCAATTCTGGGTGTATAAATGGAGTTCAATGTCAATCTGTTCAGAAATGACACAGTTAACTGTTAGAACACAGTAGCCATTGATGAGGAAAGTGGAAGGAGTGGAGGAAGGAAGAGAGGTATGGAATCATGTAAAACTTAGATTTAGTTTCAACCACTTTATGCCACCTCAGAAAGGGTATTTGCCACTGGAGCCCTTATATAGCTAAAATAATGAAAATATTATCCTGCCTAGCTCTCTTTTGCCATCTTCAGACACCCTCTGTGCCCCTGAATCTTCAGAGCAAACCATGGGCTGGAGGTATAAATCAAAGCTTTACTCTCCTCTTAAGCCTTGGATCTAGGGTGCTTCACATCTCTTTACTAGGATTGAGTTATCACATATGAGCATGAGACTGAGACCCATTTCTGTAGACTCACTGTCCAGAATGAATAAAACAAAGTTCTTCAACTATTCAGAACTTGGAAAAATTCTAAAACCTTCTTTACATAACTGAATCTCAATACTAGCTGGCCCCAAAGAAGGAACTCTAACTTCCTCTCACCCCATAAACTCAGGAAAAAAGCCCCAACGAGGTAGCCCCACACTGCTTGGCATTTGACTGAGAATTCATAGGTACCCTCCTCTTTACTAGTGTTCACAGTTGTTGCACAGGTGTGACAGCTACTATTATTCCAATTACATAGGAAACAGAAGTCCAGAAAAGCCCCATTTGATTAAGAAGTCACAGAGGCAGGACCCAGGTATATATCCCTTCAAACTCATGCCATCCTTCAAAGCTTTGCTCTGGCTCAGTGAAGCCAACTAGGAGAATGGTCCTCACTCACTAGCTTAGGTCTCTAAACTGCACCCATACATTGAAATTCCTGGTGCTGAAGTAGGACTAACTCCTAAGGAAGTTTGAGCAAATGGATCTCTCCAGCTGACAAGAAGTCCCACTGATTATTATAAGCCAGGCATCACCAGAAAAAACTGGGGCATTATTCACCAGAATCAGTCATAAGAGAAGAGACTGTGAGACGCAGTACGCAACCATTAGCCATATTTAAAATGCCTTATGAAAGGACTTAATGGGACTATCAAATTACAGTATGTTTTAGGGAAAACAATCAGGCACTGATGTGTGGTTTTAGTCTCTGTGGGCCAGAACATTCATTCCCATGACTGGGTTCCTCCTGCTGCACACAGGAGAAGCAGGGAGACTGGGGAAAATGAACATTGATTTTCATGTTTTGTTTCTTCCTTAATGAATAGTAGCCAGATGACTTATTGATTTTTTTCAAAAGAAAAATAGCATGAAAGAAACAGAGGCAGTGTTCTGATCTGCTACTTCTTGATAGATAATTGGGTTTCAGGATTTTCATTAAACATCATCATCTATTTTTAAAAATTAAGGAATTATATTAAAATTTCAGCAGCATGAAGAGGTAAAGCACTTAAAATTAAAATCTTAAACACTTTATTACAGAAAATTATCTGTGTTTAGTGCTATAACTAGATATAGATTTAAATATAACTATAATCCATATAACCATAGAGGTTAGATGTGAAGTAAGAGATTTGAGAGAGGGAAAAATCTCCTGAGAAAGAGAAAATATAATACATAGTTGTAACTTAATGGGTTGGGTGGGGGCCTAGAATGGAAGTATTGAAAAAGGGGGGTGAAAGGGGAATGGGGTAATAGAGTATTTATAGGAAGGGACCGCTAAAACTAAGGGCCATTTTAAGGGGTCATACAGGAACATACTATAGTAGGTTCTTCTTAAAACATATGCATATATGAAAGAATGTGAATGGAATCATCCAATACTGGTGGAGAAAAAGCCCCAACTAAATGTCTATCACCACTGAATAAAATCTGCAGTACCAGAAATGGGTTATATCTAACTGAGTTGTTGGTCAAAGGTACTCTAAAGAAACCTTCAAACCCCCAAGGCTAATTCATTTCTCTCCACAAACTGATGATAAGGCCCTACTGCTGAAGAGGCCTACACGACCACAAACCTACACAACTTATTGAACATGGAGAAGTTAAGCTGGTCTCTACCTAGAGCCTCCATCTCTATGGAATAATGTTCATGGTACTGGAAGGCGCTCTGCATACTACCAGAGGATAAAGGGAAACATTAACCTAGGTACAAACCCTTTGATCTACAATGGTGATCTGCTTTCATGATATCCTGGTACAATAGTGGCAGAAAAGTTGTAGGAGTAACCAACTACTATCTGATTGGATTTAACAACGTCCGTCCGCTCCATGAGATTGATCCCATGCCTGACACTTCTCAGATGACCAAGAACCTGAGAATAAATAGGTCATGGACGTAGCAGAAAACCAAATGTTACTGTTCCATTAAAGGAACACAGCAATAAAATAACTTTTTATGACATTCTCCTATAGTTGTATATCAGTGTCTTGCTCAATCACCATTAGAGAAGCTTCCTCCCACAGTAGATGAAAACAACTACAGAGACCCACAGAGAGTTAGAGACCTTGAAACAATCAATTCTAAACAGGCTATCTGTTGGACTGTGAAAGGTAGTCTGTGTTCTGGTTGAGTGAGGCTTACTCCAGAGACCCAGTAGAAAATTCTACAAGGGACAGAACAGTGCACCACACCCCAGATATTAGGCGCCTGACACCACTCCATTATCCTGTGGCTAGACAATGCCCCAAGCTCCCAGTATTCTAGCTGGACTCCACCCTCACAGTCACCTAACTACAGCCAGGTAGACCCCACCCTGCAGTTACCTGGAACCAGCAAGGTAGCCCAGCCCACTATAAAAGGGGCTGCTTGACCCCTCCTCTCTCTCTTAAATTCTTGTTCTCTTTCTTGTGTTTACTCTCACCTCTTGCTCCCTTTTCTTCATGTGGCCATGGCCAGCTTCTACTTTTCTTCTCTCTCTCTCTCTCTCTCTCTCTCTCTCTCTCTCTCTCTCTCTCT
>NW_022196893.1:2566528-2570627 GCF_008632895.1 Mastomys coucha
CTCTCTCTCTCTCTCTCTCTCTCTCTCTCTCTCTCTCTTTTCTACAATAAAGCCAAAAACTATGGACTACCTCCTTTCATCTAGACTGGCCATGCTGGAAAAATGGCTTAGGCCTTCCCCTAAAGAGCTGCATCTAATCTCCTGCAGGAAAGTGTCCCAGTGTTTTACAGCAGGCAGACTAGACCAAGGACTCTCTCGTCCTGGGAGAAAATAACCCAGCACTTCCTCCCTGCCCCCATTTTTTCCTTTTGGCCCTGGGGCCACTGCCACCTCAGAGCCCCCACCTATTCTCAGCTCTTGGATATCCAGCGACATCCTGCAATGCCCAAGAGCTAGAACCTGTCTTCCTTGGCCTCTGGGAGGCCCAGGGACCCTGGACTGCTCCCTCCCACCCCCTGTGGGCTGGGGTTAGTAGCTTCCCACAGCTGGATGCCCACCTGGTGGGGTGGGGTGGAGAGCATGCAGCAGTCTCCCACATCTGCCTCTCCAGGGTCTTCTCTCCAGGGTCTCCAAGCTCTGGCAGGGTTCAGGTCTCTCCCAACCCTTTATTTCCCTACTGCCCAGTGTCCTACAGATATCCCCATCAAATCCCTCTCCTCTGGGCTCAGAGAACTATGAAGACGGGGAGTTGGAAAGAATGTAAGAGCCAGAGGGGATAGGAGATGCCAGGAAATCAAGGCCAACTAGAAACAACGGCTGATCCATATATGTGACTGTGGCAGCAACCTCATGACCTGCACTGCCTAAAACAAGATGGGGTCCCAGCACTAAGAGAGGAAGTAGACAAAAACTTCGATCTCTAATACAGACAGACTCTATCTTCAGCTGACAACCTCTTGCAAAGGAAAAACTAGTTTTCTCCAATGAAGTCTCCGAGTATACAAACCACATTTTAGAGTGGCTATGCCCAGCAGTTGATGGCTAACACAAAACAAATCAATGACTTATTAGAGGGATTATTTTTCCCTTATAATACTTTCTGGCCATTTTTTTTAATCTTATAGGTCTTTTGTTTATACATTATAGTTTCTGATTTTTGTGTTTTTATGGGATTTCCACGTGTGCAGATACGTGTCTCTGCATATGTGTTTCTTAGGCTTTTTCTTTGGCTCATTTCCCCATTTGTTTTGCCCCATTCTGGTTTGTTTGTTTGGGGTTTTAGAGTTGCTTATTTCTTTTCTAATGATAGAGAGAAAGGGAGTGGATTTGTGGATGAAGAGGTGGAAGGAAAGGATCAGGGAGGAACTGAGGAAGGGGGAAACATGATCAGGATTTATTTTTGAAATCTACTTTTAATTTAAAAGAATATAAAAGGAAAAATCATATGGAAAGATTGTAATTCATTCAAGGAAGTCTAAATCTGATAGTAGAGCAAGCATTGACTGTCCTTAACTCTACTGGAGAATCAGAAATATCTTCGGTTCATCCTTGCATAACTCTTGACTCTTGACTTTCTTCCTAGTACCGCCATCACTATCACGGACAATTAGAATGGATTTACACAACCAGAAAAGGGTTAGTTGGGGCACTAGAGGAAGAGGCTAGGGATGTACTGCAGGTGAGAAAGTGCTGGCCTAGCACATACAGGGCCCTAAGGCCCCATCCCTATCATTACACCAGTAAGGTGGTATAGGCCTGTAATCCCAGCAAACTGAAGGCAGAAACAAGAGCAGAAGTTGAAGGTCATCCTCAGTAATATAGTGAGTTCAAGACGAGCCTGGGTTACATGAAACCCTGTCTCCAAAAAGAGAAATGAAAGAAACAAAGAAAATCAATCAATCAAAACAACAACAACAAAAACAACAACAACAAAAGCCTAACAAAACACCCTTGTTTTTCCTTCAATTATTCAAAGTAGAGAACTTGGAAGTTGGGGAAAAGAGAGAAATAATGAAGCAAGCTGAATATGTTAATTAGCATGGGATTGCTCACAATCTGGGAGACAAAAGCTTGACTGGCCTGCAGAGAAAGCAGAGTTGATTACACAAGTACCAGAATGTTGGGAGACAGACTTCTGTAACTCAGAAACCCTGTGCACTTTCCTGGAGACAGCATAGGATCTCCACTTACCGGTGGACCTCTGGCTCCCTCTGCTCCTGATAGGCCTGGCTCTCCTGTCTTGCCCTGAATTGCAGAAGAAAAGAAAAGACTCAGTCTTCCATCTTCAGGATCTTGGGATGCTTTGTGCCTGGTTTGCACACCACCCTATTCCCACAAGCCTCTGGCAAAGCAGGCTATCAGCCCTGACTCTAGCATTTCTAATGTATTTCTTCTAGTTCAGACTCCACACTATGTTCAGACCTGATGTATTCCTAGTTTTCCTGTGGTGATGATAGTTCAAGCCCTAACCTTCGATGAATCATTCAGGACCCCTTCACTGTCAGAGTGCTTTTGCCTGATGAGAAACTATAAAACCATCTTAGTTATTAATGACTTGACTCATAAAAGCACTTCAAGGTGGCTATGAACCATTACACTTTTCCAATGGGCACATTGAAGATCAAAGTCATTTTATTTTACCAGGCTTCTAAGGACAACACTAAAGAATACCTCAGCTTCCTGACCCCCAGGCAGGGGCTCTGCTCAGGCCCCCAGTGACACCACTCACAGAGGCCTGTGATCTGATTCATGCAGCCCTTTCCACACCCCATGTACTCAGGGACAAAGGAATAAAAGGACACACTTGCTACATAAAATTATTGCCCAGAGTTTGGCATTATGCCAGACAGAGCCAAGACATGAAGGAAGGCAGCCTCCAGACAAAAGGCTCTAAGGAGGGGAAGAGGATGCAGAGGAAGAGGTGAAAGGGGACTGTTAGATGGGCAACTGGGCCAGTTCTGGGTCTTTTTTCACTGTAGCTTGAAAACAAGGCTCTCCCTAAACTCCCTGCACCTCATTTTTTTAAAGTTTTATTGCATTATGATGAGAAAAGTTACATGATTTCAATTTATCTGAATTTGTTAACATCTTAAAACATATTTTAAGTAAATAGAATTAAATCACATTCTTTTTTTCCCTTTTGTACCCCAGGTCCTCCCAGAGAACCCCCTTCAATACCTACAATATCTTTTTTGTCATATTCGTTAAAATTTATAAAATATTATAACAATAAAAATGAGTATTATAAAAGTTGTTTGATATAAAACAACAATCAATTTAACAGTCTTATGCAGATGCTTGTCTACAGCAATACTGAAAAATACATGTTTTTCTCAATATAAATTTTAAATAACTCCATACATATTAACTGTATATTTCAAAATAATACATCACTACTAGTATTTTCTTAAATGAACATAAATATATAAAGTCTTTTTGCTTGTTTGTTTGTCTTGTATTTAATAGAGCTTAAAATCTTGGCTCTTACTGTGGTATAAGCCCAAAATAAGAAAAATTTTTAGACATTGGATTTCATTGTAATAAGACTGTACTTCAATGACCCTCACATCACCAAAGGATTTTACTTCCATTGCAGCTAAGCTGAGAGTTGACAGTTCTGTTGTGCCAAGGAATGAATTGTAGGCATGATTTTTGGATACAGATTTCCTGTTATGGTCAAAGCTATTTGACTTGAGTGAGTGACTTTATTCTCAGCCCACAGAGAACAGGTTACATTCATTTAAGAAATGGTGTGTATATTAAGATGGTCTATCCATAAAGTCATTCACCAACTGTTTCAGTGAAAAATGGTTCTGCTTGGAGGATAGCACAAACATTAGGTGAGGGTAAGAATCTGGTTTATTAGCTGTGATAATTTGGAAAAGCATTCATCTCAGAGAAAGAGCAACTTATAAGTCCTCTTCTTCAAACTTGATACAAGAATTACAAACGTCAAGCAAAGCATTTAAGTCTCACTATTTGTTGTTCTCTTACAAGCCTCCTTCCAATTTGTCTACCTTTCTTTTGGGTATACAAATATTTTGAAATATGTAAGCTCTTCTGAAAACCATAGTATACTGTAAAAACATGAAATAAACAACACTACTAATAGAGAGGCTGAGATAGGAGAAGCAAGATTTCAAAACGATTATTTGTACACAGCAAGACACTGTCATGAACAAACAAGCTGAAAGTGTATATGGATTGTACAATATTGGAC
>NW_022196893.1:2571359-2574884 GCF_008632895.1 Mastomys coucha
TCTGCCCCTGAGATTCTCTCTTCTATCTCTTGTATTCTGTTGGTGATGCCTGCATCTATGACTCCTGATATTTTTCCTAGGTTTTCTATCTCCAGGGTTGTCTCTCTTTCTGATTTCTTTATTGTTTCTATTTCTATTTTTAGATTCTGGATGGTTTTGCTCATTTCCTTCCCCTGTTTGATTGTGTTTTCCTGTATTTCTTTAAGAGATTTTTGTGTTTCCTCTTGAAGGGCTTCTAGTTGTTTACCTGTGTTCTCCTCTATTTCTTTGATGGTGCTATTTATGTCTTTCTTAAAGTCCTGTACCATCATCATGAGAAGTGATTTTATATCTGAATCTTGCTTTTCCAATGTAATGGTGTATCCAAGACTTGCTGTGGTGGGAGTATTGGGTTCTGATGATTCCAAGTAACCTTGGTTTGTGTTGCTTATATTCTTATGCTTGCCCAGCACCATCTGGTTATCTCTAGTGCTACCTGCCCTGCTAAATCTGACTGAACCTGTCCTTCCTGTGATCCTGGTTGTGTCAGAACTCCTCAGAGTCAAGCTGTCTCTGTGATCCTGTGATTCTGGGATCCTTGGATCCTGGGATCCTGGGATCCTGGGTTTGTTAGAGCACCTGGGAGTGGAGCTTCCTCTGGGTGTTGTGGGACTGGCTGTGGATCTTGTGCCCAAGGTCTGCTCAGGGCACCAGCCCAGACAGACCAGAAGCAACCCTGCACCTCATTTTTACACAAAGTAAAATTTGAGGATTTCCATGGGGTTTCCATTAGAAGAGAAGGGGGAGGGAATGGGACATTCTTAGATTTAGAGAGAAATTTCAGATGAAAGCCAGGGATCAAAGGCTGGCTGTCTAGTTATGTTTTCCTGCTGTTTTCTTCCCTTATCCAGGTATTCAGTTGCCATTTCTGCCCTGCATCTGTTCCTGCAGTTTCAACTTTCAGATGGTCCACTTTTGTAAGACTTGGCCTTGCCCAATAATCAAGGTGATCATCAGTACTAGCCAAGTTACTAGCAGACAAACAGCCAGTATCAATGGAGGGTAACCTCTGCATTAGACACAACTAAGATGTTTGGAATCATGATGAATCTTCACTGGGAACCAATGAGAGATGCTCCTTAGGAAAACAACATGGAGCACCGGGAGGTTATGTCATCTTTCTGAGGACAGAGTGAAGCTTGTAATTGATATGATAACTGAAACTGTACTTCTTCCTAAACAACAAGGGATACTTAACTATATCTGTCATCAACCTCTTCTCTATCTGTCTATTCCTCCATGTACGGCCCTTTAGGAGAATGAGTCAAAGTGGAGAAGAGCCTTGTACCACCAGCTCCCATTCTCTATCCTCATATACCAGCCTTGGGCATAAGGGCACTCCTGCTGCTTTTGAAGATACAGATATTCTCAGTGTGCTCCTTACTTTTTCTCAGGAGAGAAGGTGAATGTCAGTTATCTCTGGAGGCACAGCTCACCAGTCTGTCTTTTATGACCTTCTCTCCTCATGATCCATCTGACTTCTCACCCTACAGGGCCTTCAATTGTTAGGATTCCTTCCTGGCATTATAGTCTCTGTGTCAAGATCACAGGGGATCCCAGACTCTACCTATCTATGCCAACTTCCTCCTAACACATCTCAGTGGAATAAAATATCAGATGACTCTGCAGTGATATTCTACAGCAAGCCAGAAGGAGAGCTCAGGGATGCATAGCTCACGGCCCCAGAGTTCTATTTCATTTGTGGGATCTCTGAGTATGACCTGCTCCATAAGAACCAGCTATCTCCTGTGTGATCCTTGCTTTCTCAGAATAGGACTGATCTTCTATCACAATGACAGTCCCTGGAACAGGCATTCAATAAACCAATGGAGCAAAGACTAGTGACCCTGTGCTATAGGGACAATGCTCATTCAGCCCAAAGGTGGATCATGGCTCTGAGCCTTGAGCACTGAGCTCTGTGTCAGCCTCAGAGTTTTGATTCCCAGAGATTTCACTCCCTACTGGAAAACCTTTGTCTACCTATCAGCCTCTGTATCCCAAGTTTCCTCATCTTGGGACAAGAACATCTGTAACCCCAGGCTCTACTGGGGTTTAATTGGAAAATACAATGATGGTCTGGCTGTTCCTGGCCCCAGGTATACCCGAGAACATCACTCTATGTCTGTGCACCCCTATCTGCCATCTGCCTCCCTGGGCAGTTAGCTCTATAGAACATCCCACTGTGTTCTCCTGGAAAGGCTCTTTCTCTTCCCCTCAGCAGTAAACTTGGGCTGTTGCAACTGACAAATGGTATAAAGTGATGAAGGAGGTGCTTCGGGCAAGCCGTGTGAGATTTGAAATGAGTCATAATAGTTTATAGCCAAGCAAATTAAACGGACCATGAACCTCACTAGAAAAAAATCTTTTATGTAATCCCACTTAGTGGCTGTAAAGGCTCCATGGTTCTGACCTCACCAGGAGTGAAAGTAGAGCAGTCACAAAGAGAACCTCACTAAAATAATTAAGAGTTAGATAAACCTGGTGTGCTGTACATTCTTCACCTCATTTGATCCATGACTTCTAGCAAGTTAGTATATTACCCTCCACCTAATTGAAGGAGACTAAAGCTCAGAGAGGCTATTCGAATTACTCAAGGTCACACAGCTTGCAAGGAGGAACTCCAGCATCCAAAGGCACTTTGTTGCTATTGTTATTGCTGGTACTGGGCATAAAATAGTTTAATTTTTATATTAAATTTAGGCCTATCAATATTTAATATGTAAAGATTGATTTAAAATATTAAAAGATGGGGCTGAAGAAATGGCTTAGCTGTTAAGAGCTCTTGCTGTTCTTCTGAAAGATCAGAGTTTTGTACCCAGCACCTACATCAGGTAGCTCACAACTGCCTGTAACTTCAATTCCTGGGGATATGATGCCAATTTCTGCCTCACTTCATGGCACTCCATAGTCATAGTAGATATAAACAAATGCAGGGGTATACACATTAATTAATAATTAATAAAGTTGACAATTAAATTAATTTAAAAGAAGGAAAAGGGACCAGCAAGATGATTGGCACATAAAGGTAGATGCTGCCAAGCCTGGCAACCTAAGTTAGATCTGGGACCCACAAGATATAAGAGAACCAATTTCTGCAAGCTGACCTCTGATCTTTGCCTGTGCACTGCTCACATAAACACAAATAAACAAGCAAATGCAATAAATAATAGTAAAAATAAACCTTTCAAACAAACATATGGAGTATAAAGTCACCTGAGCATTCCTTTTGTGCAAAATTATCCTTCCATGGGTGAGGCCTTCACTCTTCTTAGAGCCGCCAGTGTTGTAGTAGATGCATTTCTGCTATGTAACCAGGGAGGTGTGGGCAGAACCCAGTTCTCTCCCTAACCCTGCAGCTCTTTGTCTTCCTTATGAACCATGTGATTTGCTTGGGTACCTCCTCCTCCATCTTCTTCTCCTTTTCTTCTTCTTCTTCTTCTTCTTCTTCTTCTTCTTCTTCTTCTTCTTCTTTTCTTCTTCTTCTTC
>NW_022196893.1:2575195-2615284 GCF_008632895.1 Mastomys coucha
CCTCCTCCTCCTCTTCCTCCTCCTTCTCCTAACTCTGAATCCAGGCAAGAGATGTCTCCAAGCCCTAGGAAAGGACCTTGAGGTCATAGATAAGTCATCCAGGTATGAGCCTGCCAAGACAACTCAGGAGCTCTTTGTCTTCCCATCTCATTAGGGGTTCCTAAAGAATGTCATTAACAAAAACTAAAAGCAAGAATAAACACCTGCAGGCCAGATGTAAAACATAAAGCTGGGAGGAAGCTTTCATGGGTAGGAACCAGTGTCTCCCACTTGCCTCCAAATTCCTTTCCATACCCACAGGGCCGAAGCTACATGGGCAGCAAAGTGCAGTGTAGAAGGTTGGGAGAACTGATCTTGGAATTCCTGGGCTGTCACCAGATCATTATGTGAGTGAGTTTGGCTGATCAGTTTATCAACCTAAGATACAGTTATGCCAGCTGCAAAGCAGGGCTGTTTTCCATGCAGAAATATGAGAAGAAAGAGACGTGGTGCATAGGACATGACCATGTGTCTGGATCATAGGAGCCCTACAAGATCTCAGAAGAGCCAAGAAGGGGTGGTTTTGGCATGAAGGCAAGTGTAGAATCCCTTACCGGTTCTCCAGGGGGACCTGGTTTTCCATCTCTGCCCTGTTTGCCTTCTTCTCCCTGAAAGATAGACTCAAATTGCTTATTAGGTCGGGGAAAATTAGCAAGAAGGAGGGACAGACACGAAGGCACCCCATGTACATCTCTCTGTGTAACAGTAACCTCATGTGCAGTTAGCTGCACCCGGGTATCTCCCCCAACTCTAAGAGTCTGAATGTCAGTTTCTGAGTGAGAACTTGACATCTGGAAATGCATACTATTCTCTTCCAACCCCTAGACTCTGGAAGTGGTTTTCTGAGCCAGGAATTAACATTCTGAAATGCAGGCCATTTTGCAACTGTATCTTGATTTCTGTTATTTATCTACAACAGCTGCCACTATGGTACTCCCTATGGGCCTTCTTGATGAGAAAGTTGACAGGGTGTGTGTAATAAGAAAGAAGAAATCATACAGCAAAATAACTTATCAGTGTTCCTAAGGCATAATGAGGTATGGAGAAAGAGGGTTGGGGGTTGCTTGGTTCTATAAAGTCCAGTGACTTACACTTCTCTCACAAAGCCAAACTATGATTTCTCTCATGTCCCTCTACCCCAGCTGATCTCAGCTCTAGATGAGGATACTATAACCTTGATGTTTATTTTATAGATAAGAACATAGGGTCTCAGAAGATGCCAAAGATGTCAGAGGAGAGTGCAATCCCAGGCCACCTGAATCCAAAAGAAAGTAACAAAGCTGAGAAAAAAACCCAGTCAAGTAGGATTTAAATTCTACTTGCACCTCTGAGGCATAGAATCTTGGCCTCTTGGTGCCTCTTAACCTAAAAAGACAGAATAAATGTGCCCTGCAGAGTCAGAAGTAACCATTTGCAATGCTCAGCAAAACACTGGCACTGGCCAGTGAGGCAGCCACTCTCACAGACAGCTGCTATATAAGTGTGCACTTTCTGACCTCAGCCTGGAATGCCTGGGCATGGAGGAGGATGCTGCTGCAAGCAATGATCAGAATGTTTTCACCTCTCCAGCCTATCGCCCCACTGCTTGTTTCATTGGTATCTGTTATGTTTTTTATAAATGCTGCTCCCAGCGTTTTACTGTGTGGACTTCAAACAAATGAACTCATAGATCCATCTCCTCTGTGGTTAAAAGCTCAGGGAACATGGAAGAAAGAGCAGGACGACTGTACCAGCCAATGAATTAGGAAATCTGTAAAATTATACCTCCTTGAAATGACAAAGAAGCTTCAGCAGTGATACCACAACAGTACAAGAGCCAATGACACCAATAGACATACTAATGTGGAAGGAAGAAATCGCAGGGAATCCCTGCTAGACAAAGATCTACAGGGAACTAAGGAAGGTTGAAGAGAGAGAAATAGTCTTCCCCAGGTATGGTGACCATGACTAACAATACCAAATGGTCAGCTTTGAAATCATATACACACACAAGCCAAGCAACATGAAATGGACTCAGTGTGTTTATATATTTATGTGCTTATATATTTGTATGTGTATATATAGAGATATATATTTATACATATAGGTATGTTTGTATATATCCATATACATGTGATGTAACAGTAACTAGAGAAAAAAGGACATGAATTTGAAAGTTAGTAGTGGGAGGAGATGAAGATCTGTAGGAGAGAGAGAAGGGAAGGAGAAATGATGTAATTAAATTTTAATTAAAGATGTAAAGATTAAAAAGTTCAACTCTGCAACTGTTCCTCTTTACACACAGAGGCCATGGGAAGGAGAGTCCAGATAGCTATATAGCCAGTTTGATAGAGGTTATAAAAAAGAAGGACACCAGAAAAGCTAGGTTAGAGAAGGCAATGTCTGGGGACTTGTTGGGTGACCTTTTGTCCCTGAATGCAATGACTTTACAGTGTTCTGGTAGCAGAGGGTAGGTATGGGCTCCTATGTAATCTAAGATATAGTAGGAAAACTGACCTTTGGAGGCTATTTGGATGGGCAGTTCCTAACCTGTTGAACCATGGCTTTTTCCCTTTGAATAAGTAGGAATACACTTGTGTCTGTACTGCAGGGTAAAGATTTGATGAAATAACACAAATACAGCAAGCAAGGAGATAGTCCTCAATAAATGGAGAGATTCATTGTTTCACTTCCTGATGTTGGTCCTCAGATGTTAGTGAGCTTGCTGTCTCTTGCATCCCTCAAAGCAGGTAACAGAAGTGGAAGGGGTTCAATTCTACCCATCAGTAATACATGTATACAGTCATATCTGTCTGCAACTGCTTCAGCCTGTCACACTTTTTTCATTAGCCCTGTCAATTTTCTCCGCATACAAAACTTGACCTTGACTGATCCCCTGTTACCTCTTTCAGGAAGCTCTAGTAGTTTTATTAGTCCAGCTTGGGTTGTCCATCCTTAATTCCCTACGATCCAGTGTATAACTTAGTGCATCTTGTTCTATACCAATGATTTTCCCTCTTTGAATTGTCTTCTCATGTAACTTCAGTCTACTGTAGAACTGGGACTTTGAATATGCAGCTCAGGAGCTTGTGATCATTCATTTGACACTCACTTGCCTTGTCCCACCATTTAGCCCAGACTGATAAAGAATTAACTTGGCACCATTAAGGAAGTTGTATGAAGAGTGATAGAGAAACAAGAGATGTTCACTGCCATGCCCTCAGTTCCATGACAGGACTTTCAAAACCTAGTATTAAATTTGGGTTTCATTTTTACTTTTATTTTTATTAATGTGTATGTGTACTTCTATTTGCCACATCTATATGGATACCCACATTAAGTCAGAAGAAGGCTTTGAATCTCCTAGAATTGCAGTTGGTTGTGAGCTTCTTGATGTGGACACTGGCAATCGAACACATGTACTCTAGAACAGCCAGCACTCTTAAGAGTTAAGTCATCTTCCAGGCTCTGCTCTTAAGTCTAGCTCAAGCTCATACCTAACCCTGCTAGGAGGTAATGGGCATGTCTCAGAAGTACATGTTGTCTGATGGTGTGCCTTAGTAATCAGTGGGATACATTCATGTGTGGAAAGTTCTATGTGCATAGCAAACAATGATGAACTCCATGCACATTGAAGCCAGTGATTCTCAGTGTCCAGGTAAAAGGTAAAGGAAGTGTCTGATAGAAATGAGGTGTCTTCCTTGATAGAGGAGGAAAAATTAGCTGAAGTGATTGTGCTGCTGGTAAGGGAACTAAGAGAGATGAGCTGGAGATAAAGGAAGGAAGGGTAATGTGGGCTAAGAAAGAATCCATAGCCTTATTATGTCCCTTATACAAAAGCCACAGGGAAGAGGGCCCACATCTCTGCACAGAAAAAAGTTAGTGCAAGCCCAGTCTTGGTATAATGGTGGCAACAGGCACTAAAAGGTAGTAATATGATTACGGTTACACTAAAATGGAAGAGAAAAAGAGGGCTGGGTAAGTAGTGACAGCGTGGAAAGTAAAATCTTTGACCTCAGTGTTAAAGGTCAGATAGGAGAAGAGTGGGGAAGAGGATTGGGCGGTACGATTATTTCTAAGGCTTCCAGCCTCTATCTAGTTTTGTTTTATATTAATTAAATGGGTGGGTACAAACTCAAACTGGAGCCAGGCAGTGGTGGTGCACACCTTTAATCCCAGCACTTGGGAGGTAGAGGCAGGCAAATCTGTGAGTTTGAGGACAGCCTGGTCTATAGAGTGAGTTCCATGACAGCCTGGGCTACACAGAGAAACCCTGTCTCAAAAAAACAAAAAACAAACAAACAAACAAACAAATAAAATAAAACAAAAATAAAACAAAAACAAAAATCAAAAAACCCTCCAACTGGAGATTTTCTTTATTCGCCTTTACCATTCATAGACACAAATTGCTACTCATGTATGAGCTACATGGCATACCAATCTCCAATACTGTAGTTCACATAAGCTCCACACTGCTATTTCAAATCTATGAACATTGACAGGTTACAATGTGAATGGTTACACATGGTTTTCATGGCAGCTACCTAGGAGAGGCCTCCTCCATCTGTGGCCATGCCTGGTAGACAGTTGAGCAGGAAGGGACCTCAGAGAGTTAGTCACCCACGCTTACAGTTCTTTTATTACTCACTGCTGTGTGCTGAACACAAGCAGATGCCCTCATCAGAGAAACTGAAACATACATAATACAATTTCCAACTACTTGTCTTTATTACATTCCCTAATCTAGTATTTAGGAACATCCTAACTACAGATACTGAATGACAATAAAAAGAGTATGACCAGCACCAGGGTGGAGATTCAGAAACAAAAGAAAGAGACCAAGAACTCACCATGGCTGAGAAGGAAGCAGGAATGAAATCCAATATCTGGGATTGGAGTTAATTCCAAAGGTTTCAACCATGGGGCTGTAAATCCCTAGCATGTTCAATATACTAGGTCTGATCAGAGTCCGTAAATATAATAACAACAGATACATATATGTGTGTACACATATATGATTACATACACACAGACATACATATATACATATATACATATATGTATAATACATATGTGTACATATGTATAATACATATGTATATATGTGTATATATAATACATATATATACATACATATACATATATTTTATATATTATACATTATATATATATATAAAATAAACCCAAAGAGGAGGAAAACAGAAGGCAAATTGAATTAGGGTATCAGGATGTGACTCAGTGGTAATTTGCCTAGTGTATATTAAACCCTAGGATCCATTCCCAGTACCCAAGACTTCAAGAGCATCAACCAGTGAAAAGGGGTAATCAGAGGTTGTTCTGAGAAGACAAAGTGTACATACAAAATCCCTGTGGTTTAGAGGGGATCGTTTGTGGCAGGAGAGATGATAATGTGTTCTAGGAGCCAAAAAAAAAAAAAAAAGTGTGGCTGGAATAAAGGAACACATTTTAAGGAACAGGAATGGGATTCTGTGAGGAGTCAATCATAAGACCTCATTCTCATGAGAGAAAGACTTTCCAGACAGACAATTAGTATAAGTAGAGATCCCAGCCCTACTAGGGTGTATATTAAATTACAGAGCTGAGAGCAACCATTTGTGTGAGGTCATTTTGCAGCATGTATCAAAAACCTTGGCTATAATTACAATATAACAATTAAACTCCACTCTAGGGTATCCTCCTAAAGGAATCAGAGAACTGCTCTTCATGTGAAAGTGCCCACTCTGTTTTATGAGGCAACAGAGAAATATCACAGGTAATGTGGTATCTATTAAATATTATATGTAAATTTTATGAATATGTAACAGCAGCACTGTATATAAATTAAAAAACATTTACATGCTGTGAATGTAGAGATTCATGTAGGCATGTGTATATTTGTGTATCTATACAAGAGAGAAAATAAGAACTATTTAAATCAATAAAAACCCACCAAGTTTTAGCACACAAAGGGATTAAGATGTGTCCCACTCAAGCTTAGATGTCTAGAATAATCAGGTTAAAATTTATTTTTCTTCTAATTTTCTAAAATACCATAAATTCGACTAGTGGCCAAACCTTGTTCTTACAATGCATTCTGCTGGGGGAAAGGGGAGAATTAAAAAGACAGCATCTCCCTTACCACAGGCTATCCTTAAATCCCGCTTCACCTCCCTAGTGCTGGAATTATAGATGCACACTACCACACCTGACTGAAATACATTTTTGTTTACTTATTTTTCTGATGAGAAACCAGATTCTTTAAAGTGGTACTTACTGGGATTCCTGGGATGCCAGACGGGCCTTGAGGACCCGGAGGACCTTCTTTGCCCTGAAAGAGCCAAGACATTAAAAACATCATGAAATCTTGGGTCAGCTGGAAAGGAACATTATTAACATTTATTTATTTATTAACATTAACTTCCAGCTTGTTCAGGAAATAAATCTCACAGGGACTTGTCCTGTGAGATGGAAGGAGCTTGGTTAAAAGATCCTGCAACCTCCTTGCTTCAGAGGCTATACCCTTCTCGAGGGCTGTGTTATCTTCAACAGAGCATGCCCACACAATGCTGGTGTAGGCAGACAAAGTCTACATTATAGAGGCTTGAAGAATCCAACTTCAGATGACTGTCAAGGTTTGGGGCACTGGAGTTCAAAAGCCATGGCTCCAGATTCATTCCAACAGCTGTCTTTTTCCATAGCATAGCCTAGGGCTTCGGGGTGTGGCACTTACAGAAACCAGCTCAAGTAAAAGGCTGACCCAGAAACCTGTGTGATCCATGTTTTCATTGTGTTCATTGTGTATTTTCCCCAGAGACTTCCAAACCTTTTTTCCAGAAATAGCTGCCAGTCATTATCCCCTCCATGAAAAGCATACGGTATTTTCAAAGTCCATTTTGCCAAATTGCATCAATTAGCACATCGTTTCTCATCTTGTTCATGATGGACATAGAGCTGCTATTGTTCTGATCACACTGTTCAACTTCCTATCACCCCATGTTTCTGCCATAAGTATGAAGGACTCTTGATGACTTTCTAACTCCCTCGTAGGACAAGATTCTCACACCAAACTTAACCCTCTAATCACATAAAGTGATATTTTAAAGGGTTACTATTTTGTCCTCAAAATGTAAGCGAAAACAAACAACAGGGTTTATTCCACATTTATACAAATGTTACAAAAATGGTCCCATCAGGGGACTAAAGCACTCATCTCTTATTAAGCTATATTTTTGTACTGCATCTAAACCAAATGGCTGGGTTTTTTATTTTGTTTTGTTTTGTTTTGTTTTGTTTTTGCCAGTTCTAAACTATAAATAAGATAGCAGCAACACATGCTTACAACACAGAGGAATTGATTGTTTTACAGATTCTTGAATTGGTGCAGAAGGGATCATGCTTTACTTTTATCATTGTCAAAAAATTCAGCAAGGTATTCACACTCCTCATATGCATCTAAAAAGCTTCTTGTAATTCTAAAAAAATATAGAATGTGATACGCCTTTGAGTTGATTTCAGTTTGTGGTGCATTGTGGCATTTACAGAATTGTGTTGCAAGAAATTTAGGCCTATCTGAACACATGGCTTCTTAGACCAACACAAAATGAACAAACCAGTGAAACACAGCATCCATCTTCCCCCTGTTACGGCATCTACCATGGTATGTTCGAATAGTGTGAATATACACATTAGTATGGAACATTTGTTCAGCTAACATGGGGAAATTTAGATGCCAATAATGGAGCATTCTAGATACCTTCCTGGATGCTCATGGTTCCAAAAAAACCTTAAAATGGAAGAATAGTAATTCCAGAACAGGGTAAACAATTTCTTGTCCTCTGCTTGCTCTTGCAAATCAAGTTTTATTAGCAGAAATTCATATTCTATTCGTATATGTACTATCTATGGCATGTGTTGCCTTACAGGAGCTCAGCTGAGTAGGTACAGCAGAGAACTGTGCCTCACAATGTGTGAGCTGTTTCCTCTTTGTTTCTTCATAGATTAATGTTTACTAAGCCCTGGGCTATCTTTCTCTTGATTCTCAGGTGAAGGAAGCAAGTTTAGGAGAAGACTCTGCCTCTTGACTCCCTGGCCAGCATAAACACTTCTCTAATATTTGCAAAGCAGTTCACTTGTCAGAGAGACTAAGAGATAAACACAGTAAACAGAAATTCTCTAACTAGCCTTCAGCTCCATATTCTAACACACAGAGCCAGCCCCACTAATCTACCAGAATACCCTGACCCGGTCTTCATCACAGAACTGCCATGATCGCAACTTAGCACCACCAGAACTGAATGCTCAAAAGGTGACACAGGACTTTCCCCCTTAAGTTTGCTTGTACAAATCACTTACTGCACTGCAGAAATGAACACACTTAAATATTTATTAAGCAACTAATTGAAGTCAGGCAGAATGTAGAAAATAATGACTTTTCAAAATTAAGTCCTGGCTTTGAAACTACAAATTCCTTGCTATATAAATATATAGCTATAATACAGCTATAAAAGAGCAACAAAGCTCCACCAACCTAAAATTCTACACTCGTATTGCTTTAGAAGAGTTGTTACATCCTCAAAACTTTTAGTAGCAAAGAGAGGCTATTTACTATTACATCATGTAAAAGTAATTATAAGAGGTGATATTTGGGGGCTCAACATCATACTTCTGCCCTTCAAATAATGTCACAACAATGGCAAGTACTTAATACATTTTAATTTAAAACTGAGAATAATTAGGATTGTATGAACTGTTTGTATCCATATTACCCAGCCAACATTGTTTCATGTAAGAAAACTTTGACCCTATCCCAACTTAATATTTATAGTAATCTATCAGAACTATGGACAGCTCCAACTGCTCCCATAATTTACCAAGGGGTCCCATGATAGAATCAAAGTCTTATTTAATAGAGTTTAATTTGTAGCAATGTAATGATTTTACAACTGGGCTCAGTATCTTATTCTCCGCAGGCAAACAGTCCATTAGTTTTATTGGGAAAATCTTTTATAGTCTTAGAATCAATAAGAAGCTGCCTGCAGTGTTTTCTATCCTGGGATTTATGCATGGGTTGTTTCAAACGGATTGACCGCAGGATGATCCTACAAAGGGCCTTGGGGCCGTCGGTTATTCAATCTCAGTGCCTCATGGTGAGTTGGTATGAAATAGGAGAAGGAACAGCAAACTAATAGTCTTCAAATTGACTTAAGTCTCAAGCAGAACATTAATTTCCTGTTTGCCTTTGTCTACTGGGCACCACTTCTCCATGCTGGCCTAGAAGGATGTGGTGTTGCTAACTATACCCTAAGGGCCCTTCTGAACATCAGCTTGCCAGAATTATAAGAGCAAGAACACGCCCTCATTCTCTGTGACTGTGCTGCTGAGCTTCCTGTAACCAGCTGTTGGCTCTGACTCTTCCATTAAAATGTCAAGTGCTTCTCCACTCTCACTTTCCTAATTTATAGAACAGCTGTAATGATTCAAGGCTTCTCTAACTTACAAGGCTGAAATGGCTGGAGAGAAGCCAGAAAGAATGAAGGGTATTGACATATTAGATATATCTTTGAATGTCATACATGAATTCAACAAGCACTATGCCTCCTGACCTGTTGTTCAGCTTTTGCTTGTGGCACCTAAGCCAGATGTAATTCTAGAAGCTTTCTGCAAAGAAAAGAACTCTGAGTTTTAAGATAAAAACTTCAACTATCAACCACAACAGCTAGGATTTGGAAACTTTGACCAATGACCTTCCTTTCTGATTTTTTACCTTCCTCTGGAAGAGTTGTGGTAACAGAGCTGTCTCCTGCTTGATACACACTTGAGCATATCACAGCACAGGCTGGGCTTCTCCCACTCACCCTTGGCTACTAAGAGAAGAAACTACTCTGACAACGAGAGCTGGAATGTCCATTCAGAGCTTGTTTGCACTGGGTAATCACAGGTCACTGGACGACTCTATCAGAACCTCCACTTTAATGGTAATGTAATAAGACATCTAGCAAAAGGCTTGCTTGCATTTTCTCTTCAAAAAACTATGGCCCTGAATGGAACATCAGGAATGTGGGGACTCACAACTGGAGAGGAAGGGAACAAAGTTGATGAACATGGGGCTCTAAAAAGTCCTTTAGAGCAACTTAAGGATGATTCTGTCTTGGGCAGCACTTACCGGAGGCCCTTGAGGTCCTGGTGTCCCTGCCACACCTGCATTTCCATCTGCTCCCTACAAAGAAAGACAAGGCAGAAGACCAGTTTCAAGTACAATTGGATTGAAGCTAGAGAGGCAGCTATGTTTCAGGAAGGGGCAAAGCACTGACCAGCCAGTCACCCCTAAGGCAACAGAAAAGCTTCACAGTGGTAAGAGACTTCCCAGCTAAAGTTATGAGGGGACATACTAGGACATAGATCAATAAGTGAACACCTGGATCTATCTTATTGGAGAATAGGGAGAGGATCACTAGTGTCAACCTATGGATGAAGAGAGATATAGTTACAAAGATGGAAGAAAAGGTCCAGAGAAATAAGCAAGCTCCTGAAATATATTGGATACTCAGTCAAATTTTTGAATAATAAGATGGGAGTAGAGGCATACCAGCTAGGAGATGAAGGGAGGCATTCTCTTTTAAAAATTATTCTTTCAGGGCTGGAGAGATGGCTCAGCCGTTAAAGGCTAGGCTCACAACCAAAAATTATTCTTTCATATGTAAAATCCTGTCTGGAGTTTCCCCTCCCTCCTCTCCATCCCCTCCCCTAAGTCTCTCCCCATCTACCTCCCTCTTCCCCAGATCCACCTCTCGGTCTGTCTCCCCTCAGAAAAGAATAGGCTTTCGAGGGATATCAACCAAATACAACATAACAAGCTACAATAAGACTAGGCATATACCATCACATCAAGGCTGGGTAAAGTAATCCAATAGGAAGAACAGGGTCCCACAAGGAGGCAAAAGAGTCAGAAACTTCCCCACTCCCACTGTTAGGAATCCCACAATGACACCATGCTACACAACCATAACATATATGTAGAAGACCTAAGTCAGACCCTTATCGGCTCCCTGATCTTTGCAAGCCTCCCCCCGCCCAAGTCCTGGTCAGTTGATTCTGTGGGCCACCTTTTGTGGTATCCCTGACCTCTCTGGTTTCTCTGCCCTTCAATTTCTTCCTCTTCTTCCTCTGCATCACTCCCTAAGCTCCACCTAATGTTTGGCTATGGGTCTCTGCATGGCGAGTAGTTCTTTATATGAATTTAGGCATTTGCCTCTTGCTGCATGTGATCTATAAGCTTAGTTTCTTTCTCTATGAAAGTTTGGAAGTTGTTTACACCTTAAGAAGATGGGGAATGTTTAAGACTCAGAAAAAGTGCTTAGTACAGGACAGAGGGATTAGCTCAGACAGAATCTCAGACTCAGAATTCTGAGTGTGTGTCCTGCCTCTCTACTCCATAATCCAGTGCAGGTTACCTTGCCCTTCAATATCCCAGCTCCATTGTAAAATGAAGACAAAAAGGATTAGCAGCTACATGTGGGTTGTTGAATATGTTGAAAAAAGGCAATACATATAAAGAACTAGCCATCACCAGAAACACCCCAAGGACACAATGGGCACAATGACCCATCTGATATCACATGTTTATCATCTAATATCATGTGTCTATCATGCATCCAAGGAGCAGCCACAGTAGTTATTGACTAATCATTCAAGTATGAACAAAAATATTCTCACAGAACTTTATTGATAACTAACTGTTCAGTGGCCTTTAATTAATTTAAATGTATTGGTTGAGTGGTTATTTTTTATAGGTGCTAACCATGCTATATAGGTACAGAGAAGTAACCATATTATAGCCTTGCATTTCAGAGAAACTTGGTATTGCAAATATAGCTGATTTCCTAGGGACTGTAAATTCTTAGGACGGAATGCTGTTTGATTTGTCTACATCTCTTCAACTAGATAAGAAGCAAGGTACTAGTCATGAACGATAGGAAAATCAGTAATATTTCAACAAATAGCATGAGGTTCTTAGTGAAATTTCACATGTAACCCAAAACTACCAAAATAATGTAGCTTTTATCTCAAATCTGAATTTTCTATACAAATTTAGCAAAAATTTCTTCCCCCACACCCTAGATTTTGAGGAATTGGAATCAAAAGGAAAGAAGGAAGGTGGTAAAGATTTTATCTGATGGAAGGACAGAGAGGAGAAAATAAACAATGAAAGAGCTGTCTGGGCTTAGAGCCTAGATCATAGAATACTGACCTGCCAAATAATAAGCACGTATACATAATTGTCCATCCTGGTTATGTGTCTTTTGTTGAATTGCTTCTGTGGCATGAGCCACTGAATCTAAGTGCTGACTCATCACCTAAGCTCCAGCATAGCAACACTAGGTGTGGCATTAAACAGAAGCTCAGTAAGCATCTACTTAAGCTGAAAGCATTCCTCAATTGGAAACAGACACAGTGACTGCTGATTGCAATTGCCTCTATGTCTCAGACTCACCATTCAACATGAGACTCCAAAGCCAGGATCTGTGCCTTATGGCTGTTATGGTCTTAAGGAAATCTAAATTATTGTGATTTCTGGCAAGAAGGTACTAAAGCCATGTTCTAGCTTTGGAACCATCAGAATGAAGAGGGGAAGAAGGTGTGATCCTCAGCTGAAGAAGTGCATTTGGAAGTTAGCACTATCATGACAAGACATTATTCATCAATGAACTGATTTTTAATAAAGCCATCTGTCTCTCATATGTTCCTCTTTAATAAGTATGGGTACCTTTCCCAAGTATACACTGGAGTCCCACCTTTGTCAGGATTTTCTCTGCCTAATTTTTAGATCTAACAATAAAATGGATGTGCTGGTTATTTTATTTATTTATTCAGTTTGACACAAGCTAAAGTTTTCTTAAAACTTTACCGTATTGGACTATATGCATGCCTGTGGAATATTTTCTTTACTAATGATCATTATGAGAGGGCCCAGCCCACTTAGGACAGTATTGTCCCAAGAGAAGTAGTCCTAGGTGCCATAAGAAAGCTGGGTGAGCAAGCTATAGACAATAAGTCAGAAAGTAGAATTCTTCTATGGAAGGCTCAATTACCCAGTATAGGGAGATGTCAGAACAGCTAAGCAGGAGTAGGTGGGTTGGTGATCAGGGGGAGGGGATGGGATAGGGGATTTTCAGAGGGGAAACCAGGAAAGGGGATAACATTTGAAATGTAAATAAATAAAGTGCCAGAGAGAGAGAGAGAGAGAGAGAGAGAGAGAGAGAGAGAGAGAGAGAGAAAGGAAGAAATAATTCTAATTCTTCTAAGGTCTTTCCTTCAATTCTTATTCCATGTCCCTGCCTTGAGTTCCTGCTCTGACTTCCCTTGGTAATGGAATGTGAGAATGTAACCTGGGATGTGTGAACCAAATGGTCCTTTATTCTCCTTGCTGCTTCTGGTCATGGTGTTTTATCACAGCAATAGAAAGTTTACTGGAACAATAAGCAAATATAATACAACATAATTTAATAAGTAAAATTATAAATCTTTAAGGAATTTAAAAATTCTATGCAATAGTTCAATGGCAGCAAATTAATCAGCCCCTTATCATTTCCTCCACAAAAGCCCATAGCCAAACAAGATCAGTCGGAATTGAAGCTGAGGGATTACAAAAGCTGTTGAAATCAGGAGTGGGGAGATTGTTGATATCAAAGATTTAAAATGAACTTTTCATTCTTTGAAATGACTTATGAACTTAGCATAGATATCTACTGGGAAGGGCCAATCACTGTTTCAAGTTCTTATGTAAGAACTTCATTAAACAAATATGCTTTTAAAGTTTGATTTATTTCAATAAATTATTACAACTAGAAGTCAATGAGTTGCTACTTAAATAGGCAAAGCATAGCTAAAGAGGTGGTCCAATGTCTAAAAGTACTTTCTGCTTTGTAAATCTTTAAAAAGCATAAAAGACAAAGCAAGCTTAATTTCCTAACTTTAACTTCATAATCCAAACTGACTCTCTTTTTCACAATTTATTTTAAAATCCGGTTTTCTCTTTGGTACAGGTTCTTTTTCTGTGGGCTTTGAGTCATTTGGAGTAGTCTTGCTTGCATGGTCTGAGACAAAGATGTTCACAGAGAATCTGTGTAATCTCTGGGGTCCTGGGCTCAGCGGGGATAGTAATTGCCATGGCTTGTTGTCATGGCTACCTTCGATCAATCTAGGGACTGCAGCAGTAGTTGGCTCCAAGCAGAGAAACAACATGACTAATCTGTGGTTACAGAATGGTATTGAGCCTCTGTGTCCAGGCCTTGGCCAAGCTACTACAAGAGCAAAAAAAGGTATTTTCTTAAGTGGCACAATAAATTGGATATTTTGGTTAACAAAAAATGCCAGAGAATAATAATTAGTGGTTAAAAAGAATAATACTGAACAATAATTTGTGAATATTAGTTATTGATTATAAGACACTGGGGAGAATATGGGCTTGTATGGGCATCTTCAAGTTCTATATAAAGGAGTTCTTTATGGAGCATCCTAACCTTGAAACACTGGCTTCATCAATTTGTGCCAGGGACCCCCAGGCACAAGAACACCCACCCAAATCCCTCAATATTCATCCCATTCATGTCCTTCTCATCCCTGGGTGCTTTAAGGGTAAATCCATCCCTTCAAATAAGATAGGTCCAATGTGATGCAGTTTTCAGAGAATAAGGACACATTCCTCGAATGCCAAAACTAAGAAATAAAGGTCATTATTCTACTTACTGGAGGCCCAGGATTCCCCGGTGGGCCCATGAAGCCTGGAACTCCAGGGTGACCCTAGGAAAACACAGGAGATAATTCTTTAAAAGTGACTCATTACAAAAAAAGTTTTCTACTTGAAACAAATAGCCAGTCTAGAGTCAGGCTCCTAAGCCCAGTGACTAACATGGTTGAAAACTCTGATCACAGATGGTCTCTTTTCCATGTAACTTTAGAGACTGCAAAGAAAGTGCCTCATGATATGTATAAAAATGAATATGTCTTGAATGAGTATTTGCTTCTGCATCACTGAGGTGGGGAAAAGGCATAAGGTAGTGGCTTAAGATGCAGATAAAAACAAGAGGTATGGTATATTAAAGCTCTTACACCTAAATGAAACAGGAAAAATATTTCTATTATACTTCCAGTCTTGCAGATACACATATAGTGTCCCACTAAAGAAGAACTAAAAGAAATTTAAATGGGCATGTATATATACACAGAGTTATCACTTCTGCAAGGCTTGGTTCCAGGATATCTTCCCAATAACATCAGAATTGAAGAGCATGTCAGGGCCCTTGTACAGAATGATCTTTGTCTCATACACACCTGTTCATATACTTTAAATAATCTCTGGACTACTTGCAACACTCACTGCAATGAAATACTAAAGAAAGTGTTGTTATCACATAAGGAAAACTCCTAAAAACATTTTCAGTCATGGTTTATTCTATGGTTATCAAGGTCAAAAATATAAAGAACTAATTCATCTCTCTCTCCCTCTCTCTCTCTCTCTCTCTCTCTCTCTCTCTCTCTCTCTCTCTCTCTCTCTCTCTCTCTTTCTCTATCCCTTTCTCCCTCTCTCTCTCTGTCTCTCTCAATCCCCCCATGTGTGCGTGTGTGTGTGTGTGTGTGTGTGTGTGTGTGCACGCTTAGGGACATATATTATCATGCATAGGCCAATGATCAATTTCCAGTAATACTTCTTAGGTGCCATCCCCCTTAATTTTTTGATATAGGTTTCTCATTGCCCTGGGATTTCTCAAGTAGACCACACAGGCTAGTTAGAAAATCCATAGGAGGCCCTGTCTGCACCATCCTAGTGCTGGGATTACAAGTCCAGGTCACCAGTGGTGAACCTGTTAATGTTTTTCTTTACATGGAAGTGGCTGAGGATGAAGATAAAAACAAGAAAGATGATATCTTAAAGCTCTTATAACTAAATTGAACATGAAAACGATCTTTTTATACTTCCAACCTTGCAGAAGTGCATATAGTATCCCACTAAAGAAGAAAGTAAAGAAAATAAGAATCAAACTCATACCTCATCTATGCTTCCTTAACAGAATAAGCTAGGAATAATTTACTTATGACATCAATATTTTGATACTATAACAGAAATATTATATTTCCACATGAGGAGTTTCCTGTGAGTTACAGAATGGGCTCTTCACTCTTTATAAAGTAGAATTTAGAATCTAACATTTAGTCTAGTACAACAACGTTAAACTACAGAACAATACCAAAGAAATTCTTTCTCTCTCCTACCCCTCAAAACCTACTATTGGAAAGCACAAACAATACTCAGTACAAGGCATAAAGTATTTATTGCTGACATGTACCCTGTGGCATGATAACCCAGATGCCTTTTGTTTCTCTAAATACAGGGGAGCAAACCTTAAGCATGGCTCTCATGCAGCTGGATGCATAAGGAATATTGGCTCAGCAGCTCACCCTGCACTCACATGTATCAGTAAGCCCTGAGATCAGGATCCACCCATGCTCATTGTGTACCTCAGGTTCTGGAGCAGTGCCTGGTGGGGAATTTATTACTGTGAGCACTGGACCTAGATGCAGACCAATGTGAAAGCAGAAAGGGAGGGCTAGTACAGGGTAACAAAGAGAAGGAAGGGGTAATAACAGAAGAGGAGACAATCTACAGCAGCGACTGTGCAAGCACTAAGGCTGTGCGGAATCAGCCAGAACTACTAGCTGGAGGACAGTAGGGAAGCAGTACTCCAGATCCACAAAAAGAACAGAGTTTTGGTACTGGTGCCATCTTCCTATGTATTAGGAGAGGGGTCCAGCTAGTCTGAGGTGGCACTGATTAGCTCAAGGAGTGTTGCAAAACAAATATTACAAACAAAATTCAAATATTACTATGAGAGTATAAAGAAGGGCTCAAGAAATGGTGGGGGGGGATAAAAGGATGTTTCCTAGAGAATGATAAAAGCTTTCATAAGGGAGAAACAATCAGGAAGAGAGGGGGAGAAAATGGACAGATGTAGGCTTCTCAGACAACTGGGAGATGGAACAGGATGAGAGTAAACAGAGAGGTCAAGACGGAAAGCAGGAAATCAAGATTCAAACATTCCTCTGCAGGCACAGAAGAGACAAAGATGGCATCAGAAGCAGTGAGTAGACACTAAGTGAGGCCCTTCTTACAGTGTGAGCTTCTTCATGACAGAAATTGGCCTTACCTGATCACCTTTCTGTCCCATCTCACCTTCTGCACCACGCTCTCCTTGGCTTCCCTGGGAAGGAACACAGAAAAGACAAGTCAAGCCACAGAAAATTTCACTAGAGTTACACTGTAAATATGAATGCACACTTTAGTGCTTTTATCAGTTCTTCAAATTCTTTATCAAATCATTGCTGCCAACCATGGTAACAGTAGACAGAAGCAAGCCTTGCTTGAAAGATTCCCAATAAAATTGTTTAGCAGAGTTTCAGATCCCACAGTGGAGCAAAAGAAAACAAACAGGGCTGAGAAGAATGCAGTTCTGAGCCATGAGTATGAGTATGTCATGTTACTCCTAATCTTAACAAAGTGATGGATGGAAGATATCGCAGAAGGATAATGGTCCTATATGATATTTGTAGCCATGGTGAGAGATGGGTCAGAAGGTCCAAGCTGAGGGAAAGAGAGCATCAAGAGGAAAGTGAGGTCTTCTATGGATGTGAGACAGAGGCAGAAATGAGCATCAGTAGGTCTTGAAGATCAGATGTGTAAGAAGGGTAGGGTAGGGATCTTATAAGCTTTTCCCCCCATACACTTCGACAGGTTCATTGCTGTCATTCTTGTTCAGTTCATGTTTGGCAGTCATGTTGGTATTTTTTTAATGTTTTGAGATAGAATTTCATAATGCTCAAACTGACCTCAATGTCATATATAGTTAAGGACAGCCTTGAACTCCTAATTCTTCAGCCCCCACAAGTGCTAGCATATGGATATGGTCACTTGATTCAGTATATTTAATATGTCTTTTGCTTTGGGATTTGGGTTTTGGGGTTCTTTTGAGGTTTTGTTTTGTTTTGTTGTTTGATTGGTTTGGTTTGGTTTAGTTTTTTTTTTTTTTTTTTGGTTTTTGTTTTTGTTTTTGTTTTTGTTTGGTTGGTTTTGTTTTGTTTTTGAGACTATACTCCAGGCCATCCTAGAACTATGTAGCCCGATTTGACCTTAAACTCACAGTGATGCATCCATATTGCATCATGACTACTGGGAATACAGGAGTAAGCCACCACACATGGCGTTTGGTTTATTAGATTTTTTTCTAAGGCAGGGTTTTATGCTGCAGCTGGCCTGAAACTTACTCTGTAACCTGGCCTGGGCTTAAACTTTCATCGCCACTCCTGCCTCAGCCTCCCAAGTGCTAAGATTGCTGAAACAAGCCACAATACCAAATTTACTTACCGGATTAGAAACTGCATTTCACCAAACAGCAACATTTCCGTTTCTTTAAAATAACCTACTGAGCTATGAAGAGTCCTTGACAGTGAAATCAGTCCAGCACTGGTTTCATTCCTGTCCTTCTTCATCTCTGTATCCTTAGGTAGGTTATACCCCTTCCTAGACTCTCAATCTGCCATCTAAAAGGATTAGGGGTGGGGAAAGGGCAATGTATGAGAATCCAGAGCCCAGCAGTTTTCTCATGATACGTGGAGTCCAGCCCTCCTTCCATTCAGCTTATTCTAGCACACAGCAGCTCATTGATGTCATGGCTGATTGCTAATGACACTCTACCCCACAGTCCCTAGACTGTGCTATGAATCATTGCTTATAAAGCGATAGGTGTCACTGTTTAGAGGAAGGAAGAAAATAATTCACAGGAAAAAACTGATTCCATCACCTTTGCATGCTATTATATCTAAGTACCTAAAGTTGGCATTCTATCTGCACCACTTTATAATCAAAGAAGTGTCACCGTGCTTCACACTGCCTCACTGACATTCAGGGACAATTGGCCTTAAAGGTAAATGTATTCCTTTCAAATCCCAGTCTTCAGTCTAGCTGTAGAGTGGTTTCAACATTCAGCTGGTGACAATATAAATGCCAGCAGCTCAGGATCTCCATAGTTGTCCCTGTCTCCATGCCCACTACAGACAAAGATCTGCACAAACACAGCCACCTCCAAACATGACTCATTTCCTTCCAGGAAGGGATCTGACATTTCTGGAGTCCCTGCCCCACTGGGAATTCAGTTAGGGCTTTAAAAGACCCTGTTACATGTAACTCTCTGGCTGTAAGCTGAGCTCATGGCTAAGACCTCGGTCCTTGCAGACTGATAAGAAATCTGAGCTAAGAACAGTGGCACCAGCTATAATCCCTACACTTGGGCAGGGAGGGCAGGAGGGGAAGGAGTTCAAGGTACTTTACATAGTGAGTTCCAGAAGGGTCTGGGCAGCGTGAAACTTTGAAAAAAATTTTTAAAGAATCAATCAATAATTAGGTTAATCAGTCATCTAAGGTCACAGAGCATGAAGAATAATAGGGTCTCAGTCTATCTAATTATCAAATATCCAAGTAACTTCTTCCCAACCAAGTCATTTTCCTGACTCTTTCCTGGGGCTATGATGCCTGGTTTAGGTGGTTTATGATTTCCTGAGATTTGATGATAGTGGAGGAGGCAGATCAACCATGTTAACAGCAGATGAGGTACATGGTTGTACACTGAGAATTCAACAATCAAAAGGCAGATCTAAACCCCATCTTCCCAGGGCTTTTATCCTTGCAAAGCTACAGGACCATTTTACTAGCCCAATTCTCTTTGGATGTGTATTAAATACCCTTTCTAACGGCTTCATTCTTGCTTCTCAACTCAGCCCTACACCAAGAACCCGATTCCATAGAATAAATAAATAAATAACAAGGAACTATATCCCTCCACATGCACAGTTTACTTTTGTGCAATTGCGACTAAACACCTGACAGAAAGAGATGAATTTTTTATTTTGGCTCATATTTTCAGGGGTATCAATCATAATGGTAAAAGCATGAGGAAGCAGTACAACCTGTATCAGAAAAGCCATGAAGTAGAGAATGGGGATAGAGGAAGGATCCAGGGCAAGGCATACACCAAGGGCCTGATAACCTGCTTTCCACTGCTGTGTTTTATCACAGCAATAGGAAAGTAACTAATATACAAATATTCTGCCTATTCATTGCCAGGAACTCAATTAAAGCCTTTCTCAGAACCTAGTAATCATCTCTCTGGAACTTAATAAAGGGGGAGGGGTGTACCTCTCTCTCCAGTTCTTGCTGGAAGGAGACTAACATAGGCAGCAGACTGGATCCCAGGCACCAAACCACCCCTGTGATAAAGACTGGAGATGCTTGTGTAAGCCACCTAGCTTACTAATGATCACACAGGTAGCAGGCCCATTTGGAATGAATGTGGTTGATGAATGGGGTGGCATGTCCTCTATCTTAGTACTGATTAGCACTTCCTGAGACACATATGCATGCTGAATTCAACCATACAGACTGAAGTTGTTCTGACTCTCCAGCCTCCCACCTCCCACTCGAGGCTGTGGTGTACATTGTATTTTGAATCAGCATTCAGATAATGATAAGATTGTCTCTTTTTCTATCTTTTCAGAGGAGTTTCTTAGGTTGGAAGGAGACATTAATTTGCTTTTAAATATAATTATAAATTAACAAAATCATGAATTTGGAAAACATGGTACCATTTTGTTTGTGTTTCCATTATTTAGAGTCTGCCTTCATGCTTTGTCCCTTTGTAAATCAAAGTTGCTGGGTCTCCTTGTGGGGTCTGCAAGCTGTGGAGGGTAGGGTGTGAACTCTGCCAGCAAATAAGCCTTTGCTCCTTTCATGAGGCCCAGCTGTGTCCTGCCTAGAAACTCTCCCCCAAGAAGCATGGCAAATCCTGCTTAATCCCTCTGTGCAACTAAAAGATACCTCCTCAGGAGGTATCACAGGCTACCTCTTGTCACACTGACACTGCTTTCTTTAAATCCCTCTACTCTCCTTCAGACATTTGTCTTGCTTGTTATTAAGTCCAATGACTTATGCGCCATGAGGACCACGTTCAGTCATGTGTATTAAATGCTTCCTACATGCTGCGGTTTAAAAATACTTTTCTGTTTGGTTGTGAAGACATTGTTCACTGTTTAGATTTTATAACTAGAGTGATAATTCTGGTTTGGGCTACTAAAATGCAGGAGCAAACCACCTGTCCAGTCAGCATCTTTAAATAACAAACTGAAAAGATCCAGAGAAGCTGACAAAATATCCAATTAATGTAATTAGTAAGTCAATTCGTTCAGGTAACAGAAGGCAGGGAAATTTGGAGAGGTACCAGCTTCCAAAGTCAAGCCTATGTCTGCCAATTTAAGAGCCTCCAGCCACATTATCTTCTCTGTGTGCTCCCATCAAAAGAATGGCCTATGTCTGAGTTCTCCCTATACTGCTTGACTTGGAAGGATGATGTTAAAGGGAACATGTAGTGATAGTCCCCAGGACTGAGCACATGTGAGTGGAAGATGTGCCACTTTATAAAGACAGAATGGGACAAATGGCCCGGATGACCTCTGAAGGATGAGGTTCTTGGATACTAGCTGTCAAAAGAAACAGCAGTATCACTCAGAATTAACTAGAACTTTTCAGAGTGCATGCCTGCTCTCTGGGGTATCTCTAGATCCATTTTAGGGCCCCTTAAGACCCATGACCTGTTTGAGGATGTGAACTGAGCAGGAAATAAAATCCTTTTCAGAGGCAGCTGTTAAACCATCATCATTACCAAGCAAGAGAAGCTCTTACCGCAAACTACAGAAACACATGTTCCCAGGGTTGTCACCATGACTGCCATCTTTTTCCCTGTTCATCCTTTACAAGGTTGGCAAACAGTACAGCACACAGCCCTTGGGCCCTGTCCCTGTCGTTTCTAAAACCAGGATGGAAGCTCTGAAACTATCCATGGTACTAAGCTCCACAGCCCAACCCCCCCTCCCACACACATACACCTTTTGCAGACTGCCTCTACATAGAGGCAGCAGGATGAATCACAGGAAATGCTTGCCAGATACTGAGTCACAGTTGCAAACCAAGGAGCCAGGCCTTCCTGACAATGCAGGGAGACCAGTGAACACTCAAAGTCCTCAGTGACCAAAGGATGATAACAGTGGTCATTGATTCTCTGCCCAGGGGAGCATTTTCTGCTAACAAATTCATCTCTCTGCCCAGAAATTTTGCAAAGATATTGTTTGGTGGACGAGGATACACAAGGAAGAAACAAGTCTGTTTTCTGGAAAGCGCCATGGGACAGAGAAACTGGACACCAAGAACCAAGACACCAACTTGTGAGTGCTCAGAGGAGGCATCAAGTCTTCCTCCATGACTCACTCATCAAAAATGCATGGTGACAAGGGTAGGTTTTTATGCCAGTAGTCTTGCTGCAGGCCACAATAAAGAAGTACTGTTCTCCAATGGGAGCTGTTCTAGGTGCTGGTGCTGGTGTTGCTATTAGAGTAGCTAAAAGTATGGTGAACTATGGACTTGTAGTTCAGCTTCAGCTATACTGTCCTCAGCCTTGGTTTCTGGCATCTTGTCTTGCTAAACTCCAGTTTCCTCACCTGGAAGATGAGACACTTTCCCTCACAGGATCATGATCAGTACTATAGGAGGCCATATCACTTAAAACACTTCTATTGTGGGGGTTGTCCCTGAGTCCCAAAGACTTTTCAAGATCACGACCAGTTATCTACTGGAGGAACAAGACCCGAGCTTTCCAACACAGCACTAAGTTTTGTTCTTTTTCTGGCCATAGCTCTTTCAAAATATTTAAAGAACACCCTCCCTTGGAGTGAATAATAAGAGAACAGAAATGGATACACCATCCCAAAGCATTAGTGCTTCCTGCTGAGTAGAGAAGACAGACAGAGAAAATTGTCTGTTTCCAATGCAGGGAGTGCACTGGCTTGATTGATTCACTTTTGTTTCTCTAGATAAAGACTCCTTCTTCTCCGAGGCCGAGCCTGGCAGGCAGCACAATGGCAGCAAAGGTCAACTAAGAAACAGCTGACATCATTTCTCGGAGTTCTCCAGGGGAATTCATGAGCCTTCCCCGCAGAATCAGAGAGGGAGCCTCATGTGCTTTGAGCAGTAGCACATTCAGTGATGCGACTTTCTTGGTACTGTTCAATGTAAAGCTGCCCTTAGTAAAATCTCCAGGTACTGTGTTCAGTGAAAACAAATGTCAGTTTTTGAAGCCAAATTTTTTAGCTACATTAAGGCCATCTAAATCTTGACCAAGTATATGCATGGATCACAAATGATAGGCATTTGAACTTGCTTAGCAGGGCCTAAGAGACTTAGATAGTTCTCCTCATGACCCATCCTTTGTTACGGTCAGACCACCTATGTTTATCTTATTTGGTTTATTGCTTTGTGATTGTAGTAATATGCAGCTCCGGGAGTCCTGGCTGTTCAGTCCTGGTTCATGCAGAAGATCTGGGCTCAACTTGCAGTACTTATATGATAGCTTACAACTATCTGTAGCTCTAGGCCCAGAGGGTCCAGTGACCTCTTCTAGATTCTACAGGTACTTCATACATGTGGTGTACTTACTTACATTCAGGCAAAATACTTATATACACAAAATAAACATAAATCTAAAATAAGACAACACCATATTGAAGGGTTGGGTCTGAGGCAAGGCAAACATTCACCTTTGAAATTACTGTTTTACATTTATTCATTTATTTATTTTGAGGGTGTCGCACACCACAGTGAATGTGTGCTGTTGAGGGGATGACTTTCCAGAGCCAGGAGTCTCCTTCTCCCATATAGGTTCCAAGGAGCAAACTCAGGACATCAAGTTTGGCAGCAAGCACTTTTACCCACTAAAGCCATCTCACCAGTCCAAGCAATTTGATAAAAAATGATTAGTAACCAAGATTAAAGCACACTCCAAAGAAATATTCTAAAAATCTAAAATCAATTGAGAGAACCCAAAATGAAGAGAATTTAAAAATGTAACCAGAGAAGGCTTCAGAACACCTGGGACTAGCAGAAAAGGTATGAGGACAGCCAGTTATGTATGGGTTGGTCTTGCCTTTGTTTCAATTATTTTTGTCCTTTGTTTTTTGTTTGTTTTGTTTTTTTTATTTTTCATATTCATTTCAAGTTTTCCAATGATACTGCATTAAAATAATCTTCTATCTTCATTACTGAGGTTTCTGGCCAGCTCTAACATTTTATATGTACCATCTTTCTGGCCCTTCCACAGACTGTGACCCCAGGGGATGAGAGAACAATAAACAGACTGAGAGTCTGTAAGTTACCAAGTACTGGTGAGAGCATTTTAACTTCAGTTGTCATGGTGACACTCTTCACTTTATTAAAACAGAAAGGCAGAGAAGTTGAGAAACTCTCCTAAGGTCATATGCCAAGAGTCCAAGCTCATGTCCTGCTTCTGACCTAAAATCCCTGTGATCCACACAATTAGAAGAGTGACACTCCATACAGACAGGACACAGGGAGAGATACAAGGAGATACAAAGAACCAATCCTCCTTCACTATTAACATGGAGGCCACATAGACCAGAGAGGATTCACTTTTGAGCATCAAAGGGGACAATAGTGAGAAGTAAGTCTACCTGTCACGATCCAACCCAGCTTTGTGCATTCTCATCTTATAGCTGAATGCTACACCAAACAGCCTGTGGCTACAGGCCAGTTAACACGTGTTGCAACACTCAGAGAGAATTTCCGTGCCTGCTCTTTGGTTGAGATCATGCTTCTCACCTCCCTTGTGGCCTCTTCCCATTCCTACGGCTTCACATAGCTAACTTTAAATGTGTGCCTTGTGTTCCCATGAGGGTAACAGAGCTCATTCACATTTATGAAGCAGTTGGCTCACTGCTTTTTAATAGATCACCGGTTATTTTATGCATCCTATAATTTAGGTCTAGCACTCCTCTGGAAACTGTTTTATTCTATGTAGTGAAGTTGAAGTATCTGATACTGAATTCATTATTATCCAGGAAGTTCCACATATTCCAGTGCCATTGATAGTCATACTGTGCATGCCACATGTTTTCAGAGGGGAAACTGAGGCTTGCAGGCTGCACGCAGCTTTCCAGGTCACTAGAAAGTCAGAGACACAACCTGAAGCCAGACATTCCAGGTGTTAAGGCCATTTGGCAGTACTTGCCTCAAACTTAGATGGAGCAATGAAGTAAGAGAATATATAATGTTTACTGAGATTCACTGACCTGTGGTCCAGCTACCCCTGGAGGCCCAGGGAGGCCTGGGGGCCCAGTATCTCCCTGTATTGGAGACAAAAGGACATAAAAAGTTAAGAAAATAATAATTCTGAGGAAAAGATCAAGTTGAAATAATCACCAGGTATAAGCCTTATAAAGCTGCCAGATTCTTCCTCATGTGTAGGCAAAGGGTACAAGGAAGCATACTATCAAATGTGGCCATGAAATCATAGGTCTAGCTACTACTAATATGGCTAGCTAGTAATGATATGGTATCCAGTTACCAAAGTGGCCCAATACCCGCTCCTTCCCACATTCATGTAGTTGATCTGTGACTAGCAGAAGATGGTAGGAATTAACAGTGCACTGCTTTTGCAATAAGGGTGAACAATGTCTAGCTCCCACCTTGTACTGCTTCTTCTACTTTTTCTCCTTGTCCAACTTTTCATCCTAGGAAACCCAACTTCCTAGTCTCCATTTCACTGGACAGCTCTATTGCACATTCATGTGGGAAGTAGTAGATAGTGTGAAGCTCAGTACTAAACTGAAAGCCATGGAAAGACCTTGACTGGTCATCACACAAAAGTTAAAGGCATTATTGAGGGCCACCATGGGGGAGATCTGATGCAGAACTAAAAACTTAGCCACATATATCTATTGTTTTTGGCATTAACAAATATCTGAGTGCACTCAGGATAGAACATTCTGTCAGACTAATGAAGTTGGAGAATTTCCCTGTGTGTGCACATGTGCTTTATATGTGCATCTACATGCACGATTATACACACAAGGCACTTTGGTATGATTGTTCTTGCTCTGTAAAACATAGAATGGTAGCTGTCCAACTCTGAAGCGGGGCTTCCTAGAGGGCAGGATGGGGATCACAGATGCTCCTGACAGGAGAAAGAGAGCGAAGTGGGTCTTCAGAATAGTTTGACTTCCAACACTGTTGCTATTGGTTTTCAACCCACAGGATTTCAACTCAACCTCATTGCTGGCACTGTGATGGAAGAGTGTAAGGAGTCCTGAATGGATTTAAATAAAACTGCCCCTAAGTGATGTGGAGCTGTCACCAGAGAGCCACCTGCTGGCTATACCCTAAAGGGAGGATTCCTGAAAGTAACCAAGTAAAGAGACTGACTTTCTTTTCTTTTTTCCTTCCTTCCTTCATTCCTTCCTCCCTTCCTTCCTCCCTTCCTCCCTTCCTTCCTTCCTTCCTTCTTTCATCTTCAGGTGAAACATGGTGCTTGAGGCACAAGAGAGAAAAGAAAGACTATATTTCATACCTGTGTTTGTAAAGTGAATATATGGGTAAATGAGTGGGAGCAGCAGTTTATAGTCTACATTAGAAGAATACATTTGGACTTTACCCTGAAGGAAGGAATCTTTATGTACACACTGCTAACAGCTGGCTTATGGGGTAACCTTAATTGGAGACGTCATCAGATGTCTCAGGATGTATGCAAACCCCAATGACCTGGGTGTGTGCGAACCTTGCCCTGCCACTAAGAAGGAAATGATAAAAGGGAAAGAGGAATCTCTGAAACAAAACCCAGCTGGCCAAAAGGGCACAACTAAATTTGAATTGATTTATTACCTCTGATCTGGTTCTCTATAAAAATGCTAAAGAAGATCCGGAAGGCAGAGTCTGCTCTGAGTTCCCAGGATGCTGGTCCTGAAGAAAGCAGCTTCTGCAGTTCCTGCTCTTTGTTTATGTGACAGGCAGAAAAGGGGGTCTGAAGGTCTACAGTGGCCACTAGAACGTTCTAGATATCTCAAAGTCAGACAGATGGACTGAAAGGAGGCGGTGGGAAAGAACCTCAAAGGAACATGAATGTTTCGACACCACCACACATTAGAATGGCACAGGCAAGACTTTCATAAAATGGCAAAGACCTGCAGATATTCAGTCTGCACTCCTTGTATTCTGCTGTGATCTAGACACTCCTAAAGCCTGAATCCTCTAAGAGAAATGAAGGCCACGTTGAATCTAGACAGTGGAATTTCTTCACTGGAGGGGAGGAGCCCCAGCTCTCCCTTTCCTTACCTTTTTGCCTTCTGTCCCTTCTCTCCCTGGTTTTCCTGGAAGACCCTTGTCCCCTTTAAAACCTGGCAGACCTGGGAGGCCTGGGGGACCAGGAGGGCAGTCGTTGCACACATCCTTAGAGAAGAAAAAAGAGACTAAGTAAATAATTCAGCTATTTGCAAGGCAAAGTGGTCCCACAGCCCACCCCTCTGGGTGATACTGGGTTATAAATGCCAACCAAGATGGAAAAACAAATTGATGGATTGTCATGGTCCAGGCACTTTTGTGTCCAAATTTATTTTGGCATAAATGAGTCTTGATCATTACTCTACTTTTCTCTAATTCTAGCCAGACACCTGGCTGGAAGTATGGCCTGAGAATGATGTCAAAATTCATGTAAAAAATGGCTCTGAGCATGAACAAAAACATTAAGAGTGCTCAGTGAAGGCAAACATTTAGTGTTACTAGAAATAACATGTTCTGCCCTGAGGACAGAGTCGAACAAAGCCAGGAGAAAAGTCTCTGCAGTGTGGCAAGGGAAAGTGGCTCCCGAAGAAAGGAGAACAAAGGAGGCTGCAGGCAGCTAGCACAGTATGTCCTGGCTGTGACACAAAGCCACATTGTGACCCTGCTTAGCCCTTTTCTTTTCCCAGGACAGACGTTTAATAAATGTTCCCAGGAACTCAGCTTTGCTTTTTGTCAAGACAGGTAAATGCTGTTCCTGGAGTAAATTCAAAACCTCAGACTTATCTGTGTCACCTCTTGACCTTGAAAGTTCCCAGCATGTCAAGTATCAAGTAACCTGACTATACTCCAGCCTTATCCTATCCCCCGCTCTTGGATCATCTGTTCCTAAGATCTTCTATTCATTCTCTTCTTATAGGAAACTTAAGTAATATAACAGAAAGAAAGCACTAAGAAAATAGTGAGACCAGGTAGACAATGCCCAGAACATTCAGCCATTGTTACTGGCCCATTACTCATTTGTAAAAGATACTTGCAAAGCTTCTGGTCTGTTGGATACTATGGTGGGACCACTGGCCATATAAATCTAAAGGTCAGTTGGTGTTAATCAACACAAAGTAAATATATTAGCCAAGGACCACTGATTGCTCTGTATAGGTCAAATAAAAGCATGTGACCACTCTATGGGTTCATAGTCAATGGCATACAGTCTTAAGATTTTTTCTTTTCTTTTTTTTTTTTTTTTTTTTTTTTTTTTGGTTTTTGAGACAGGGTATCTCTGTAGACCAGGCTGGCCTCGAACTCAGAAATCCACCTGCCTCTGCCTCCCAAGTGCTGGGATTAAAGGCATGCGCCACCACTGCCCAGCAAGGAATTCTTAATTCACCTGGGTTCTCCTCAAATTTCAGAATGTAGTTTTTTTGTTTTTAGTTTTGTTTTGTTTTTTGTTTGTTTTGTTTGTTTTGGTTTTTGATTTGTTTGTTTGTTTTTCGAGACAGGGTTTCTCAGTGTAGCCCTGGCTGTCCTGGAACTTACTCTGTAGACTAGGCTGGCCTCGAACTCAGAAATCCTCCTGCCTCTGCCTCCCAAGTGCTGGGATTAAAGGCGTGCGCGACCACTGTCCCACTTTCTGTCATGAAAGCAAGTTATTCTTTCTCTTGCTTCTCCCCTATGTAATCTTCAAATATACTTTACATATCTTCTACTCTAAGCTTTCCTGATGGCATCTGGCCAGAGATGGGCTCATCATGCTCTCATAGACTGGTCTCACTCTTGGGTGGTCTGCTTTTAAGTTTATTCTTTTCCCACAAAGTAGAGAGAATGAGAACAGTCTTGATCTTTGCAGGAACAGCTCACAGCAAATAGTCTTTCATGGTTCTGAGTTCAATAAGTGAAGCTTGAAGACCCAACCAACTGTCCAATGATGAACCAATCGATCAACCACTTGACTTTTTCATGTCTCATCTCATCTTCTTTCAGTATGCTATTTGAGAAACTGTATATTTAGATAGTAGTATAATTGCTGGACTATATGAAGCAATGGTGAGGTAAAATGGAGGAAGAACTTAGTTTATTTTAAAATTAGAAGAGCAGAGAAGATCTAGGCTTTTTATTACAGCACATTTAAATGAGATGTATAATTGGGCCATTGTAACAATGGATTGATGAAAAGATGAATCGATGTAGGTAGATGGCATGGATAAATGGATGTATGGGTAGGTGAATGACTGGAAGAGATAGGTAAATGGATGGATGGATGGATGGATGGATGGTGGATGATGTTTCAATGACTAAGTGGATGAGTGGACAGAGGGAGGGATAGATGAGCAAAAATGAAGCTAACTTGATGACAGCAAGAATTCAAGCTGCTAAGATTTTTTTTTTTTGGACCTGGAAATACAAAATCCTCACCACTTTGTCTTGTTTCCAGCAAAGGTTTTCCCTATAGTCTTACATAGCCTACTGTTCTAGAAAAATTCTAGATCCAACCTTCTGAACTAGTCTCGAATATCAGTCAGCACAAGATGAGCCAAGCACCCCTTAGTATTACTGATGTTCTTTTGGGCAGTTGATACCCTGGAACTCAGCTTCTCTAGATACTACACCCCTTATGTGGGTAAGTCATGCTTTCTCTGAATTTCTAGAGACTAACCATAGGTCCTTTTTCCAACCAGATGGTCATGACCAGACCTTACTGGCATGTAGCTTCATATCTCTGGCATATGACTTTACAAGGCTTCTGCCCACTTGGAATATGGGCTTATATTTATGAGCCTCAATCTCCTTGCTTGTGAAATGAGGAACTCAACTCCAAGAAATAATGAATGGAAAATGCCCAACATCTCAACAATCACAGAATTAAAGCACAATAAAGTATAGTTGATATATATCACTATGTGGTTTATTATTTGACAACCTACACCTAATGTCTTGCTCCATCTACAGACTCATCCATGACTCAATTATAGTAAAAAAGTCAGTAATAGAACACTGCCCAAGAACTTGGGGGAGGGGTAGGTAAAATAAGACTCCCTAAAGAGAGGCATTTCATGAAGACATTCAGAAGTTGGCCTCCCAGGGCAAAGATCTAACTACAGAAGTCATTTTACAGGGCGGGTTTCTACTGAGGCAATCTCCAAGCTGTCATGATGAGGTATGTGTTGTTCCAAAATGCTTAGGGACAGTAGTTATTTTGATAGTGAAAGACACCTTCATAGTTCCCGGTTAGTTGGAATAGACTGTCAGACTTGAACCTAAATCATCACAGTGGCTATAGACTCAAGAATCAAAGCAAAAGATGGCCAGCACCACAGTTCCAGCCAAATCCCAAAGGGCAGGTTATGGTCTAAAGGTTTCCAGGCACAGAGCACAAGTGCTCAAGTTATCACTATGCTTCTGTCTGCCTGGATGAACACAACTGCATCCTTTATAGCAGCTGGAGAATATCCTTTGAGTCAGTGTCAGTCTCAGTGCTATGGCAATGAAGTCTTATCCTCTCTGGTTATCACTGCCATACAGATTGGGATATCCTAAGGTTTAAAGGGTGGAGGCTGCTACAAACTCTGGTCCTCACAGAGCCACCAAACCATGAAGAATTAAATCAATAAAAGCCTTTAATAAACAAGAGATTGAACCAATAAATAACTATTTCATATAATCTTTGTGTAGAAAAAAAACTCTCTCCTGTCAATAAAAACTTATAAACACTAATCTATTCCTCATGTTTTAATAAAATTTGATTTTCCGTTAAAACATCTCAATGTATAGGAAGATTAAAAGCCTCAAGCTTATGTGATTTTTTTCATGCATTGTTTTTTTAAATTTGCCCCCCCAAAGAGTTCATATGTTAACCAGAGACCTTCAGCTGTAATTCAGTCAGTTTTAGAATGCAAGAAGTAGTGATCTACAACCATGTGAAATACAGTGTTGAGACAAAGGCTTGAAGTAGAGCCAGCCAAGGGTCCTCCATTCTCATCACCATGAGCACAGAGCTTCTTTCTGAAAATGAACCCAAGGCTGTTGTAGCCCTGCTCAGCTCTGTAGCAGTCAAGATTCAAGACCCTTAAGCCATGCACCTGGGCACCTCCACAATTCAGCTTCCAGTTATGACTCTGGCCATATCCCACTTCATTCTTGTCCAGTTATGCTAGGTGCTTTGTATCTCTCTGAGGAAGAAAATATCCCTCTGTAAACCAGTTATGTTTCCATCAAGTCAGGACTGTGCTGTCTACAGGCTTAGAATCTGTCTTTATCTCCAAAGGCCTGTGTTTTTATTCTTGAACAGCCAAGAACCAGAAACCAACTCATTGGTTCTGCATCCAGCCATTTTCCAAACAGAAGACATATTTATACTGGCCAAGTATAGCCTATGCACACTGGATTCTGATTCCAAAACAATCTATTCTATCTATTACCCACCTTGGTCTCTGGTTTCATATATGCACAACAGCAACATGAGTCATACCTACCTTATGGGATTGAAAGTAGATTAAACAATGTTCACCAAGCATTTGAACATTACCCTATGGAGAACTTCTGTTCCATGTCTGCACTGTCTCATCAGAAACCTCACAATTGCATAGGGTCATTAAGTATTTATAATGTGCCCAGTATGACCAAGGGCCTGAACTTAAGTTGTACATAATTTTAGGTAGATAGCTGTAAATGCTGAGAGAATTGAGTGCTCTTCCAGAGGACCCAGTGTGATTCCCAACATGTACATGGTAGCTCACAACCATCTATAACTCCAGTTCCAGGGGACCGAACATCCTCTTCTGGCCTCTGTGAGCACTGCATGCACATAGTACACATTCATACATGTAGGCAAAATACACCCATAAAACAAATCATTGATATATGTGGTTGGTGGCTGTCATATTGAATCATGTGGATTTAACAGATGCTGGTAACACAATGAATTCTTAACAGATGTTGTTGCTGCTGTTTTTAATACTATTGAATATTTGTTCAAGGAAGGGAAAAGGTTTTGAGTCCTGTACTCCCCCATCACCATTTTTAACACATGCACTTTTACCTTTACTAAGAGATTTATGTCCTCTGGAGACAGCAGTGAAGAAGGGCCCTGTCAAAGTAAAAATAAGTAAGTGCATACACACATGCATACATACAGTATCTTTCATGCATCTTCAGAGAGTGAATGGCCTTCAGAGTATAAGCTCTTTTGAGTATTCACAGCAGGTTTGAATAGTCATGGGATACAAGCAGGTCTATCAGAGTCCCAGCCTGGTAACCACCAAAGGAGACTCTGTCAGAGCAGTAGCCATTCAGGCTGTCCAGGCTTAGACATGTCTAGAGGTCTTCAGGCCTTCTTGCCCCCAATCTCTTCGTGTTGTCCCATCATGTTCTCCCTCCCTGTCTCTATCAAACCTTATTAGGTTACACAGATATTATGGGGAGATAAAGGGGTAGACTGCCTACAGTTTACCTGTCATGAATCTTCCAAATGGCCAAAAGCTATTGCTGTTAATCACTCACAGCCTAGTATGATTATAAACCTGTGTCTTCAGCTCTGGTGGGTGAAAGAACATTTTAAATAACACACTTTATTCTGGGGTGAAAGTATTTGGTTCTGGAAAGAGGAACTGAGTCATGCCTGAAGTTATGTGTGTAAGATGCTACAGCCACTGGACTCACAAACCTACTGAGATGGAGCATGCCCTATGATGCCTGTAGCCAATCTGCAGTACAGGAGAGGTGGAGAATTCAGACTGCATTGGGTTCAAGGAACACTTGGGGAAAAGGAAAAGGAAAGACAACTTACAGAGGAGTGGTACCCTTAAACATTCATTCAGGATTGGGAATCTCTGCTGTAAGCTGAAGACCGTGCAGTGGGCAGGAGCACAATAGGACAACTCCCCACATGGACTCCACTGAGAAGCTTGGGACAACACTGGTCTATAGTAATGACCCTGAAGAGAGTAAGACCTAGACGATTTCTCTATAAATTTCCATTTTTCTTAGCTCAGAGGCTTCATCTCATCTTGTAATTGACAAGCCAACTGACTGCTTTTGAGAAGTTAATTGCTGGTGGCTACCGAAGATTGATGTTGTCTCCTGTGCGGGAAAGTTCAACAATTCAATCAACACGCTGAGAAATAAACTGTGAGGTTTCTGAGAAACACTGGGGCTAGAATACCCCAGGTTTGGGGGTGGTGGAGTGACTAGCATGACAAGGAGAACCCACTTAGCATGCAGTTGCTAAAGGCGTATCAGGGTGAGACAGTCGCTTGTTCCCAGTTGTCAGCAGGAGATACTCTGGAGAAAAATCTGACCTTTCTAATAGAAATTTATTAACCTTTCAGTTTAAAGGGGAATTTTTTTTTAGTTGAGATCGTTTATGTTTTCCTGAGAAGGTCCTATGAGTTGTGCAGGGGGTGGGAGGGTCCAGACAGCTTCCATGGGACATTTTTAGGCAGTTAGCACTGTACTGTGATCTCTTATACCATTGCTTGTGCTTTTGAATATGTGGCCTGAGCCCTTTGAGTATGCTGAGCATTACTCACAGAGTCACCGAGAGGAAAGGGGGTGAATACAGACAACAGAAAGGCTTTGAGATAATTTCATCAGGGTCCTGCTCATATCATTTTTTTCTGTAACCCTCATGAAAGGTCTAAAGAAAGTCACTTTGGTTATGTGGGGAAATAGTAACCTTAGCTCAGGAGACATAAGATTCATAGCCAGGTATCATGGATGCCTTTCAGGAGTTGGCCACGTGCTAGAGATTAGGCCCAATGACCTCAGGTAATACATGGTGGAATGTAGACCAAGAGGACACAACCTATACCCACCTAGAGTCTCCTTACTCCTGCCCAGCCTCTGCTGCTGAGAACATTCATTAGCACTTATGCAGAAGCCATACGGCCAGTGATTGACAGGGAGGTGCAGAGATCAGGCCTTGCCTGAAGATGAGACAGCTCTATAGGCCACTCACTGTACAGCTCCATGTGGGATGGGGCTAGTTGAAGAATGATGGAGCTGTCTGTGATACTCGTATGATGACCATCTGTGAGACACAACTGCCTATACCTTCTGTTGCATTCTGCCAGTTTATCCTTGCAAGGTCATGTCAATGTCTAGCACATGCCATATGTTACTTTAAAATTCCATGCCTCTTGCCTGAGTCTTGCTCTTCTACCTGTTTCACTATGGCCTTTCCCTGCAATAATGACATAGTTTGCAAACAGCTTCATTGGCTGCTATAAAGCTGGGTCTGTGATGGAAAAAGGAGTTATTTTCACAATTTCCAATGTAACTTATTATGTATATATCCCCCTGGGAGTCTTCACTGGAAAGTGTCATAGGCCCAGAGACAGAACAAGATCCCACTCTTTCTCTGAACAAGATAGAGAGGGATATATGAGTCCACAACATTCTCTATGCCATCGGAACTTGCCTGAAGCCATGCCTGCCAAGAGGACAAGCAACTCCTCAGACCCATTATGAAACTTGTGTCCATCTGAGAAACTTGATTCCAACAGTAGACTGTGGGAAGAGTCTCCAGGTCTGAGACTCCTACCTGATGGCCATATTCTCTTGGACTTTGCTTAGCATCTTCTCATGGTCTATTTCCTCATGGAGAGGCCCTTTCCACCCACAGACAAGCTCAACCTTATGAGTTCTTCTGAGTGACTTGCTCACCTGGCCAAACCTTTGGTATCTCTCTCCTACCACAGCCAATTCAGGATGCGTCCCAGAAGGTAGGGTTACTGTACATTAGAGATACCTGTTGAATCTTCAATTGACTTGTAATCAGAACCTCCTCAAGCTCATAGAGAATCAGTCTCCCATTCTCATATGAACGAAAATAATGACTTCTGGCTATCTAAATGGTGCCAGCACTCAAGCTAGCCAAAAGACAGAAAACAAGCAAGTTTGGAATTTTCAATGGATGCCACTATGGTCCAGTTTCTATACTAGTTCCACACTCTGTCTTGTGTCTTGTTTCATTGTACCTCAGGGCTATCGTCCTCTGCTGGTCCATGGCAGTTAGACCAAAGGGAGGTCCTGTCAGGGGCTTGAAGGGTAAGAAGATGTGCACCTGCCTCAGGCCAGGCTTTCTGGCAGTGGCTCTGAATCCGCAGCTCTCATCTCACCACTCTAGCCAGCACCTAACTCTGCAAACAAGCTCCACACCATGGTGTATCCCTGGTTGCACTGCACCCCAAATGACTTCCCTCTGCCCAGTTGGTTCCCTTGTGAAAGCCTCTTGAACTGTCTTAATTGCACTTTATTTCTCGCTGGCACCCTGACTGACAGTCAGCATTCATCCAGACCGGGCAGGTGACATACTGGTTTTCCAGGAGGCCCTCTTTCTCCTGGATTTCCTGGTGCACCCTAAAAGAGAGAAGAAAGAAAGCCATCACTGTGGTGACCAGGCCCTCTCTATCTGCTGTATGCATCCCTCTATCGCTCTCTGCCTCAGCCAACTGTGACTTGGCTGCACTCAACTACAATTCACCCAACTCTGAAGGTGGGACCTAGTTGAGCTTTCCAGGTGACAGTGGTAAGAGTGTAGGGGAAAGTAAAACTTTCTATAAGTCCCTTCTAGAACCTCAAACTACAACCACCTTGTGTACACTGTGTGCATGCAAACACATATCCACATGCAAATCTGTCTTGATCTTTTATTCCAAATATGAGGGGTAGAAGTGGCTTTGAGAAGAAAATGTTTTCATTCATGACTGGATACTAAACTAATACAGATGTAGAGGCTCACAGCCATCCATTGAACTGAGTACAGGGTCCCCAGTGAAGGAATTAGAGAAAGGACCTATGGAGCTGAGGGATTTGCAGCCCCTTAGGACGAACAACAATATGAACTAACTAGTACCCTCAGAGCTCCCAGGGTATAAACCACCAACCAAGGACTGCACATGGTGGGTCTGATTGTTCTAGCAGCATGTGTAAAGTAGAAGATTACAAATTCGATCTTCAATAGGAGGAGAGGACCTCGGCCCTGTGAAGGTTCTGTGCCCCAGTGTAGGGGAATGCCAGGGCCAATAAGTGGGAGAGGGTGGGGTGACAGGCATGGGGAAGGGGGAGGCAACAGGGGTTTGTTCTTGATGTTTTTGTTTGTTTGTTTGTTTGTTTTTTGGAGGGGAAACTGGGAAAGGAGAAATTTACGCGTAAATAAAGAAAATATCAAAAAAAAAAAAAAAAAAAAAAAAAAAAAAAAAAAAAAAAAAAAAAAAAAAAAAAAGGATGGCAGGGGAACAGGTAAACCTGAATGTCAGGAAACAAGAACTAGAGGAGCTTCCTTTGTGAAATAGAACCCAGTGAATGAAAGAGGGTTATACTGTCCCTGTTTAATGGGGACCAAAAAAAGCACAGGCAGGATATAAGCAGTGAATGTTGCTGCTTACTAAAGCATCTTTGCCCTATTAAAAACTCAGAGCTGCCATTTATTCATTTTGCCAGTGTGTGTGTTTCTAATGCCTCTGGTGCCTAGCATGCTGCTGAGTATCAGGGACATGCAGATCCAGAACTCTGGGATCTTAGATCAAAGGCCAGGAGATGAAGACCAAAGATGTCTGCCATCAGCATCATAAATGGGTCTTGTCCCAAGGGGCCTCAGCTAATCCTGTATAATTCCTTTGAGGAGAGGGGAACAGGAAGAATGAGACCCAATGTCATCAAGATAGAATGACCAAGAACTAAGAGACAGTATACTGGAGACCCTGGAGTATACAGGGTTCTAAAAACATAATAATGCTTAATTAAAAAAAATGTGAATCATTCAAAAATCCACAAGTGGCAGAAAATTAAAAATACATAAACACTCTGGAGCTCCACAGAAATGTGGCTGAGCATGGATGCTGCTCACATGGAATGACTCTAAACACTGACTAACCCCATGGAACTTCTTTTACTTACATCCTGGCCAGCTGGTCCCTGGGGGCCGGGGAATCCAGGTAAGCCTCGAGATCCCTGATGAAAAAGAAAGACAGGCTCAAACTGTGAGAAGACAGGCCTCACATTTGTCTGGTATAATACCAGCAGTTGATAGGTAGCGCCTCTGCTCGAGGTGACTCAAAAGCAAAAGATGCACCAGCAAGCATACAGTGAATGCTTGAAAATGGCCAACAACGGTGACTGTTCCTAAGAAGAAATGCATCTTGGGAGCTCTCCAGTTACATTAGTATAAAATGAGCCTAACAAATTTCCAAGGTGGCTCATAGCTGTTGCTGCCTCCATGTTACAAGCTGGTAGAAATCCTCTCATGTGTTCCTGGCTCTGTGGCTGGGTAAAGCCAGAATTCAAAACCAGTTCCTCTGGCCATTTGGTTAAAATCACTAAATTGAGGTTCCACTTTTGTAATGGAAAGATGCTAACAGGCAAATCCAGTTTCAGTGTGCCCGACTATAAAACAGTAATATTGGAATAACTAAACCTGCCACTTCCACCCCAATGTTCCTAGAAGCCCATGCTCATATTTTGGAGAGTCTGTCTAGTGTGAATAATTTTGAGTGACTTTTGATTGCCTCTGATTTACAATTGTGCTAAGAGTCCTCCATCTAAAGCATACCGTACCGGGGGTCCTTTATCTCCGGGTTGTCCTGAGGGGCCCTAAGAAAAGAAAAAAGTAAATTATCTTTACACAATGGAGTACTACTCAGCTATTAAAAACAATGACTTTATGAAATTCTGAGGGAAATGGGTGGATCTGGAGAATATCATTTTGAGTGAGGTGACCCAATCACAAAAGAACACACATGGCATGCACTCACTGATAAGTGGATATTAGCACAGAAGCTTGGAATACCCAAGATACAATTCACAGACCATATGAAGCTCAAGAAGAAGGAAGACCAAAGTGTGGATACTTCATTCCTTCTTAAAAGGGGGAGCAAAATACCCATGGAAGGAGTTGCAGAGACAAAGTGTGAAGCAGCGACTGAAGGAAGGACAATCCAGAGACTGCTCCACCTGGGAATCCTTCCCATATTCAATCACCAAACCCAGACACTATTGTGGATGCCAGCAAGTGCTGGCTGACAGGAGCCTGGTATAGTTGTCTCCTGAGAGGCTCTGCCAGTGCCAGACTAATACAAAAGTAGAGACTCACAGCCATCCATTGGACTGAGCACAGGGTCCCCAATGAAAAAGCTAGAGAAAGGACCCAAGGATCTGAAGGGTTTGCTGCCCCTTAGGACGAACAACAATATGAACTAACTAGTACCCTCAGAACTCCCAGGGACTAAACCACCAATTAAAGAGTACATATGGTGGGACTCATAGCTCCAGCTGCATATGTAGCAGAGGATGGCCTAGTCAATGGGAGGAGAGGCCCTTGGTTCTGTGAAGGTTCTATGCTCTAGTGTAGGGGAATGCCAGGGCCAGGAAGCAGGAGAGGGTGGGTTGGTAAGCAGGGGGAAGGGAGAGGGAACAGGTGTTTGTTTTTGTTTTTTGTTTTTTTCCGAAGGGGAAACTGGGAAAGGAGATATCATTTGAAATGTAAATAAGGAAAATATCTAATTAAAAAAAAAGAATAAACAAATTATCAAACCAAATAAGAATGTTCATGCTCATATCACCATTTAAACATGCTGTGGTCATTCTTAAAGACCAAAAACAAACAAAAAAAGGGCTTCATGTAGCCCAGGCTGTCCTCAATATTATGTAGCTAAGGATAACCTTAACTCTTGATCCCATTGCCTCCACTTCCCTAGTTCTGGAATTACAAACATATATCACCAAGCTCTGTTTTGTAAACTGTATTGCTAATATACATTCCTCTGTCTTCTCCTGAACAAGTGTCACACACTGTTGCTCCCACAGGGATCCTCAGTCCTGTCCCACCCCTTCCACATACCTCTGGTGTGCCCAGAGTTTCCCATCTTACATACCCTTGGAGAGGCACTGGTTCCTCCTGAACAGGCCAGAGTTTAGTTTATCTATGAGCAACTCTGTTTTCAAAGAACAAATCAGCCTGTGCCATGACCCTCTGCTACCAGACTAGTGTTTTCATACAGAATGGTGACATGCCTTTGTGCCTGGACTCACCTTGTCATACTTGGGAAAGCCCTGCATAGTGGAATTAACCACGCCCCTGTCCTCAGCTCACTATTCCCTGCATCTTGTAGCAGTACCCAGGAAAGCATAAGTATTCCCAAGAGGGAGAAGAACGTTCACTCAAAGGCCAGGGTCCCTGCATTGTGATAAAATACCCAGATCCCCTATTGCTTTTGTCCCTGAGCTGCCAGAGAGCAGATAAGCATCTTTACAAGTACACAGTGACACACCAGGGGAAGCAAAGATCTAAGGAAATGACAGAGAAGCATAGCCCTGAGGAAAGTAGGTCTGTTTGAGGCAGGGACAAGAAGTCTAGGTTTTAGATCAAGATGTTTGAAACACACAAAACAAAAACAAAAACAAACAACAAAACATGTAAAATTGGGACATTTGATGGATCATAACAAAATGCCATAAACATTTATGTGCTTTTTCTCTTTTTTTCTGGACAAAGCATCACAGGCTTTGTATGATAAGGTATCCACCACAACATTACACTTTGCTACTGAGTAGAGTCTCAAAAAATGGCCTCTACAGACACAAGCATTTCCATCCCCTTTCAACATGTTCTGTAGACCAGGATGCAGCCATCAATGAGCAAGCAGTTTTCTATGCAGAAGTATTTCACCTCGTAAAAGCTAGTGGAGTGTGAATAGCATCACTTAACTATTGATGGGTTCTTATTATCCAACTCTCATAGCACTTGATAATGGCTAAATCCTTATCCATACACAAGGAAGACCAAATAAAGACACAGAGAGGAGTATACAGAAGGGACTTTCTACTATTGGTCTCCATGCCAAGAGGGGCATCAGATGCTA
>NW_022196893.1:2615294-2700677 GCF_008632895.1 Mastomys coucha
CACACACATACACACACACATACACACACATACACACACACATACACACACACCACACACCCACACACACACCACACACACACACCACACACATACACACATACACACACCACACACACACACATACACACACCACACACACACATACACACACACACACACATACACACACCACACACACACACACACACACACATACATACACATACACACACACACATACATACACATACACACACCACACACATACACATACACCACACACACACACACACACACACATACCCCACAGTGTGCACAGTCTAACGTTAGCTCCTGCAGGATGCCTGCTTGCACACTGGGCATCTCTATCGTCCATTTGATATAGAGAAGCTGAAGCTGAAATATATTAAGTAACTTAGCTAAAGTGAAACAGGTAAAATCATGGGCTTAGAAGTCACGTCTGCTGTACGTGGCTCTGAGGCCACAAATCCCCTAATCATAATGCATCATGCATCTGAATTTTGTTCTTCTTAGGTAGTTTCCAATGGGGCTATTATATATTATTTAAAGAAATGAAATGAGGGCAGCCTGTTCTTGGCATGAGGAATGCTGCTGTGCCATTTTTAGTGTGTTTTCAAATTAAATTCCAACTTTAAGACCTTTCCCTTGGTCATTAAACCAGGTTCCAAATTATTTTCTTATGCAACTTTGATGGATAGACTTTGCATTCAAAGATGTTATTTCAAATCTTAGCTTTATCAAATATTAGCACTTTGACTTTAAGCAAATTCTTTCACCTCTCCAAACATTATTCTTCAATTACAATACAAAACTAGATGGTCACTTTCCCCCATGTTATTAGAAATAAAGGAAAATATAGAGTAGAAAAACCACCTGATGTTTGCCCCATAAAAAACATGCCCACAGCTATTCTACATACCTTTCAAGGCTTTGTGGAAGGGATGGAAATTAATACAGAAACCCACAACTGGCAAAAGTGCAAAGAATAAGTCTGTGGGATGCTCAGACACAGATGGGATACCTAGGGCACACCATCTATCCAAGGCTCAAGGACCATCACAAAAGATGGGAGAAAAGATTGTAAGATCCAGAAGCCTGGGAAGACTAGAGCAAAACAGTGTCTTCTGGGCAGGACAAGACACTGTACTCGTTAACTAAGGGCAGTTAAGGTGGCTTGCATAAGATCAAGCCAGTGAACACTCCGGTAAGCAGGCAGTAGAAAGCCATGAGCCCCACAAACTGAGGGACTGTGGATAGTTGGTGGATTCTGAGAGAGGAAGAGTGAGTATTCTTCATGGGTGTGGCTCGTGGGAGTTCAAGCACACTCCAGTGGAGAGCTCCACGCTTGAGTATACAGGCAGCACAGATGGAATCACTGGATTGTTAAAAAAAAAAAAAAAAGGATTTTTAAAAAAGACATAGATTTGAGATGGGCTGTGAGATGGATCTGGGAGGAGTTAGAGGGAGAAGTAGAGAAGGAATACGATCATCAAAATATATTGTATACAGGTGTTATATTTTCAAAAATCAACAAAAATATTTTAAGTGTGTTGTGGAAGAGGATTGCCTCGGTGGTTTCCTTCCTAGTTCTGAAGCCTATGTATCTCCTTGTAAGACTCTGTAATGGTCCAGGAGTGCATTTTCTCAACACTTGTTCCCCAGATGATGATGCTATTGGAAAAGTTATAGAATTAAGTTATAGAAAGCTACCTGGAGGAAGTGGGTAGATGCTATAAGAGTCCTGGGAGTTGTAGCCTGGGCTTGATTCCAGCCTAAACTACACTTGTTGATATAACATCAACCATTAACCAGCTGTTTCCCCCTCTTGCTGCTTCAACTGTGGGTTAATCCCATAGCTATGCATGAACAGCCATAATGGACTATATCTCCCAAACTGTGAGCTTAGAAAAACAAACCATTCTTCCTCTGTATTATGTTTGTTGGGTACCCCATTATAGTGATTAGAGAGGTAACTAACACATAATCCAATATACATGCCCAAAGTCATTTTAGTTAACACCCTGATTCATTCTTTCGTACCATTTTCCACCCAGAAAAAATTATAACTGCTTAGTGATGGTATAGTCAGAGACCTAAACAAAGCACATACATGACAAGACCTCTAAGCCATACGCAAGCAAGGGAGTTATCAAAGGCTGCTAGGCCTGTATCAAAGGACTCAGGTTCAACTTGCATAGGCTCCTATGGAAATAAGCTAAAACAATTTGAGATTCAAAGTGATATATTAAAATACCAAATGCATTTAAATCCTTGAGTTCAAACACTTTTAAAAAAATATTCCAACAAAAGTCTAATGGGTCGTCTCCAAAAGACATTATGCAAAAGCATTCACTAGGGAAGACTAGGTACAAAATCTTAGTAGATGAATTGTAGAGGAGGGAGCTGTCCATAGAGAAACAGTCCAGCTAATAAAGACAGAAGAATCAATCGACAGAACTACTACAGCACCAATTCGCAGCCCTTGATGTGTTAATTGATGGGGCTTTAGACATCAAAAGGGTGTGAACATCACAGAAAGAGACCCACCAGACATCCTATGTGCTTCCTGATGTGCAATGGGCCATCTGTGAAGTCTTGCCAAAAACATCAAACCTGAAGTCTGATCAAGCTTCTGGACTTGGAAACTAACTAATGAGGCCTACAAGGGTAGCAACTCCTGTTAAACTACTGAATTAGTGAATCCTGTTAGCAAACTTAAAACAACCAACCCTATGGAAGAAACAATAAGCCTGACTTCCTCTATAAACAAGCAGCCAAAAGAAGGAGGTGAGAAATCTACAAATTGGAAGTCGGTCAAAGATCTTTTTAAACACTGAGCAATTTGTTCACTTGGCTCTTGATTCAAAAAATAGAGAAATTTGCTGAACAGGGCACTCATTTAACAATTGAAAGGTGAGTGACAGCAATGTATTTGGCATCATGTTTTCTGTGTGTAGTGATGAAGTTGTGCTAACACTTTAAATATCCTTCATAAATATAGTCTAAAAATATGTAGAGATAAAATGATGCATTCCTGAGAATGATTCAAAATAAGAGAATCAAAAGATGATGAAAGAAAAATAGGCACCATTAAGTTAGAGATCTTGGAGGATGACTGTATTAGGGTTTGTGTTGGTTGCTATGATAAAACACCACGACCAAAAGAAGCTAGAGGTAGGGAAAGAGTTTATTTCAGTTCACAATTTCAGACAACAGTCTATCACTAAGGGAAGTCAGGACAGGAACCTAGAGGCAGAAGCTGATACAGAGGCCATAAAGGAGTACTACGTATTGGCTTGTTCCTCAAGGCCTGTTCAGGCTTCTGTCTTAGAGCACCCAGGACTACCAGCCTAGGAATGGCACCACCCACAGTAAGCCTGGCCCTCCCACATCAATCATCAATCAAGAAAATGTACCATAGGCTTGTCCATGGGCCAATCTGGTGGGGGGATGGCATTTTCTCAACCGAGATTCTCTCTTCCAAAATAACTCTAGTTTGGCATAAAAAGGAGTCAGCACATAAACTACATAGGGTGAGGGGGATTCATTGTACTGTTCTTCCTACTGTTGGTATATCATTTTGTATCATAAGAAAGATGATATCACAGAGAGAATGGGGAGGGTAATTAGTTCTCTTCTGTGCAAAGCCTGGCATTTTTTGGGGGGACGGGGGCTGGCATCTATTCCACAGAGACAGAAGAGAATTTCTCTTCTCTGTGAAATGCTTTGCTCTTAAACTTTCTCATCTGTCTCCCCCTGAGTAGCATCCCCATCTTTTGGCACATTTCAGTGACTCTTGGCCTCTCTTAACCGTGATCTATTGAATCTTCATCATGTGTCATGGAATGGCTTGTCTCATACAAGGAACATCATACATTGATTCTAGAAGTCACTCTCTTCTGCCCCGCCCCCCAGCATTTAAGACACATCATAGGCACACAGAAACAAAAGATCTGGAAAATAACAACTTACTTTACTTCCCTATATACCTATAGCAAAAGAAAGATATGATCAACTGTTTTGATAATGGGATCAGAGTACAACAGAAGAGCAGAGGTAAACAGAAGGTGTACACCACATGCCAGATCCTTGGGACTCTCTGTATTTTTAGTTTCCACTAGCTGTATCTGTCAGCAGCTGCTAGTGTAGAAATGAGTGTACACATTCCTATGTGTCTTATTTGTGCATGTGTGCATGTGTGATATATAGCTGTACATTTGTGGCATGTACTCAAGACAGATATGTTGACAAATGCATTGTTAGGCAATTTTGTCACTGTGCATACATCATGAAGTGTCTTTGCAGAAACTAAGATGGCTATTGCATCACTAAACAAAATAGTCTTTGGGACCTCATTAGACATGTTTTCCTTCATTGGCTGGAATATCCTTATACAGAGGGAGCACCAGACAAATAAAGAGTGCCAGACTTTCTGTACAGAAGAGAACTAGAGAGAGGGGGAACCAAGAGAAACTGAGATCTGGCCTAGAAGGACTGAATATCTCCAAACAGACAAGAACCGGTTCCAGTCTATGGTTCAGAAAAAACAGCAGTAAGTTTGCATTCTGGAAAGAGTACAGGGAACAGAATAGAGACCCAGAGGCCGAGAAGTAAAAGATGTAAGTGGACATTCCGGTGCAGCAGGAGATAAAATGAAGCCAGGGCCAGCTGCATGTTGAAGCACAGGAGCACCAGGTAGGTACTTGGCAAGAACATGGGCTATTGAAAAAGCAATGACTATAGTAGCAGCAGCCAAGGACTTTCTCTACCCAGGACTAGGATTTCCTTATGATGACTCTGACTGTATAAAACTAGAACTTAGCTCTCCTTAACCAGGAGAGCTTAGGTCTCCATTATGTCATAAAACAAGCAGGTGCCTCAGTCCCCCCAGACTAGAGGCTCACCACAGTGCCACTATCCAGAGTAAAGACTGGGAAAAACAAAGGATGTAAAAAGACACAATAAACACTGAAGATTGGGCCTGTGAAGTGAGGACTTCCCTTCTATTCTCCTGCTAGAAGAGCCACTGAGGCATCTGTTCTTAGTACAGATGGTTCAAGGCCAGCTTGCCATGTCCTCTACTTGCGTTCAGGGCAGTGGTTTCACATATTCATGTCTGGTTCCTCACCAGCAAGCAAGGTATAACTTGACTGGTCAAGGCATCCCTACAGCTAACTTCCAGACATTTCAGGCTGTTAGAGCTGAGAAGTCCTGAAGATGTTTGATGACATCACAGAAGCAAAGGTGCTAGGCATCATCACCAATAGCATTAGGATACATTCTCCTGGTTCCCCTGATGGTGCTGCTGAAATTGGAGGCACTTGGTCCATATGGAAACTGATGGTCAGAATAGAAAATAGTTTGCCCTGGGTTATGTGGTTGTCAGGGAGAGCTCTTGGTATCAAGGCCATGAGCTTTGGTCTCCTGAAAGTCTGAATGAGCTCATGCTTTAGCTTTTAAATCTTACCAAAAGAAGACCAGAGACAACTTGAAGATGAAACAAAGATTTTGTTTTTGAAGGTCTAGAAGCAGGAAGTTAAAACCCCAAGCCACTGCATCACCATACTGCCTCTTGTCTGCTGATGGGGCAAGGACCAGCAGACAAGCTCCTGGCTCTCTCGAGGTAGCGAAGTCTATGGATGGTACAAGTTTGGAGCACAAGCTCAGGAAGAAGGAGGCAAAGGACAGTTTAATATGATCTCTCCCATGTTCCTGTCCCAGGGCTTCTTTAGCCAGAGGGATATGTGGGGCTGAAGCCCAAAGCCCTGTTCCTTGAGAGAAGATCTCTAACCATGGTATTAGTACATCGATATTCTAGATGCCTTGTTCTTTTTGCAGGAAATCTCTGAGAGTAGTTACCCATGTAGTTACCCAGGAGTCAGTACAGCAGGATTTGGGTGCCTACAATACACATCTGCTTCATTACAAACCATACATGGGCTTTCTTTCTGTCTCTGGATCACTTTGTCACCTTCTAAGAGTAAATTTCAAAGAACGTCTCTCAAATTTATGGTTGGGATACCCACTTTAACTTTGAAGGATAACTTACCTTGCCTAGGAGTACAATATTGAATATGTTCCTTTGCTCCCTAGCATGGAACACAGGCACACTGGGCTTCTCAGCAAAGATCTATGTTGCCCAGTAACTTGACACATCACTTCTTTACCTCCACTTACCACCCCTGCTAGCAGCAAGTTTTTGATCCTCTCATGCAGCTTCTTGGGCCATCACCAGCCTAGGCTGCTAGCCAATGAGATTTATGGTAATGTAATATAGTTTCATCCACCAGGAAGCTTTTAATAAGCCCAAGTGGCAGACATGCACTAAAGAGTTGATTTACAGCCTCTTAGCTGCCGCCAGCAAATTACTTTTCTTGTGGCATCGGTTAGGCAGGAAGACACTTCATGGTGATTTTACCTAGCTAGATTTGGGGAGAAATGTTCCACCTCTGCTGCCTGGCTGTGTAATGGTGGCTTGATGTGGTATATCTTTGAGGTATGGACAGGGAACAAAGGGGCAACCATATTGCAAGCCCTCAGCATGGTATTTCCTTCTCTAAGGATCAACTCCATCAGGAATCAAACTCCTAACTCCAGAGAAAGGGGGCCTTCTGAGAGGAGGAGTTCAAAAACAAGAAGTCTGGGTTATTGTTTCTTTATCTTTTGTTCTTTCTGGTTACTAGACACTAAAATAAAGAAGTCCAAGAACAAAAAATATACAATGGATGTAACAGAGAGCTTTGATCTCTAGAAATTCTAGCTGAAATTTCTGTTGAAGAAAACCAATTAAATCAGATGAAGCCACCCCAAGGGAATTCATTTGCTCCTACCACAGTGTCTGTGGAAACCAAGAAGACACAGAGACCCCTTGTAATTCTGCCACCCTGAAGGAATCTTCATTGCTAGTAGGATGGGAGTGGGGAGGCACTTTTCCAGTGGAGAGGCACCCAGGCTTGTTGGGGAGTTGAGGAACAGAGAGCCATGTGTAAGGAGGAAGGCCCAAACTGACTCAGATTATGAAGAACACAGAGAAAAGCAAAGGGAGTTTTTATTTTATATGGTATTATAGATAATAAATTTAGTTTCTCTATTTTGAGGGAGTTATATATGAAGAATTGTGTTACTTGGCCTATGAGCCAAAACAATGACACAACACTGAGATATCCCCAAAAGGACAACAGTCCCACTTCTATTTTATAGACAAACAAAAGCTATGTAACAGGACATAAGGATTGCTCAACTGCTCAAAGAGAGAGAATTCATGGTTGGTATTATAAATACGCCCATTATCCACAATAGTAAGGCCATGGACCCTAGGGGAGAACCCACTACAGCCACTATCCTGAGGCAGTATAATTTCTAACTACATATAAATATTTATTCTTAGACCCACAGATGAGTGTAGCTTTTAATCCCCATTAAAGTAAACTTCTTTTACAGCAGAGAACATTCTAGGAATCCACAACTGGCCAAAAAGTAGAGAACATTTGACCATGAAATACCCAATCTCAAGTGACACATGTGCAACATACTCCTTACATCAAAGGCTCAGAGCATGCTGGAGAAGATAGGGGATTACAAGACTAAGGATCAAGATGTCTACTAGAATAGGGTATTTTCTCGATATGTATCCAAGTTGCATCCAGGAAATCTCAGCAATATTGTAGATAGTGGGAATCTTATAAAACCCCACCCCTAAATGAAGAGATACATGCAATTAATAGCTGTCGAATAACAAGTGGCCAGCCCTAAACACACAAGCAACAGTAGATAATCTCAGTAGGCTATATTTACAAACATGCATACACACACTACATAACAATAATAAAGACAAGAGGTTGTGAATATGGTAAGGAGTAAGATGGACACAGGAGGAGTTGGAGGGGGAATGATCTGAATACAGAACTCTATCTAAAATTCTCAGTAAAATTAAATAATAAAAATAATGTCATTACTTAACGTGTTTTGGGTTGTGGTCTGCATTTCTCAAGTGTGGAAAAAGCAGAGACTGTCTCATGTGCTGTTCTGGTTTCTAGCCAGGTTATGTTTAGCAGGGGTGAAGTTGGGTACATGGCTTAAAATAATAATTGTACGTGGGTACATGAGCTATTCCAAGGCTTAGCTGAGTATTTGAGCTTCTCTCAAGTAATAGTAAGACATGGCTGGCTGTCAAGAAAAAAAAAATTTCAGTTGAAGCTGAAATCAATATTCTGCCTTTAGCATAAAAGAGAGCAGATGGGAAAAGAGAAAAGCTCAGATTGAAAATTGTCCTTAAATTCTGAAAGCTATCACTCACTGACAGGGAGAAGAAAAGGCATGCTTCTGTGATGGCAAGAAGACACAAAACATGATTCTATTCTCAAGAAAAGAGATGCAATTCTTCACTGAAAAGAATTCTAAATTTTAATGCCATGTGTCCTGGTTTTGTACAAAGTGTGTCTTCTATAGGGGATAACTGGCTGGGAGTAAGCCTTCCCTGGGATTAGGACCTGGAAGAAACTATATAACTCAGAGACAACAAAGCTACAAGTTCCATGGGTCTTACAAGTCTGTACCTTTAAGATGATATAAACCACTCCTTAAAACCTATGCTGTGAGGACAGTTTGTAAATGCTGTTTTACAAGCATGATCCCGTTTAAGTTTTCACACTTACCAATTAGCAAAATCAGGGTAATTAACTATTTTTAAAAGTCCAGAAATACACATAACCACAATGTTTCCCCAGATCACAATCTTTCCTCGGGCTAATTTTACTGGCTATGATTTTGTTACTCAAAGTTTGGACCATGGGTCTTTTTTATTCCTATACAAACATTATATGAAATCACACCAGCAGTCAGTATCTGCAACAATGCTGGGCACATTGGCACAGTATCATGAGAAAGAGCCGGAATAATAAGATTCCAACCAGCCCTGCAAAGCTATAGGCACTTGCCGGGAAAGAAGTTAAACTCTTAAATGGTAGTCACTTGTACAATAAGTTTCCTTGCTCACATAAATAAGCCCACAACTGTGTTCACACAGGGAACCCTAATCCAGTTCAGTTGGAGACAAGTAAGAAACATGCAAACAGGAGGACAACATGCTGGGAAGAAGGAAGAAATGGAGAAGATAATAGTGAGGATTATGACCCAAGTACATACATACACATGCAAGGGAATTATGAAAGAACATATACAAAGTTAAAGAGATTTGAAGCCATTGTTTTGAATCAGACCCATGCACTGGACCAAAAGTTGTGTTCTTCTTGGTCCCATTAGAGGTACAACAAATTTTGTACCAACTACAGCCGTACAGACCTGCATTCAACGGACCCAAAGACACACAGCCCACTGCCATATCAGCTGAAACAGGACTATCTCTGCAAGGGATCTAGCAGGGATTTGCGGTGTGAGCTGAGAACAATGATAGCTGAATAAAGACTCACGGGTGGACCAGCAACCCCAATGCCTGGGTCGCCTCGGCTGCCAGGAGAGCCAGGAATCCCAGGTGTTCCTCGGTCACCCTATGTAGGCAGAAAGACAGGATTAACAGGTTAATGCTGGCAAGATCATTCACAATGTATATAATAAGAATTATGTGTCTCACAGAATCCTCACTGTTGCTCCATCGGCTCCTCACGTAGCACCTGGCCTTCATCCTCCATTACAATATGCACAACAGGAGCTCATCCTCCTGGTCCATCACTACATGGACCAGAGCCCCCATGATTGTGATCACATGTGTCTCAAGCATCCCCCAACTTTAGCATGACTCCCAATTGTGATTAGGGAACTAAGACTAATCCCCTTGTTGGAGAGAGCACTTATCTACTGTGCTTACCATACCTTCATCCCAACCTTACACTCAGATCCAACATCATCAGTAAATAAACATATCAATGTTAATGTTTCATGACTTTTCCAATACCTACAGTTTGTGGTTAGCTCTTCTGGGTGTGGCAGATGTTCTCTTAACTTAAGGAAGACCATTACTTCAAGTATCGCTAAGAATGGATTTGGATGTTGGAAGACTCAACTTTAAATTGTGGCTTCAGCACTTAAAACCATGACAAGTTCCATGAGCACCTTTCTTTACCTATCAGAGTGGCAGACATGAGCAGCTGAGCCAGCAGGGTGGTACACTGGTTAAATGTGTCAAGCATGATAACATGTGTGCAACCCTGCCACTCAGTCCCCATGAGCCAGCTGCTACATTTGCCATTAGTCTCGCCATGTGGCTCTCTGAACATGATGGAGAAGGAAAGAGGAAAGGAAAAGGCTTTCCCATTTCCCACAGAAGGAAGTCAATGTTCCAGTTTCTGGTGTTTTAATTCCCTCCATCTCAGAGGAAGAGGAGTCTTTGATTCCAAGGCTGATTACAAGTAGGCAGCAAGCCTGACTGCTGCTGACACTAGCATTTCCAGTCTTGGGTCACCCCAATTTGCATAAATATTTAGATTTTGGGTGCCTAACTGCCAATGAATCTGTTTGCTGTGCCTCCCCCAGACCTATAGGCAGCATCAGGAGATGCAGTTTCCCTAGGACTGTTTCTTACAACCCAAATTCAGAATAGACAGCAACACACTACATACACGCTAGGATTGTCTACCTACATCTCCAGCCCGACAATACAGTGGCATGTGTCCTTTCTTAGGCCACTCAATATCCCTGGAATGAGTCAATTTGTTTCACAAAAAGAAACAGCCCAGAAACTAATCACAAAGACCCAAAAAGATTATGTTCAGAAAGTTGACTCTAAGAAACATTGATTTATTAGCAATTATGTTTTTAAGCATTTAAAATATTATCATTAAACAGGCGACATTTTTTTGCCATAATGGCCACTGAAAACTCTTGCATTTGGAACCTTTAAGAAAGTAACGCTGATCCTTGAGCAAGTAATCATAGCTGCTGTGAGTTTGTGTGTACACTGGCCATGTCATTTCCAAACACTTCATAGCAATTTTTCCTGTCTGCCAAGCCCTACAGTCTTTCTTCCTGCTTTTCTGCTGTGTGCCTGAGCCTCAGGCATGGGTGGACTATATAGATGTCCCTTTACAGCTGATACTCACATTCATCTTGGAACTTTGAACAGTTATGAGTCTCTGCACTAACAACTGTCCACAGCATAAAGAAGCTTTTCTGGCCAAGGCTGGAAGCCTACCCATCCCCAGTGGATAGCCCCACTTCCACAAGCATACAGAAAACCAAAGTTTCATCCAGTGGATTATTAAAGCAAAACAACAACAACAAAAACAAACAAACAAACAAAGGAGGGCATGAAGTTAGGAGGGAGATGTATTGGGGAGTCCAGGGAGAGTTGGAGAAGGGCAAGTAGAGGAACTGATATGATCAAGATAAATTATATAACTGTATTAAATTTTCAAATAATAAGTAAAAGACACCATTCAAAGACAAAGAAGAACGTTCTGGGATGACTAAAGTTAGATACTCATTCAGCTAACCCTCACTATGTGTCCCATGTAAGCTGAGGCCTAGGCTCCAATGCTGACCTGCAACTGAGATACGATATCTGCTTACTGTCAGTACTTAGTGCTAAGTTCTGAGGTGGATTATCAATCATGAAGATGGGATCAATGGAGCTTACAAAGTCCTTACAAAAACATAGGCATCAAAACTCAAACCCTCACTAAGCTCCCTTAATCCCTGCCATTTCTCTTCCTTGTCCTTTCAAGCCCAATGTGGCTATGCCACCAGCCACTGACGGTCAGTGAGAAGCAGATCATCCATTGTCCCACCCTCAACTATATGACTAGATCTTTCCTAATTTCTCTTCTAATCCCTACATAGTGTGTTCTGTTTCTTTAGGATGATATGGTATGTGGTATGACTAGGCCTAGGAAGCAGGTTTGGATCTAGGAAATCTAATTAATAGAATAAGGAACGGGTTGAAAAGATAAATACAGGAGCAAGTGTGATCTGACCCATGATTCATCTGCCACCAGTTCTTTACAAGAGTGAAGACAGTCAGGTAGGAAAATCTTAGCCACAATTGTGTGACTCTTGGTCTGGCCCCAGGAGAGTGTCATGTACCTTCTGTAACTTTGGGAAGGCTTCTATACCTTAGGACCTTCGTCAATAAAATAGTTAAGAGTCTACCAAGATTCCCTGCAACTTATATGTAATCATTCAGAAGGAAAGTGACTATAAAGTTGAGAGACATACCAAGTATTGCATTTATAATGCTATCATTTTACCACAAGAGTTAACAGAAAGAAAAATTAGATGGGAACATACAAAGTTAAATAAATCCATTCCTCCTGAACTTTGATTTTGCTTTAAAGTGATTGATGTAGACTTCCCTACTATAGCTAGCTTGGAGTCCCCTCAAGACCATATTCCATGCACATCAGTAACCCTAACACTTGAATGACAGGTCATAGCATACCCCTTTTGTTGTGGTTTGGATGAGAAATGTCCTACATGGGCTCATATATTTGAACACTTGGTCCTCAGTATGGGCTACAGTTTGGAAGGTTATAGAAACTTTAGGAAGTGCAGCCTTGCTGGAGAAGTCCCTCACTGGGGTGGGGATAGGGTTGCAGTTATAATAAATGGTCCCCACTTCCTGTTTTGTCTTTTCTCTCTCCCTGCTTCTTTCTCCCACCTCTGCTTACTGCCTCCTGCTCCCTGTGTATGGATAAAATATGATTACTCTGCTTCCAGTCAGGCTTATTTCTGACTACTTTGAGTCTATTGTAATGCTTCCCATGTATGGATGAAATGTGGTCACTCTGCTTCCTGTCAGGCCGAATTCAAACTCCAGATGTGGTGCTTTCCCCCATGATAATGGACTCAATCCACTTTGGAACTGTAAGTTGAAATAAATCCTATCTTCCATGACTTATTTTTTTGTCATATTATTCTATCACAGCAACAGCAAAGTGACAGCTACTCCTCCTTCCTGTATGTGGCATTGCTTCTGAGCTCTAAGCTCCTAAGCATTGACCTAATTGAGCTCCAAGCTCCTAAGCACTAGATTGGTCTAGTCATCCTCTTTCCATGCAGCTTCTTAGCACACTTGCATTCTCATTCTCCCTCCCTCCGTGTCTGTCTGTCTGTCTTCTGTCTGGGTTGTCAGATTTCAGGTATTTGTACACATCTTCATTAATATTCACTCTGGCCTCTTGCTGCCCATGTGTTCAACTCCCTGCTGACTTCCCTGTAAACACTTCCCCTATTCACTTCCCTATTCAACAAAACTTACCAGCACATACCTTAAAAGAGTCCAACCTGATATAGGCTAGATATATCTATGTATCTCTACACCAAGTGTCTGTCTTAAGGCCTGATGCTGGCGGCTGGCTTTAATGCCTCCATCTGGATGCAGGAGCATGCAGTCTTTCACCAGCCATTGTGTCAGGTACTGAACAGTGCCTTCCCCAAAATAAACCTCTCTCTTATACCCAAGAGAAAAGAATGTGCTAGCAAGGCCTCCCTGACCCGACTGAGCAGGAGTGGGTACATGATTGATTTTCTGCACTGACCAGGTCTGGCCCCATCTGTGTCTATAGCCTATTGTGATGCTAAAAATTCCCTAAAGAAACCTCTTCCCAGCCTAATGAACAGATACTTTTAGAAAACGGCCCCCAAAGGACACAGAATAAACCTAGCATTATGTCCTCAAGAGCAAGAAGGGCCAGCGGGCAGGAAGGAACAGTGTCTGGGACCCACATTCCAGGGAGGAGTATGTGAAGAAGTTTGGGGTTCTGCAAGGAGATGATAGCTTTAGGACAATGACTATGCACCATAAGATCATTTATCTCTCAAGGAGCCCTTTTCAGTTTCAAATGTTCTTGACTTCTTCAAACAGAACTATAACAGAGTCTCAGAAAGCTAAAGCCATTTGCTTTCCAGTCATCTACCTTGTAGGTAGCTGAGCTGGAATTCAAAATAAGTTCCTTGTGAAGCCCAAACATGTTCACTTTGCAGGAAGCAAGTGTCACTCACTAAGAGTTGCCTGTAATCACCAGCAACCAGGAGCCATTGAGATGTGCTGATGGATACTTAAAGATTGCTTCCTCCCTTAATCCCATGAGGTGTGTTCTCTCAACACCTGGAACAGGGCTAGAGACCTCTCTCCATCTCTCTCCTTCCTTTCTCCTTCACCTCCTTTCCTCTATGCTCTCATTGAGCCATCCATTCTCCAAATAAAGATGTCCTTGAATCTCAAGTTACTTTCTAAATGTCTTGACAAACCACTCCATAACTGACACATTCTTACACTATCAACAGTGGAATAAGTGTCTGTTTAAGAGGAAAGGAAGATCCAAGGGCAGCATGACTTACCCTGAGCCCATGCTGTTGAAACTGCTCAGCAATATTGGGTCAGGAATCTGAGCCCACCCCTCTCTATTTGCTGATGCTTGCACTGGTTGCCACATGACACACTCAAAGAGAGTGTGTATAGATCAGATATAAGCTACCTAGGTGAGCACCTTCCATTGCAACAGTAAAGCTGAAACTACAGGATCCCAATGTTTTGTTGGTTTTTAATATTGTTTTTTGTTTTTGTTTTTGAAAAAGTGTTAGTAGCAATCCCTACACTGGGAAACTATGTTTTTTTATAGATATGGCAATATGTCCCTGCCCCAAACACTCTACTTGGAAGTAAAAAGAGAATATATTTATGGTTCTATTGTTAAGATCCAGAGATACAACTACAGGGTAACAGAATGTATAGTGTCTCCCACTGTCAAATAAGTCTTACTTAATTATGGTAGAAAATGAGACTAGTCAAGCTTTTTACTTCTCTGCTACATCTGACACCCTGTTTTTACTTCTAAAAGATATTCAGTGTCCTCTGGGTCCTGAAGGTCCTTCTCAAGGAGGAAGGGTCATAGTACTTGATACTGAGAATGAATCTGGACAGGGCTCAGTAATGACAAAGAGCCTCCCTTATATATGCTTCCTCCCCCTCCCCCATTCAACAAATATACAGTTGACATGCATTTACTCCTACCATATAGATAATTCTCCCATTTAGGAAAATATCTGATCGTGGGTAATGCAATCAAATTACCACACTGCAAGCAAATTAGCACATACTACAATTCTACTTACTGCAGGTTTAGGATGGTTATGGAGAACATCTGCTTGAATAGGGAGAAAATGATGGAGCTGAGATCTCTGTTTTGCTTCCATCAAAATCTATGGAAGAACCTCAAACTCCCTTATGCTAGATATTTGTTTGGTGAACTTTTCACACATGACTTTAAATTCAATTCACTCTGTACTCATGTCACTGAGATCCCGAAGATACAACCATCATGTAAAAGAAACAAATGGGGAATGGTCTCCCATGAGGTGGTTGGACTCTAAGACTGGGAATAAAACTTCCAAGTCACAGCAACATACATGAAGACCTAAGAAACCTCGGATGGGAGGTGATGTGCTTCAGAAAATACTAGCAGCTTCAGGGTGGCTTGCTGGACGACAAGATGACGGTGTAGAAGATACATACAAATATATTCTTCCTATTTTAAAGCTGTTTCAAGAGACCCTTATTCTGTAGCCCAAGCAGGTCTGGATACAACCTCACGACCCAGTCTAGCCTCAAACTTAAAATCTTCTTATCTCTAGCTCTACTTCTCAAGGTTGGGAATACAGGCGTGCGTCACCACTGGCAAAAAGGAGTTTTTAAGGAAATTGTTTTTATAAATAGGCACAAGTGGTAAGAAGTGATTTTATAATAAGATCTTTATATAATTTAAAATATGCATATCTTGTTAAATGTCTGAGCCCCCATCCTAACGTCAATGACTGACTCTGCCCCACATCCTCTCAAGTTCATGTATCTGAGTTGGCATTATAATTCTCACTGTATATGGGTATGGCTACAGTTTAATTTGCTGCTTCCCATGTCTCAGTGTCCACTGCAACCCCTCACCAAGGCCTACAATAGCATTTTCCTTTTCCTACATTACTGCTACAAGGCCTACAATAGTATTTTCTTTTTCCTACATTACTGCTACACGTAATTTCAAATGAGGACAAGTACCTCAGTCTCCAAGAAGCCATGCACAACCAAATGAGGATAAAAGCCTCCTTGAACTCTGTAAGCCCTCTCATCCCATCTCTAACACCTACCTACTTTGCAGTTTACACATCCACCTGTCGCCTGATCTATCAGCTGAAAAAGGCCAAGGAATATACCACTAACAGTATTATGTCCTACAATTCACCCTGTAGATATGCCACAATTAAAAAAAAAATAAGGTACTGGCCATCCATGTAAGCTTGAGTAAATGAAGTGGGATTCCGTGTAGGGAGAGCTTTGGCTTTTTTCTTGCTTATTCAAGCAGAAATTGCCTTTTTAGGCCTATAGTTGCTGATGAATTGAGGGAGAGTTTAGCTGGTGTCCACCCATTTCCTTCTTCCTCTTGGGTATGCAACTAGATGATATTCTCTGCCCTTCCTAGTCATGAACATCACTAGAATTTGGAGGGTGCACATAATAACCAATTTCCAGTGTTGGCCCAAGATATTTTCCCAGTATCTTCTTCCCTCTCCAATCCCTACTCATCAAGGCTTTCTGGAAAGATAGAGAAATACCAGGATAGTATTGCTACCCCTGACTAGACCAAGACCACACTCTAACACACACACACACACACACCACCACCACCACCACCACCATACACACACACCACAGGACTTCCAGACTCCCGATAAAACTATGTAAAAAATTTCAGGATCATCAGCTACCAAAATTTCACCAGCAACAAGAGAAGGCTTAGCCCTTGGCTTGGCCAGGTGAAAGATAGTAACTGTCTAATAATTTAACCAGTGTTTATGAATCACTGCTGTGGGTACTACTTCATGATCTCAAGAGTTTCAGTATAAGAAATGTAGAGTGGTTGAGGTAGCCAGAGATGCTTACCACAACAACAACAAAAATGTACACATTCTCTAAGTGGTCACATGGACCATCTCCAATTTGCTTACACAAGCACTCACCTTGGTTCCTAAGGGGCCAGGTAACCCAGGTGGTCCGCGTAGTCCCTGTTGAAATGAAGAGCATAGAACCATGAGAGCTGAATCACTCAGCGCATACCAGGTTGCTGCCCTCTGCTGGAGCAGTAGTTGGAGAGCCAATGGACTCTCATCACATTGAATCATAGGTCCTAGGTGTGATTCCTGACTCTGCCACCTCCTGACTTTATTTGGATGAAACGAGTTTCGCTGTTCCTTAGTGTGCTTTTCTACTTCAGATCTCCAGGTGAAGGGCACCCAAAAGGAAGCAACAAGATCAAACTTCAAAGCCAGGCTCACCTGACCCAGTGACCCCCAAACCTAGTCTCTTTCTTTATCACACTATGGAAGAGGACTCCATTTCCAGCTGAAGAGCTCGGCCTAGTAATGGCACTCATGAACACACTTGAAATGTAAGTCTATTTTTGGCTGGAGGAACTCAGTATAGACGAAGAGTTCCCCCCGCCCCGTGTGTGTGTGTGTGTGTGTGTGTGTGTGTGTGTGTGTGTGTGTGTGTGTACCACAGTAACTGGGTGCTTTGAAACTCGTTTACATGACTAGCTTCCTTTTCCCTTGGATACTGAGCTCCATGTGCTCTGAGCTGGCTTAGTGTACACCTACCATATGTGCCCATTTGTGGTTTTGTACTTCGAAAGGATCCAGTTTCCCGTGGTCAACCACAGGCTGAAAGTATTAAGTCACAGATTTCAACAGTAATTCGTGAGTTAGTAAAAAAAAAAAAAAAAACTGTCATGGAAGTACAATGTTACAAGTTTTCTACTTTATTGTTATTTTTAAGCATGCTGATTGATGACAGGACTGTGTTCCTGGGCCAAGGGCCATCTTGTGCATCAACCATGGCTCAGCTTTCTAAAATGAGTCTTTGCTTTTGCCCTGTTCTCTTTTCCACTGTTAGCCTGGCTTCCCAAAGCTCGGAGCACATCAGCCCATCACTTACCGGCTCCCCATCCTTCCCCTTTCCTGGTGGCCCTGGGAGGCCAGGAGCACCAGGATCTCCCTGTGGACCAGCTGGCCCTGGGCTGCCTTCTTCCCCTGCTGTTCCCTGCAGAGAGAAAAAGGACCTTGGTGAGCATTAGCAGCAGGCAGAACTCTGCTTTCCAATGAGTCAGCCCGAGCCTGCGTGGCTTCCTTGGCTGCCTGTCCCTCTGAAGCATCAGAAGAAAGACTGGTCAGTGGCAGTCAGAAGTTGAACTCTGTTCCCCCACATTCACATGCTGAAGTCCTTTCTCCCAGCAGAGCCTCCACCAAGCTTCACCCTCCCTGTCCCTATCCCTCCTCTGATGGAGAAATTCAGGATAATCAGTACAAGCTCTCAAGCAGGAAAGGGAGGGGTTCCCTTCAAGTCTAGAAATCAGGGTCAATTTTTCCAGCTCCCAGTCAGACATAGGACGTGCTAAAGAAAGAGTAGGTGGGAATTTGAGGGGATATTGTCCTTTTGCAGAGATCTGGTCTCTCCCAGCCCTGGTCTTTGCTCAACAGTCATGCTTTTTTCCACAGTCAAGAGAAAGTGTTTGGCTCCGCCTAGAGGTCAAATGGGCCAACAGCACACAGAAAAATAATTTGGATATTTCGCTTTTAATGTAGGTGCTCTTGTTTCTGTAATTTAAGATGGCATTATCTTTTTTTAAGCGCCTATAGGGTATTGTGGCATACATTGATAATCCAAGGACTCAGGAAGTAGAAGCTTGGTGCTTACTGCAAGCAGTACACCAGCCTGGTGTACAAGGAAAGCTCCTGATGTTCAGGGAACACACACACTCATCTTGTACTTGTACCACTCAGGGATTATTATTAAGCTTGTGGTCAACAGACCATAAGCCAAATATATGTCCTATAGTTTGATTTTCTTCTAAAATAAATCGTTTTTCCCTCTGAAGATTGTATTTTAAAATCAAATATTTTGCTAAAATGCAAAAACTACCCTTACTCTTGCTAAAATTTTACCAAAATAAAATCATGAAAGGTAAAAATGATCACTTCTGTTAATGTTTTCAAGAGAAGCATTGAGAAAGAATCTATTTGATAAATTTGGAGTGGCCCTCTAATCCCAGCATTTGGAAGGCTGAGACAGGGAAATTGCCATAGATTAAAAGTTAGCCTAAACTAGAGAGTGTAGCATGAGCCACAGAGTGAGATCCTATCTAAAAGGCCAGCCATATTTGGGCAGCTTGTAGAATGCTGTAGATAATACACCTGGAGAAAGGACACCTGACATGTGATGGAGCAGAGCATACATACCATCACATCATTGTCACATGTTCTCTCCCAAGGCCATGCCCCTGACTACAGTCCTTGGGGTGATGTTCCTATGCTTGGACCAAAGCTCCTTCTGCCATTCTCCCTTTACAGCTGAGCAATCTCAAGTGCAGCGACTGCCAGGGTGGTAGTTTCTCAGCCTTGTTCTTGTTGACACTGAGGATGGCTGAACCTTGTCTGTTGTGAGTGTTGGGGAACAGCATCCCTCACTGTGTTTTGGGATAGTTAAGGAAGAATCCTGTTCTGTATATGCTAACCCAGGTGCAGCTCCTCTCCTTGGTGTAGGGACTACCAAATGTCAAGAGGAGGTGAGGACTGTCCCTATTGAAAACCACTGTTCTGACCCTAGTTCAGAGTCCCACAGCTCGGACATGGAACCAGCCTTTGATGAGTCTGAAACTCAAAATCTCCCTTGGGCACTGATGGACACTGTGGGTTTCCCAAGCTCTGCCTCGGCATCACTAACATGGATGAAAACCTTCCTTAAAGCACATGGTCAGGTCAGAGCAATGTGTAGAGGGACTGCACATTGAGGTGCAGCGTTCCTCCTAGGCCTGTGGGCTCGTTTTAGTTGATAGAAAGGGGGATCTTGTTTCCCTCCTCTCTATAATAAACGAAATGCATTCCCAGGCTTGGGAAGGGTTCCCTGGTAACCATGATGCCCAGTGGATAAGTGGATCACAGAATTAAAAGTGGGGTATACACTGAGATGAAGGTGAGAGGATATGAGATCTCATATTTCCCTCTCAGCCATACAGTCCCTTCTGATGCCTGGGCCCTAAGCCAGCCCTGAGCAGTCTGAGCTTCTCACCCACTAGCCCAGTGAAGCCTAAAACAATAGATGCCTTTCTGCAGACTGCATCCGTCTTACCTTCTCTCCACGCTCCCCGTCTTTCCCAGGGGCACCTCTGACACCAGGGGGACCCTGAAAAGAAAAAAGAAAGGTTATTCACACAGTCAGTTTTTGATGGATATTAGCCCCCAGGGTAATGTCAACAGGCCTCTTTCACTTCTGCTCATGTGCTCCCCATTCAGTCTTTTCTCTCTCTCTCTCTCTCTCTCTCTCTCTCTCTCTCTCTCTCTCTCTCTCTCTCTCTCTCTCTCTTTCTTTCTTGCTTTCTTGCTTTCTTCCTTTCTTTCTTTCCTTTTTTTTTTCTGAGACAGGGTTTCTCTGTGTAGCCGTGGCTGTCCTGGAACTCACTCTGTAGACCAGGTTGGCCTCGAACTCAGAAATTCACCTGCCTCTGCCTCCCAAGTGCTGGAATTAAAAGCATGAGCCACCACTGCCTGGCTCCATTCAGTTTTAAACTCACTGGTGCCCATGCCCTTGCCTGAGTCTGGTCCTGGAGCTTGTCACAACAAAACCTTGAGAACAGGTATGGTCTGCTGAGTGCTTTCCCCCAATGGCCTTAGTCTTTGGGTAGGCAGACCAGGCAAAGGCTGACACCAATAAGGTTCCTTTAAACTCAAACATCTGACTTGGTGTCAGAGATCTACTCTTTGAGTGTCTGTGGCATTCTCCCCAGCACCTCAAGGAAAGCTCAAGGAGAAACACTGTGCAGACATACCCATTGGGTGACTTATGGTCATGAGAAAGAGAACAGCTAGTTAGTCATACTGAGAACTGGAGCTCAGCCCTACTGAGGACTGTGGAGCCTACGGAGGACACCCTGCAGGGCTGCCTCACCTTAGAGCAAAGAACTAGGCTACCTGGGCTGGAGAGATGGGTCAGTGGTTAAGAGCACTCACTGCCCTTCAAGAGAAACTGGAGCAATAAATATTCAATTCCCACCACCTGCATGGTGGCTCACATATAGTCTACCTCCAGGATCTCTGAAGCCCTCTTCTGGCCTGCACAGGCACCAGCACACAGTGGTACGAGGACATACATGCAGGCAAACATCCATACACATAAAAATCATTTTGTTATATTTAAAGAGATTGACTGTTTCTTCACTTGTCACCCCAGAGCTACTTCAAGTGACAATTCTGGCCCCTTTCTATGGCTGACTGGACAGCATGCTCTCCAAAAGCCAGATAAAATAGGCAAAAAAAAAAAAAAAATCAGGATTGGTTGGCACTGATTATGGATGCGGGGTGGGAAAAGAAGGACTGTACAGAAAAGAGCTACTTCAACCACCTCCCCCCATGACTCCGTCTCTTCCTGCCTCCATTGCCTCCTGCATAAAATGAGGTCAGATCTACCTAACAGGCTTATGTGGATGAAATAAACAAACACATCATGCATTAAAAATGTAAATGCCATGCATCTGTCCGTGGAGTCACAGACACATGGGAAGGTTTTGGAATGAGCAAGTCTGGCCTTGTGGTAGGATCTTTGGTCACACTGTGAACACCAAGATTGTGTAATTTACTGAAAAGGAAAAACTGTTTCTAGTTATGGTGTGGCTCACCCTTAGTTCACACCTTCAATCCCAAATAATAAAGGGTAAAGTAAAGTTAGTTTGTAGAAGGAAGAACACATCTTTGAAAGTGATATCTAATTGGGTAGCAGAAAAGTGACGAGTCAGAGAAATATTTGACAGAATAGGATATGCCCAGCTCTTACAAGAAGAGAGAGGAAAGGGAAGCTACTTATAGGGCAGTGCAGAGAGAGAAAGGAGGCAGTTTTTCTGGGACAGTTGTACAAAGACAGAGAGAGAACAAGCTAGACACAGGTGAAGACAGAACAAGCCAAAGAGTGAGAAGGAGCCAGAAGATTAGGACAGATTGCTAGACTTAGTTTGAGGAGAAGCGGAGCAATTCAGGAGAGGCTGAGAGTAGCCAGTTTGAATCAGCTTAGAGAGGAAATTTGAGCCAGAACATCTAAGTTGAACCAGCTAAAGCTCAGAAAGAACAAGAAAGGATGAGCTTATTCAGCAGTACATCTCAAAGGCTGAAAACATTCTATGCCTAGATAAGATTGTATGCACACTAGAAGATTCCAGGACTAGGCCTAGGTTAGCAGACTGAGGTAGCAAGCCTCGAAGAAGTCAATTACACCAGGCAAATAAAATTTACTTTTACATGGCCTAATCTATTGCAGAGGAAACTTTCCCTATAGCCTGTGATCAAATGCCACTGTACAATTTACTGAAAAAAAATCAGTAAAGTCTAAATCAATGCTTATGTTGAATCATAAAACTGACCCATTAAAAGATATCGTGGGTCTCCACTTAGGAGAGGGAAAGGAGGAACCTCAGTCGGTGGTGTGGGACCTGAAGGATAAGCTGGCCTGACCACACCTTATTTCTTCAGATGAAAGAGCTTATGGATGACCAAATCGTTAGTGCTGGTGATTAGGAGGCTTGGGTAAGAACCAAGGTCTCTACCAGCCATCGGGACCTTTATTTCTAGGTTCACTTATTTCCTTGAAGCCAAACTATGATGCTGATTCCAACATCAGTGAAATGTACAGTCTCTGTTACACCAAGTCTGTCTACAACAGGCAGCTGACATGTTGCCTAGAACCTTGGGTTGGTAACGTTCTGTCTGGGTAGCTCTCATCAAGTACACTGTTGACAATGCTGTCCACGGCTCTGTGTGGATGGGAAGGAGGAGATGGAAGTGAAGAGGGGAAGACACAGCAGGTTCACAACCCACACTGACACTCTTTCTCTCTTCACAATACTCACCAAACTTCCTGGGGGGCCACTGAGGCCAGGGAGTCCTGCAGGTCCTGGAGCACCCTAAACAGAGATGGAGCAATTGAGAAAAGCCAAATGCGTTAGCTAGAAAAACTGACCCAGCCACTCTCCATACATGGCTTACACTCAGTTCACCCTGGATTGCTGGAACAGCATCCAAACTGCCACTCATAGATATTAGGAACCTGCTCTTCATTGGAGTATAGTATCCCCACCAGTGAGACTCCAGTGAAGGAGCTTGGGGGTGGAGGGAATCAGAAACAGGAAGACTCTCATAGTTTCTCAATCCCAGGCATTGGAGTGGGAAGTGTGGATGGTTAAGAGTGGGCAGGGAAGAAAGCCACCCATCACGCCTAAGAAGTTTAGGATGACCATCAGCCTTGATCTTATGCATAGGAAGAGAGGAGGGAATTGTTCACAGTTGAGTTGTGAAGAAAAGGCCCCTGGTACACTGAGGTATTAAAGGGCCCTGGAAAAGCCTTGCAGAACACACCAATGATAAGGATTGGACAGTGGCTGACAAGGAGATGAACAGAAAGAAACTTTTGGAGAATGGAGGCGAAGGGGCTTGTGATGAGCTACTAGGTCTAAGGTAACTACAGGGCTGTATGACCCTGGGAAGACTGCTTTAAGGTAGCACCATGCTGAAGATGCTGGCACCATTCACAGAACAAGGGCACCTGGGGAGAGAGCAGAAGAAGGGGTATGACTGTAGGTGCTTGTGCCTGTACACACATGACATGTATGTGCTTGATTGGATGGTCAGTCACTGCTTCCTGAAGTCGATTTTAATTAGAACTTGATGGTAGGTCATGAGATCCTATGAGACTGGTTTTGGTGAGGGCATTTCAGGAGGGTCAGTGGCAGAGTGGGAACTAGAAACTGCTTAGGTTCACTGTCAGTGATCACATGTGTCCTTCAGGTCAGAAGTCACAGAGCACACTCCTAGCCTCCTTTCCAAACTGCTTCTATTCTATCCAGGCTGAGCACAGGTCAGGATGTCTTTGCTAGGGGAAAGTCTCTGCTATCTGTCTCTGCCCCTTCTGTGTCATTAGCACTAACCTCCACTCATAGCTGACCCCATCTCTGTTAAGTCACAGTCACAGATGGCCTAGTCATGTAATTATATTTTGGCCAGGGAATTTGGTCTGTAGTTCCAGGACCAGACTAGACATTAATGCTCCTCTTACTAACTGGCCATCATTCCTGGGAAGCCAGGCAGGTCAGTCTGGCTCTGCCTCCATCTGTATGACCCTGGGAAGACTGCTTTAAGGCAGCACCATGCAGAAGATGCTGGCACCATTCACAGAACAAGGGCATCTGGGGAGAGAGTAGAAGAGGGGGTACCATGGAGACACCTAAGCTCTACAGTTTTGGCCACACAACACAGCTCCATGCAGTCCTAGTGAAAAGCTCTGAGATTAAACATCTTCTGTGGCCAGGAGAGCCTAGAACAGCAGCTTAAGAACTCAGAAAGTGCCTGCTGGAAAAATATGTATCTGTACAATCAATGCCTTGCCTGCCACTTTGTGTTTGAGGGTCTATGTGAGAGACAGAGACAAACACAGAGACACACAGAGAGACAGAGAGAAAACAAAGACAGAAAGAGGCACAGAGACACAAAAAGAAAAATGGAGAGACAAAGAAATTGTGGATCAGAACCCAAGCACAATCCTTTGAATAGCAAACATCTGAGAGAGGTCCTCTTTGTGCACTTTAGGTCCTTTGTGTGTCCACTGCACACTAAAGATTCCTCTTACTGCTGGGCAGACAGGTACTAGCTGGGGTTAACACTTAGATTGTCTTTGTGGCATCCATGTATTACAGAAGGGAATGTATCTTGGGGCTGGACACATGGACAAAGTCCAGGCCATGCTGGAACCCTATGGAGATGAGAGCATCTCCCACTTTGCTTCAGATTCAAATGTTCCCTGGGCTTGGATAGCCCCATCAGTGCTTTCTTAGCCACATCCCAGTTGGCTCATAACTGTGAGCCAGGGAAAAGATGTTCATCTGGGCCACTCCTTCTAGGAAGTCCCCAGAAGTCAAACAAGACAGGACTCACAGGGTTTCCAGCTGCCCCAGGAGGTCCTTGTGCACCATCATGCCCCTTGGCACCCTAAGTAAGAAAGAAAGAAAAAGGAGGTCAGAGGCTTGAGGTCCTATATAGTGCTAACCTGCTGCTCAAACCTCACTCAACACAATGAAAAGGATGGAACAGAAAACAGGTTCTGTTGGGTGCAGGAAAGCCTCCATCACTGACCCTGCACATCCTCATCACTATCCATAAAGTCATCCACTTATTATCATTAACTCATTATGTAAATGAGGCAGAGAGTTGGGAAGCCTTGACCTCAGGGGTTTTAAACAACTAATAGGCTCTTGCCAATGATATAGAGTCCCTTTCCTTCCTCTCCCAAATAACTGGACAATTGTCAGGAAACATCCTCTCAGCCCAAGCCATTCCTGAAAAATAAAATAAAGATGCTAATATGTACCCATCTTCTAAACTCACTTGCCTGTAAATTGCTGTGGAAGAGAAGCCAAGAGTAATTCTTCCTGGGCAACCTCTCTCAAGGACATTCTGAGTCTAAGGGAGCTCTCTTCAGCCGGAAGAATTCCTTTAGTGGAAGGACAGGGACAACCAAGACCCCAGAGCCTGGTCCAGGTAGTTGCTTTTGGGGGTCAGTTTTACAAGGTGCTGGGACTCTTAGTTCTGGGGACTGTCATAGTCCTTCCCTCCACACCTCCTGCCCTAGTGAGAATTCACAAAATATCAACTAGGAGGCTGGTAGACAAGGCATAATGGGGTAGCATGGTTCAGAAACTAACAGGTGGAGAAAGGGTTCTCTTACCGGAGGTCCAGTGGGTCCTCGAGGACCCAATTCTCCAGGATGGCCCTGTGGTCCCTGCAATGAAAGAAAAATATCCACATGAACTAGCTCAACACCCCTGTCCTGAGCAGATAGAGATGCACAGTGGTTATAATCTGAGATCCACAAAGGCCATAATATTGAAGTCCTAAGGATTAAAACAGGATATATTCTGTTTACTAATTCCTCCAGTAAGTAGAGTGACCAGTGGAGTTAAGACTTAGAGCCAGCCAGGCATGGATTCCTGGTCTTCAGCAAACTCGGGGAATAGTGAGCAGTGTCCAGGGTGTGTATACTCACCAGAGCTCCAGGCTCGCCAGGATCGCCCTTTTCTCCTTTGGGCCCTTGCTCTCCCTGTTGGTTAGAAGGACATGGCACAGGTAACTTAAGAGTGATCCCATCTCCTGCTTTTTAGCACATCAGCTACACCTCTTGGCATTGACACAAGATCACCTCCATTCCTCTGGTGACCATATCCAAGGTTGTTCCTGTTGGCTGGATTAGGGGCTATTCCTTCTCTTTCCTAGGGCTCAGAATGATCCTGACTTATTGTTCAATTCTAAGAGGGAGTCTTTCCGTCAGGGAAACAGAACCCCAAACTGGCCATATCCTCCTACTGGGTATCCTCGAGGTCTAGCCTGCTCCATGGAGCCTGCTAAGGTGATGAGCCTTGAAACACACAGACATATGGGTCATCACTAAAGGCTGACAGACACCTCCCTGACAACTCCTGAATTCTAAGTTGCCAGAGATGACCCCCTGCACTTCCTTCCTGTCCCACCTCCAATGCATAATTCCCTCCTTATCCTTCAACAACTTCAGCCTCTGACTCAGTTCCTACTCCTTGCCCCATTCCTTTCTGTCATACAGAAGATCTTCTATAGCTCTGGAGTTGCATTGACTTATTGAATAAATGAAGACATAACTAGTGGACCTTTCCACTCCACCCTTTCAGCTGTCCTGTGCTATGACACAGGTCATATCACACTGAGAGAGAAGCCAAAAGAGAGAGGGGGGGAGCATGTATAGTGGCCTTTCACCTGACAATCTCTGCATTTGAAGCCACCCTGTTCTATATAGTACGCTACATGTCAGCCAAGGTTACAGAGTGAGACCCTGTTTTTAAAACGGAAGGGAATGGTGGTGGTAGTGGTATCAAAATAACATGTCCTGCCCTCAATGCTACCAGCAGCATAAAGCGATTCAGTGTTGGGGTTGATCTGGTGCTGTATTCAAAGCTAAATACTGGCCCCCAAAATCTGGTTGCTCCCCAATGAGGAGATCCTCACCTATATCAGGTGATGCTATGTAACCTTGCTCCCCCAGTCAGCAAAAGGATAAAGCCTGGCATTTGAGAAGTGGCACAGAGGTAGATGGGTTTTAAGTTAACTGGAGGGGTTTGTAGGGAGAGATGGGAGGAGAAAAGAGACAAAGATAGGAGGAAGCACCATGGACATATGGCTGTGATTAATAGCAAATAATGAGGGAGATATGGCAGGGAAGCAAGTTAGAATAGCTCAAAACCTGCCCAATCAAGGCTTACAGCTTGTAAATAAAATGCTTGGATTGTGTGTCTTTTACATGAGCTAGCTAGAATATGTATAATTCTTTTTACAATTCTCAAAATGCTTAAATTTCAGAAGACTTCATGGAAGGAGAAGGAAAAGGACCCCCACTTCCCCAGGCTGTGGTGCCGATTTCCATCTTCAGATTAAGTGTCTCTGTGTCTGCAGGAAACTATTGAGGCTTCATTTTCCTAGCAGCCTAAATGGAATGTTGTGGAAATTGTCTCTATGAGGCAATTTGAGTCCAGTTTGGTGGACTGAGAGCTTGACATCTTCCCTTCTTTGGTCTCTTTGCCGCCAACACTGACAGAGACTGTTCTGGCAGCTCAGATAATCTCTAGTCTCACAGAAACCAGCAGTTCTGGGCACAATAAAATAAACTCTGCACAGAGAGCACAGCCTTTGGCTCTTGGCCACTGGGTGATGGCCCCTGGAATGTCTGCCCGCCATGAGAAACAGTTTCTTGCAATAATTTGTCCCCTACTTTTTTCTGGGACAAGCTCTAGAATCCCTGAGGCTGCCTAACCAGCAGGAAGGGCTGAGATGTGAATTCAGAAAACACCAAATGCCACTCCCACCCCACCCCGGGCAGCATCAGCAGAGGAGCTGAGGCCACAGGCAGCACAGGGCCCACTGCTACTTACTGGCATTCTTGGATGTGGTGTGAACACTGATGGCTGAAAAGGAAGTCACACAAGTTAGAAAGCTGGGAATCAAAGGAGCCTTCTATTTCAAAATCCTGCTGTTTCTAAGAGGTTTGCCAAACCAAAGAGCACAGACTTGAAATGCTTTTTTTTATATTTGTCTTTTGTGGAAGGTGTTAGTATATTTTTAAAAACTATATATACTCACACACACACATATGTGTGTATGTGTGTGTGTACATGTGTGTGTTCCTACTTCTCAGCCTCATGTCCTTTTTATTAACAACCCATAGAGCATTATTAGTGCCGCCCATATACATGTATGTGATATGGAATTGTCCACTGGGGCACTGGCAACTTACTAAGGCAAGTGGCCACCCTTACCAAAGAAAAGTATCTTATTTTGACTTGTGATTTTGAGACATGATCTCATGTCTCTCAAAGCTGGCTTCAAACTTTTGAAATAGCCAAGGATGACCTTAAATTCCTAAGCCTCTTGCCTCTTTACCTTCCAGGTACTGGAAGTATATGTGTGTCCAGTTTTACATGTGTTCTTTATTATCATTGAATCTGTCCAACAGCTTTCTTTAAGTGGTCTGTGTGTGCTCATACATTAATGATGGGATGTGAGATCCACAGATTTAGATTCCCGTGATCCATGTCTTTCTGTGACTCCATGTATCTTCTATTAGCTTCTCTGCCCTTATCTGTAAGAGCCAGACCAAACCTACTGGAAGCCAAAATGGAATACCTCATGCAAGCAACTGGAAGGCTGCCTAGGACACTGAATTCAGGTATCTATCTTTTTCCAGTTTTATCACCTGACCTGTGCTAGCCAGGGACAAAGGTAAAGAGACTAACAAGGGAGCCCAGCTGCTGGTTCATGGAGAAGCCAGTGGAGACCATCATGAACTTCAGTGGCTCTCCAGCCTTACCACCACCCAGGCTATACTAAGCCTCTGCTTTGTCTAGCCTCGATGCTTTCAAATATGCTATTCCTTGGGCCTGGAACACTGCTCCCCTTTAACTATGGTCCAGCCTTCAGGGTTCCCCTGTCTCCATAGATGCCCCTTCCTCTTCTAGTACTCACATAGAAATTAGGTCATCTGAGTCCACCTTGATATGTACATCAACTGCACTAGATGCTCCTGGATGGCTCTGTGTGTGTGTGTGTGTCTGTGTGTGTGTGTGTGTGTGTGTGTGTGTGTGTGTGTGTGTGTGTGTATGTCTGGGATTAGAGTGTATTCCTATCCTTGGAGCTTCTGTTTGGTTCCACTCATCCACATGTCTGGGCCTGTGCCAGCACCATGCTGTTTTTATTACTACAGCTCTGTAATATAGCTTGAGATCTGAAATAGTGACTTTTCCAGCACTATTCATCTCACTCTAGGCTTCTTTGGCTATGTGGGGTCTTTTTTTTTTGTGTCCATGTGCATTTCAGGGTTTCTATTTTATTTCTGTGAAAAACATGGGAATTTTTATAGTGAGTGCATTATATCTGTAGAATGGTAGATGATCGAGCAATATTAATTCAGAGTCCATGAGTATGAGAGGTCTTTCTGTGTCTTTTTACATCCCTCTCCTCAAAGATCAAACATTTAATTGTAGAGGGTTTTCACCTCCTTAATTAGGTTTATTCCTACATATATTTTAGACTACTGTGAATGGGACTATGCCCACATCTCCTTCTCAGCATGTTTGTTGTCAATAATTACAAAGGCTACCAGCTTTTGTAGTTTGATTTTTTAATTTCACCACTTTGCAGAAGGTGTTGATCATTTTCTAGAAGCTTCTGGTAGATGCTTTGGGATGTTTCATATAAAATATATTATCTACAAGTAGTTATATTTTTTACTTGATTTTGTATTTATACATCTTCATTTTCCTTCCCTGAGGAGACTATAAGCTTATGCTTTCAAATATGCTATTCCTTGGGCCTGGAATACTGTTCCCCTTTAACCCCTTTAAATCCAACAAAAGGATTCCTCTGTCTCCATAGATACCCCTTCCTCTTCTAGTACTCATAAATTAGGTCATCTGAGTCCTCTTGATATGCACATCAACTGTACGAGATGTTACAGTTAGAAGGTTGCCAGTGGTGGGCCCAGAGCATTAAGCCCAAGGGACAAAATGACTAGGCAGAGAAACATGCCTACTCACACAAAAAGTAAAATGTCCCTTCCTCTCTTTCCCTTCAAATCCCTCGTTCCCGACTGTTCCCAGTTAGAGCACTGTCTCTAGTCAGCCCATCAGATCCCATGTTAGTGTTTACATAGAGCTTGAAAAATATGGAAATGCATAATTTTGTGCAAGAAATATATTAATAGTAAACCTGTGTACCAGTTAATCACATGCATCAAGAGATGACTTCACTGGTTGGTGACAGGTGGTGATCTGCCTCTGCCCTTTTGTGTGTATAAGGAAACTAAAGGGCAGAAACAGGAGCCTCCTGAAAACATCGAAGTAATAAGGCCATGTAGCGTCAGGACCTAACATCCACACAGAAGATGTAAGACTTTGTTCTCAATGATCCATAAATTAATTTTTCCTCCTTAGCATGTTCTATTTAGTATATTTATCCATAAAATTCAAGATTCTAAAAAGTGTGTATATGTGCATGCATATGTATGCATGCAAAAGTATATTTATATTGCATGTATGTATGTGTATTATATATGCATTATGTATATATGTATATATGGGTGAATAAGTGTGTTTATGTGAACATATGTATGTCCTATATGTCCATGAATGTATATGTGTGTGTTGTATAAAACTGGATTTTTTTTTACATGGGCATTTCAGAACTTACTTAATCCTATGTCATAATCAGGTAAAGAGTTCATAATTTTTCATCATTATAAGCAACACTATAATGTTGCTTATAATATACAGTTTTTAGATAAATATAACCATCCTAGGAGAGAATATATTCTAAAGAAAGACACTAATGTCCTCCCTATTAAACACGGAAACAAACCCCTGAGGAAATTTCATTTGTCCCAGGAAACTGGTGTTGTTAAAAGGAAAAGGGTAAAACCTGGTGCCGTCCAGAGGGGGAATTTATCTCGTCTCATTATCTCAAGTTAGAATTCACAGACAGATTTGTAAGCAATGTCTCTGTCAACTGCCCAAACAGAATCACAAAAGGCAGAAGAAATATTGAAATAAAAAAAAAAAAAACAATAATTCTAAAAGTAGATCAATTGCAGAATTATTTGGGAATAAGATAACTGATAAGAAAAGTGGCCATTTCATATTTATTATTACAAATTAATGATCTCAGACAGAAGCTACATCTATGCTAAGTATGCTATAAGGTTCTGACTTGTGGTCATGGAAAAGTGGATTGTCAATACAGCACCATGCTATCTCGGGCTATCCTTCCTTCCCAGCTGATTTTCATTCACCACCTTACCTTACCCAACACTCTACCCACAATTAGGTGCACTCACAATTTGGAATACACTCACAGGCCACAACTGAAAAGCTAAAACTGCCATCAGATAGCCTTGAAAATCCTAACACTGAGGGTGACTGTGGAAGGTGGGAGACGAGTCAGAGCCTTGGGGTATGGTATAAGGTCCCACCCTGAATGGATGGCTTCTTGTCTCCAGATTCTTGTCTCAGAGTCCCTGTAAGGAATAGGTGGAGATGTACTCTCAGTGTCTATGATATATTCTGACAAATTGTAATTGTGCTTTTGTGAACAAAGTGAATAAAATAAGTACAAGGCTTCTCTTCACTAGAAGGAATAAGAGTGGGTCTAGCTAATGGACTAATGAAAGCATATTAATAAGTGGTATGAGTGTGTGTGTGTGTGTGTGTATGTATGTGTGCGCCTGTGTGTGTGTCTGTGTGTGTGCCTGTGTGTGTGCCTGCCTGTGTGTGTATGTGTCTGTGTGTATATCTGTATGTGTGCCTGTGTGTGTGCCTGTGTGTGTGCCTGCCTCTGTGTGTGTGTGTGTGTGTATATGTGTGTCTGTGTGTGTGTGTATGTGCCTGTGTGTGGGGGCCTGCCTGTGTGTGTGTGTGTGTGTGTGTGTGAATCTCTTAGGAATTCAGAAGAGATAAGATTAGAATCTGAGTAACTTACACTTCCAGGTAAGCCAGGAGGACCTGCTGGACCAACCTCACCCTAGAAGAAATGAAAAAAAAAAAATATGATCTTAATCGGGTCAATCTGTTGATGGTAGAAAATGTCTATAATAACATTCCCCCCCCCCCAGAGAAGTAGACTGCACTCCCTGTACATACTTTGATAGAGTATAGTTGGGGGACACACACGTACATTCTAAATTATACAGTATCTCAGACATGTTATTTTTAAAGTTTCTAGACTAGTATGTTTATCTACAGGTTATTTAAGTACATGTACCATTCCAGCATTTTGTAATAACAAACAGGATATTGAAGTTGTTTCCACTGCTGCCATCAAAGCCAGTTATAGCAGAAGTCCCCACACATATCCTTTAGCTTAATGGCCACATTGAAGTCTATTTCCCTTAGAAAAACCCCCAGAACTGTGGTACCCCTTAGAAAAGGTAAGCTGCTCTCATATGCCCATATACACCAAGATTGTTCTCATGTGCAGCACCAGTGTGTGAGCTGATTCAGCTGAACTTGAAACCCGCTTCTACCATATCATAAATACTAAAATGGTACAGTTCCCTATGGCTTGCTTCTTCTGTTACATAGCATATTCTAAGTTACATATCCCATGTGTATGAACTGATTTATCTCTGGAGATAGGTCCATACAGTATTTTTATATTTTATATACAAAATTATAGCTTTCATAATGACATTTTATATATTTATATAATATATGATACACTTTGCTCCTGCACCCCACACTGCTGAAAGTCCTCTTTCTTGTCCAAATTCCCCACCATTATTTTAATATCACATATACACTCATGTCCTCATATATATGCCATGTAAATATACATTTTTAAAAATCTAGAAGCCACATATGAGAAGAAGCACATGGTATCTGCCTTTCTAAGTCTGACTTATAATTGTTTACATAATTTCCTCCTTGTTTCAACAATAGAGACAGTGAGACACAAAAGCTCCAGTCCAGATATACAAACATACACAGACAGACAGACAGACAGGCAGGCACCTGGATTCCTACTCAGAATCCAGCTTTTCACTTGGACTGACATGGCAGAAGTTCCAGAAGACCCGCCAACACAGTCATGGTGTAACTGATTTATTCTGTCTCCTTCCGGACAGAACAGGTTCCATGCTCTAAGGTTCCAGAGACCATCATGCCTACCATATCTCCTTGCCATTAACAAAGCCAAGGGATCAAAACCCACAAATAGATGCAAAATGAAAAAAAAAAAAAAAGGCAGAAAGAGGCGTCTAAAGCAGAGGACACAGGATGCCTTGACAACCGTCTTCTTGCCTATTCCCAGAGTTGGGCAGGAAGAATGGTCACTGGTGGGCAGATGGTAGGAGGGAGATTCCCCAACTGTGAGTATGAGGCATAACTTTAGAAAGTAATGGGTTTGGAGTAAGTTTGACACTGATAGGTCTGAATTCAAATCCTGTTTCTCCACGGGTTTTCAGCTCTCAGTTGCCCTTGACAAGCAGGAAGAATTACCATTTCCAATTCCAAGGTGCTAGCTATAGGGCAAAAACAGTGGAGGGCAAAACTGAGGTGGGGACCTGCCAAGCCCAGACAGAGGAGGGCAGTGTTGCTTTAGCGTCTTACTCGGGATTTATTACTACCCAAAACTCTAGGGGAGCCTAACGTGACCCAGAATCTTTAGAAGCCTGCCTGTGACTCTGACAAAACGATAACAGCCTTGCGGTCCCCCTAAGCCTCTACATTCTGGAAAGGAGTTTCTCTAATAGAAGCTGCATTGCTGAGAGTCCAAGGTTGAACAAAAGTTCCCGGAAAGAAGCAGCAAGCACCCTTTTCTGGAACCTTCCACAGCCAATCCGTGGATTAGAACTAAAAGACTGTCGAGGTTCGGATGGTGTGGAGGCCATACCTCTCCCACCTGGGTCTAACCTCCTCGTGACTATTAGGTAAACTTTTGCAGTGTGTTAATATATCAGCAGCTTCTATTACCCCCAAAGCTAACTGTGTTATCCCAGAGCATCTGCAGCCAGAGCATCTGCAACAGAAGTTTCCCCCACTTCACTGTAAACCACACATGATGGCGCTTCCATCTGATGCTTCCACTAGTGTACTGGAAACACATCTGGATGTATTACCTTCCTTATTCTGTCTCTATTTAAACATCTGTGAAATCACTACCTTAAGAGAAACACAGTATTTGAGGTACCTAAATCTGTGTTCCTAGGTCATGGTTGCTCTAGAATAAATCATCTCTTTTTTCCATTGAAATGAGAACTAATTCTTTCATAGACATTAAGAACTTCACCCAGGACCATGATGCCAACATGGCTGGAGTCAAGGACTGGGAAAGGCAGAAGTGCGCTGAGAATCACAGTGTGGAAAGTGCCATGTCAGAGCAGACGCCTTTCAGGAGGAAGGAGCCTCTGAGCCTCTGAGCATCACTGGTCCCTGGAGCCAAGGAATCAGTACTCTGTGTTAACATTCTGTGAGTCTGCTGTGAAGAAGCTGGTCAGATATCAGCAGGCTTGGAGGCCAGTGCGGATGAATGCCCTTCTCTCATAACCAGCTGCTTATGACAGTAGGAACTGAATCTGCAGGGCTTTGACAACTGCTCAGAGCATGGGCTCTGGGTCCTACACTGGCCAATAGGTGAAAACTGACATTCTAAACTACCTCAAAGATGATAAGATTACTATCTAGCCAGAGGAAGGCTTTCTGGAGGAAAACAAAGACATGTCAGTGTTGACAGACCCTTAAAGACAGGAACAACACTACTACCCTGTGTCAGGATTACTCAGAAACATGCTTTAGGGCAAGAAATACATACTGGAAAACTTTCCCTCCTCCTCCTCCCTTTTCTCCCTCTCCTTTTTTCCTCTCCCTCTCCCCTCCTCTCTCCTCTCCTCTCCCTCCCTCTCTCTCTTTCTCCTTCTCCCTCTTCCCTTCCCCCTCCCTCCTTCCTTTCCCCTCTCTCTGGAAAGCATCTAGGGAATTTGATGATAAGGCAGTTGTTACCTTTTCTCCTCGGGCACCTTTCAAACCCGGAAGTCCCAGTTCACCTTTTTCTCCCTAAAGTAAAGGATACATAAAAAGCATTAGAACCTTTGCCTCCCTGAGTACAGGCACTTTGGCCTTGGGTGACAGGAATGTGCATCACAACTGTGCTCCATCCCTCCTCACTGCCCTTGCCTCCTCTGCAGGATGGCCACAGTGAAACCTAATTCCAAGGAGGCTCTAGAAACAGCTGACTCCTGACTTTGGTGCCTCACAGCCGTTTCCTCTGAAGATGCCAGCTCCTCTCAGAGGAGTCTCTCAGTCACAGTTCTTTCATCCTTGCTTAAGGACTCTAGGCTCTGATCTTGCATTTTTCACCCCTCAACATTGGGAGTTATTCTATTCTCATAGTCAAAGTCATCACTTCATTCCATGGGAGGGAGACTCCAGAAAATGTTCTTTCTTTGGGCACAGGCACAGTGGCTCTGATGTTAAGAGGCAATCCCACTTACCTGGTCTCCTTTCTCTCCACGTACTCCTGGGAAGCCTGGAGCACCAGGAAGGCCAACTTCTCCCTATGAGAACAAAACCAGTAGGTACCAGTGGCAGGTTTTCCCTGTGAGAGAGGTCCTAGGTCACATGCTTTTCACCCCCTTAGAGATTTCAAGCTTAGTCACATGGAAAGTAGCTTCCTGTGCTCCTTTCTGTTTAGGTTATCTCCTCTTTCAAGAAGTCCCATCCCACCTCTCTGGGTATCTAATCTCTCCACTCTTTCAGGACTCAGCTATAGTGTCAGCCCTTTACCATCTTTCCTGACATCCCTAACCCCCTCTTTAGGATGGCATGCCTCCTTCACTACCTGTTCCTCAGTGGGCTCTAATGCTCAGCACAACTACTGATGCCTAGGACATGCTTAGAACTATTAAACAAACGAAGGCATGAAATAAATGTAAGGAACTTTCAAAAGGCATGATTCTTCATGATAGTTTAGAATGTTTATCTATGACATGGTGTATAGTGATGATTCATTAATTAAAGAATCAAACAATAAGTAAAAATACGAGCACACTAACCTTCTCACCAGGATGACCTGCAAGGCCCTGCTCCCCAACTTCACCCTGTAGACAGAATAACAAGGTTTCACTACCTTCTCTGTATACCTTCAAACATGGCTGTCACAACTCAGCTGGGCCCACACATCCACAGTACCTGCCAGCTATGGCTCTTTGCTTTCTAAAAAGAAGACACTGGGTCCCAAGACCCTGAAGCATGAAGCCAAAGTGTTGTTTATTTCTACAGATAGGAATTCTACACTCTCCCGTACTGTCTTCTACTTCCCTCAAAAGAATGGTGCAGGCTGCATCTGCTCTTTGTGAACCTAAACATATGAAATTTAAAACAACAGAGAGCTGAACCTGGAATTTTTGGATGCCTCCGAAACAAGGTCTCAGGACTTATCAGGGATTCCAAAAACCCCACTCTGAAGGAGAAGCTGGTACAGAATATGTACCTATGACTCAGGCTTCCTGGTTATTGCCTTCGTTTCATAAAACCAGGTAGTCCCCTGTGCTTAGATGCAAGGAGTAGCTTAATTTCTCCTTCTCCCTAGTGTTGCAATGGGAAAGCATCCTAGGAGAGATGATGCTATGTACCCAGGCTTCTAGGAGAATGCATGCCCTAGAGAGCTTCACACCAGTTCTTGTCCCTTGTCAATCCCATTCTCATCTGTAAAGTTTCTGCTGTGGTCTTAATGCTTCTCCTAAAAAATTATGTTAAGACATATAATCTTCAAAGAGTTACTATGGGGCAGGACCTTTGGGAGGTCGTCAGGTTTGGGGGTAGATTCACCCTGAATGGGATTAGTACCCTTAGTAAAAAGGCTTGGGAGAGCCCACTGGTCTCCCCTGCCATGAAGGATGCTCTCCTGTAAAGTGTCCCTCTTCTCCTCTACCTCTGGTATCACCATAGCATCTAAAGATCTTCTACAAAGCAGAAAGCTTCTTGTAGCCTCCAGATCAACCACCACATGCACCTGGAACTTTGCAGCCTCCAGAACTGGGAACAATAAATTTCTGTTGTTTCTAAATCACCAGGCCTGAAGAATTTTGTTGCAGTATACCAAAGAACAGATTTCTCCAATTTGTGCTATTAAGCTGACATGGGAAACCAGATCAGAAGAACCCCATTCCAAGACTGCTATATCACTGGGCCTTTGCTAGAACAGGTGCATGGCAGGTTAATTTCTAATTGTATGTCTTTAAAAATCACTAGTTCCTTCAGAAGAAATATATGTTTAATATCTGACACATTATTTAGTAAAAGCTTTGGTATAGATATCCATACAGGAGCCTGATATAGCTGTCTCCTGAAAGGCTCTTCCAGAGCCTGACAAATATAGAAGTGGATGCTCGCAGCCAACCATTGGTCACCAATGGGATCCCCAATGGACGAGTTAGAGAAAGAACTGAAGGAGCTGAAGGGTTTTGCAACCCCATAGGAAGAACAATAATATCAACCAACCAGATCCCCCAGATATCTCAGGCACTAAATCACCAACCAAGGAGTACAAATGGAGAAATCTATGGCTCTGATTGTATATGTAGCAGAGAGTGGCCTTGTCGGGCATCAATGGGAGGAGAGGCCCTTGGTCCTGTGAAGGCTCAATAGATGCCCCAATGTAGGGGAATTCAAGGGTGGGAAGGCAGGTGTGGTTGGGTGGGTGGGGGAACATCCTCATAGAAGCAAGGGCAGATGGGATAGGGGATGGGGGGATAACCAGGAAAGGGGATAACATTTGAAATGTAAATAAAGAAAATATCTAATAAAAATTAAGATAAAGGAAATAGATGGAAAATATTTAAAATGAGAATAAAAAAATGATTGTTAATAATAAGGGAAGGAAAATACTGAAAAAATAAGAGAAGTATGGTTTTCTGATGATTAGACACATAGATGAAAGATTGAGCCAGTTGGTGATGTGGATTTTTCCCAGAGGCGTGTCAAGTCAACTGGTTGTGAAGGCCAATGACAGCATTGCTTATCAGACAGGAAGGCAAGGAAGAGATTGTAGGAAGGAGGAGGGAAATATAGGAGAGAGGAAGGAAGGAAAAGAAGGAAGGTAGTGGAGATGAAGAAACTAAATGTATGTTTAGTGTACATATCCATCTTAGTTCTGGTTCCATGAAATGATCTAACATATGGAGTTAATACACTCTGGAATTCTCTATGCATCCTAGAGTACCCATCAATACCCCCAGGTTTACAGCACATCTCATAAGAACTTCCCTAAACAGAGCTGTGCAAATAGTTCACCACTGAAGTTTGCCCCTGAAATCAGCTGGCATGGACTCATCTGTTGCATGAACTCTTTCCTAGGTTCTGAGGAAGAATAAGTAACTGAGTGTGGCCAGAAACTCTGAAGGCTACTGAAACATATACTGAGCTTGATTACTGGCCATCCAATGAGGTGATGAGGTGGCCTGATAGGCCTTCCACTGCCTCACTCTGTTAATACCAGCTAATTTGTACAGTTCAGTCCATTCTGTAATATAATTGGACTGACTTATTAAGTCCCTCCATGATGCAAGTCCTTATGTAGGATCCATACTGTTCCTTGACTATGGACAGGAAGGGGGCACTATAGAGCTGAGGGAAAGCCAGTCACTATTCTTAAAGAACCCACACATGGTGGAGCAAGAGCAAAGCTGATAGCAGGTAGAGAGGCAGTTCTCCTGATACAGTCAGTCTGGCTACAAAGTCCCTCAGAACTAAAAGTCGGCATTATTTGTAAATGCCCATCAGGGTCTAGCTCTCTTCTGTGTTGACAATTCTGAGCCCTGGCTATACTGAGATCTTGAACTGATGGCTTGGGGAAATAGGATACTGGCACTCACTGTCTCCATCAGGAAAGTCCACAATAAGGAACTCATGAGCATGTCGGGAGAGCCACTGACAAAGGCACTGGACTGTATACATTCATGTCCTGTCAATCACAGGGTGAGTAGCCTGCTTCTCCACCCAATTCTCATTCTGCTCCATTTGCTGGAAGCCCAGTAGGTGATGAATCTACAGACTGTTCCAGCAGGATTTCTCTGTCACTTGCATTTAAGAAAAACCAGATACCAGAAGTCATGGGAAGAAAAGTTAAGGGAAGAAAGACAAAAATATTGGGAGAGAGTAAGAGGAGGAGGAAATGAGAAATATCTCTATCCCCTTGCTCATTCCCTGGTAGAACAGACTAGTCAGTGGATGTTGTATCTTTTTTCTTAGGTCTCCCTATCAGGACTACATCATCCCCTAGAACCATTCCCTAGGAGGTGATCTCGGCAGCAATCTGATCAGACTCAGAGTATCATGATGGAGCCCCATGGATCTACCAACCCTTCTAACTAGCCCTTTTTCCAATTATCTTCATGCTTCCTTTGAGGCCCCTAGACTATACCCATATAGTCATACAACCCTATCTGGAGACACAGAGGCAATAGGAATAGAGTCATACCCGAGGTCCGGGCATTCCGGGCACGCCACTTTCACCAGGGTCCCCTGGTTCTCCCTGTGGGAAGAAAAATGCAGAGTCAACACAAAAGGGACCACAGCTTGTTGAACACACTGACTGCTAGCTGTAGATAGATCTGGAACAGGGCCACCTGTGTATAGGTGGTTCTGAATTCTCATCCTCCTATATCCCACATTCCCCAGCTCTGTTGTTTAAAACGTGTGACTGAGTATAAATGCCATTTCTGTCACTTCAGGAACCCTCCTACATCTGATATTCCCCAGCTCTGTTACTTAAAAGCATATGATTGAGTACATATGACATCTCTTTCCTTCTGAGAAACGTGGACTAAGGACAATGTGAGAGAATACCCTTTGATTTGAAAATACAAAATACTTGACTAGCCAGAGAAGGGAGTAAATAATATTTACGTTAATGGTCTTAAATAGTGTAACCCTAGGATTCTAAATCAACATACTACAGAGATACAGCACCAGTCACAATAGGTAAATTATGGAATTAGCCTAGGTGCTTGTCAACAGGTGAAATGGACACAAGAAAACATGAATATATATATGTGCGTGTGTGTGTGTGTGTGTGTGTGTGTGTGTCAATTTTATTCAGCCATAAAAAGAATGAAACTCCATTTGTGGGAAAAAATAGATGCAACTTCAGATCATTATGGTAAAGGAAATAGGTCAGATTAAGAAAGACAAAAATATGTTTTCCTTCATTTGTGGCTCCTCATTTTTCTATAGACACATAAAATCAAGGATGTGTATATGGAATAGCAGTAGATGAAGGGCAAGAGAAGGGTTGATCCTAATCAAAGCCCATGGTCTACCTGAACATAAAGGCCTTTCTGAAACCCATCACTCTGTCCAATAAGGATAAGCAAATAAAATGACAATAAATTGGTGTATATCCATGCTTATTCTATATTTTGTTGTCAAAAAATCTGAGTCTAGAGAAAATGAAAAGAACAATGGATTTCACCAAAATATTAAAAATTTTCTTCCACAGCTGCTTTTCAAGGGCACATGTGACCACATACACACTTATAAGAATAAAGTTTATTTGTTTAAACTGTCCATTGCTAGGGCTGGAGAGGTGTCTCAGTGGTTTAGAGCACTGTTGCTCTTACAGAGGACTTCAGTAGGTTCCCAGAAATCTTGTGGCAGTCCATAGCTTCAGTTCCTTGGGAGCAGGGACTAACAAAAGCCTCTTCTGACCTTTGAGGACTGCACACACATGGTTCACAGGCACACATGCAGGCAAAACATTCGTTCTCATAAAATAAAATTTAAAATTCTTTAAAAGTTTTAAAGATTATCCACTGCCTATTTATTCACTTGAGGCATTTAAAGTGGGAATTTGGTTTTGTACTTCCTAGAAACTAACCTTCGACTCTTCCTGTCATTGCCCTTTTTAATGGCTCCCATTGGAGGCTATTTAAAACTGAAGTCTCGCATGACTGATTTATCTCTTCAGATTGACCGCAATACATTCAGAGCCTTCTTGGGTGGCTTTGGGGGAACTCTGCTCCATCTGACCTTGTAAATCCAATCATTTCATCCAAGACTTGGTCCAAAGCCCAGGTGATTGACTACCTTTGGAAGCCAACAATCATGAATCTCCTTTGCTCTTCAGTTTCTGATTCTCAAACTCATGGTACCCTGTGAGTACTCACCTTGGTGCCAGGAAGGCCTGGTGGTCCATTCAGCCCATCCTTTCCAGGTGTCCCCTGGTCCAAGAGAGAAAAGAAACAAAATGAAAGCAATGACATGTTTAAGGAAGACTTAAGGGAAATGCCAATTAGGAGATGACTCTACAGCTATACTGTGGTGCATGGCCTCACCCACTTTCCAGCTGTTTCCCTTTGTAAGAAGAATTGGTCTTTGCCAGCCAGGACTACACAGTGACTACCCTCTAGTCTGTGTCCTGGCTCATTTATTATACATGCAAATGAATGAAGAGGAAAGAGATAGCTCTATTCCTAATCTTGGCCTCAAGAGGCCCCAGGGACAATACCATCCACATTGATCCTAAACTCCTTTACTGAATCACTTGGCTTCATGTGTCTTCCTTCCAACCAAGTTCTTCCCTTCTTCCCTTCTTGTCCTTCAAAGAAGTTAATTTCCAGTCTCCATCATGCCTGTCATCCCAGCCTTGTATTTCCAAAGAGTTTCATAGTGTGCCTTCTAATTCAAGGTGTATTCTCTACCCTACCCTTAAGATTTTATCCCAGTTGCTGGGTGCAGATGAGGAGACAATGAATCCCAAAATGGAATGACCTCTGAAGTCACAGAGACGGGGATGGGAAGCCTTCTGAATACAACTGCAATCCCCTGCACTAAATCTAAGATGTATTGTCACCCCTATTTCATAAGGCCTTAAATCATATATCTTCAGCCCACACATTTCCTCATGAGAACAGATGGAAAACAGGCTCCCTCATAGACTACCTCTAGGGTTATTTCTTGGTATCTCTTTATGCTATTAAGTCAACTTTTTGGCTTTCATTCTTTAATAAAAGGGCCTTACTATGTAGCCCTAGCTGGCCAGGTATTCTTTATATAATTCAGCCTAGCCTTGAACTCACAACAATCCTCCTGCCTCAGACTATTACATGCTAGAATTACAAGTATGTACTACATGTATACCTTAAAATTTTCATAGCTTTTTTTTTAACGTTCCTGCTTGCTTTTCTAAATGAGAATTTTCTGTATCTGATTTAAGATTCCTATCTCTCTGTGCTCCCAGAGTCAGAACTTGTTCCTCCTGCACAGAAGAGGTTTGGTGATCATCATGGCCACAGGAGAAGGAGTCACTTGTTTCAGAGAAATCATGATAGTGACCAGGAAAGATCAAAGTCCAAGGCCAGAGCTGAGCTACAGCTTCATCTTGACAAAACCATAATGCCAATTAAAACTGCTGTCCCACAATGCCTCCATAGAGTGGGGACAGTTGTTGATGGTCATTTGAACACTTTATTTTCTGTTCTATTTGAGTTAGAGTCTACATAGCCCAGGATAACTTAGAACTTGCAGCAATTCTCTTGCCTCAGCCTCTCTAGTCCTGGAATTACAAGTATATGCCATCCTTCCCAGTTTAATGAGCATACTTTTAAATAAACACATTGCCTCAGAAGAGATTAGCGAGTTTGAGCTGCTGTATGGCCCTGCCACCACATGTCATTGGTGACAGTGCAATTGGTGATTGTGCCTAAGGAATGTCTCTAGGGAACTATGCACTAACCAGGTGCTTCTCCAGGTTCACATTCATTCACCTGAGCATGAACTTTATGACTGAAGTCTTTGAGGAGTGGCAGAGCTTCAGTTATGGGTTGGCATGCACCTCTGAGCCTATCTCCTGAGTCTTTTATCTATGTCCACAGAGGGATCTGTGACCCAAATAGAATGGAGAGTTCTGTGTGCTGCATGTTCTGTCGCATCCAGAGCCTCCATCCATACCCTGGCCTTTACCTCTGGCAGTTCCCACAAGGAGCTTGTTGTGAATAAACCCCTGAGTAAAGGAGCCCCTGAGGTTTTGGGACATCAGGTCAGAACCTGGTTTCAGAGTGGCAGACTGTTCCCAGGACATTCCATTAGTGTGCCTAAAGAGGCTTACACCAGTGTTCCAAGGAAACATGTCTACCTTTAGCTGAGTTATTTTCTCGTAACATCAAAGCTAGCTGATTCCTAGGGCTTAGAAGAAATCAGAAAGACCTTGAAATGCCAGGATCTCCTCCATCTCTAAGTGGGAAACAAGGCCAGGAAAAATAAGGATGGCGTAGTGATCCCTGATATTTCAGTGGGAGGGAATTCATGGAGGTTTCTTTGGAAACAGTAACAAGGTTGACCAGGGCCAATAGGAGGCAGTCTCAGGAGACAGCATGAGAGAAGAGAGAACCAGCTTGCTCCAGCCTCATGATCTGCTGTAAAGAAAGGGGCTTCAGAAGGTATCACCAGATCTGGGAGAGAGCCCTGGGGCCAGGGCTAATACTTGGCTACATCTGACATGGGAAAAAAGAGGTCAGTAAGGGACAAAAAGCAGAAGGGCCGAAACAACTCACCACATGCCCAGCAGGCCCAGGTTTTCCCGGGAAGCCGAGCTCACCAGGTAAACCCTGAAAGAAGAAGTATAAAAAATATGTCAGTCTATTTGAGATTACAGTCTTGTCATGATGCCGTCCCTGGCACAGGATCCAGCCTCTGGCTCTAAGAAGAATACTTCAGGGTGTCTGCCACCCTCACTACCAGCCACTGTAAAATACAGAATAGCTCCAGATCTATGGTTGGTGAACTTGTAGCATGTCTGTTCTGCAACTGAGACCATTACCATGCCCACCCAAGCCCAAATACTTCCTCTTCATACTGCTGGGTGCATTCTGCCCAAGACTTGCTATGGGACAGTTTCCCAGGTGATCTTTAAAGGATTAGAGGGAAGAATGTTAACAAACACTGGCCATGGTATTGTTTTGTGAGAACAGACCACAAAAATCTATGCATACTTGAGTAGCAGACCACCCTGGCAGACCCCCATACCATGTCACAAGAAGATACCAAGTGTTATGCTGACATAAATTCACTTAGAAGTGCTGGATCCAAGAGCCTGAGAGTGCAGAAGCTTGGAGGTGTGTGCATCTAGAGTCTTCCTGCCTGTGCCTTTATTCTGAATATAGGACAAAGCCATCCCCTGCCCTTGAAAATGCTATCCAAGTTCCCCTTTGAGAGAAAATCTTACCGGGGGTCCCCCAGGTCCAGGGGGCCCTGGAACACCAGGTGGTCCAGGCGGGCCCTGTATAAAGAGAGTGGGTGGTTATGAAAGTACACAGAGATGCTTCCTGGTATGTTACAAACCAGTGTTTGAGTTAAAGAGTGGATGGAGTGGCAGTGTGGGAAGACGTCAGCTTCTTCTGCCTTACCTAACTTCAAATAGAAAGGAAGAGAGATGATAAAGTGAAGTAAAATTTGCAAAATACTAATAAATATCCTATTGGTGTGCTGGCTAGTTTTTGTCAGTTTAGCACAATCAAGGGTCATTGGGGAAGAGAGAGACTCAACTGAAGAATTACCTCTATCAGATGCAGGGGGATTACCTTGACTATTGATTTATGTGAGAGGCCCAGCCCACTATGAGCAATGCTACCCTTGGGTGGGTGGATCTGGGCTACATATGAAAAATAGCTGAGCAAGCCAGAGGAAAGCAACCCAGTAAGCAGCTCTATGAACTCAGCGTCAGCTCCTGCCTTCAGAGTCTGCCTCAGTGGCTTCACTCAGGGACCGGCTATAACACAAAGGTCAAATGAACCCTATCCTCCACAAGTTGTTTTGGGTTAGTGCTTTATCACAGAATCAGGAAACCAAACTAGAATGAATCTGCTTTATGACTTATCGTGCTGTATAGTTAAATCATTTGAACATTTAAGGAGACCATACACATGTGTACATGCATACACAGATGTATACAGCAGTCACTCATTCACAAGACTCTCCCAGCACACACTTCGTCATTACCAATCATGGCCAAGAGCTGATGTCAGTGTCGGCATCACAGAACAGACTGTGATAAGCCTGTTGATATCCTACCTTCATCAAGATCTCTCCCCTGCACATCCCTACTCCATGGGGATCAATCTGACCAGGAGTAGAGATGTGCATTTTATGTGTACAGTCTAAAGGAGTATACGCATCTAGAACTATGTTAAACTCCAAGTATTCATTTCCCATGCTAATAATACAGGGCAGGGAATAAGTAAATTCGATAGGAAGCCAGGGCTCATGTTTCTATGATCATGAGGATGAGAAGGGGAGAAACGTACGAAGAGGAACCTGGGCGCTGAGTAGAGGGTGACCTACGGACTTGGAAGCCTGAGGCAAGGGGCTTAGAGGAGGCAACTGAACCTTGAAGAAGGCAGAAGAAATGCCCAGCAGGCTAGGCACACAGCAGCAAGCAGAAACCAGCTGCATAAAGGCCAGTAGAATTGAAGGCACTGTGGATTACACAGTAGCCAACGGTTCCATAAGAGGTCAGAGCCGGCCTGGAGGTGCCAGTGTGAAGAGCTAAGAATACACCTTAGGAATAACTAGAAGGTCAAAAGAGACATGTGTCAGCCATGTGTCTTTAGATTTGCAGATGTCATATGGAAGCCACCAAAGACAAGAGACATATGCTCAGCCAGGGGCTGGTGGTCACTATGCGATGATGGGGCTCTGGGAAAGAGTGAGGCTCCTTCTGAGTATCTGCAGGTTCAGGACAGTCCTGACAAGTGGCCTTTCATCTGAGAACATCCAGACACATGGAAGCTGAACACCCTGCAGGGGCTCCTGTTCTTGGTTTTGGTGGTGATATATCCTTGCTTTCTCAGCCTGGAATTTTGTATTCTTCCTGAAATATTTACAACTTTCCCCATCCTACACAACTTCTAGGAGCACTAGAAGGCACTAAAGCATGTGCTTGCCCAGGTCTCTCTGGATGTGTCGCTCCCATTTCCACTACTTCTCTTCACATGCCCCTCTCTTCTGAAATGGTGCCCAGGTTCTTGGGTCCCCTCTGTGAACAAAGTCAAGATCCAGTTCAAGGTAACTTCTTATGTTACACTCAGATCCTCAAGAACCAAACATTCTCGTTCCCTCTGAATCTCGAAGAGAAACTAACTCGGGAAGTCATACTCAGAAAATGCCTAAGTCACCCCAAAGGAATACTTCCAGGGACCATTTGTATTCAGAGAACAATAATAGAATATGGCCACTGGAGGGCGATAAAAAACAAAAAATGACACACTGGTCAAAATAATGAGCTATCCCGTTTACTGCCTCAGGGTGGCATGTGTGAGTCAAACATTCATACACAAAATAAGAGCATTTACAAAACAGGGCTTTGAGTGGTAGCTAGAGCTGTTTCTCAATGGCTCATTTAGGCCTGGTAAGTCTTTGGGGCAGCATCTATCCCGTTTGGGATGTTTGCCCTAAGTCTCGGTAGCTGGGGATGCTATAGTGAACTGAGAAATGCCCTGGGTAAAAACCAACCTATCATCCTTATTGGACAAGGGCTGGAGAAAGGTGGCATCAAGTGTGACTGCCAGCCTTGCCCATCATCCTCAGCACTGCACCCACCTGCTGCTCTTGATCAACTCTGTTCACCTATCTGCATGCTGAGGGATCTGGAGAAATTCCCAGACACACTTCCCCATTAAAGCTCATACAAGCCCACTCACTGTCACTCGAGGATCCCTCAGGCCCCACAGCACCCTCCAATGGAGCTTACACAGAGGGATTTTCTAGAAAGATACACAGATAGTACTCAGCTGGCCATGAGGACATTTCCCTTTCTTCCCTCCTTACATACCTGGCCATACAGATGGCTCTAGAATGTTTAGTGCCTTCTAAAACATTTCTTTCAGAAATTGGGCCTCCTGGCCAGCCCACTGCTACTCTGACCTCATTTACCCTCCCCCTCTTTCTGCAAACATCCTTGCCCTGATGCTGCTGGTGGTGGTAGTGCCCTGGCACACAGCAGTCTAGGGTTGACGATATTCAGTGACTAGCTAGTGAAAAAATGAAACCTTTAGTGTTTGAGAGTGAAGAAAACAGGCCTAGAGAGTTTAAGGACCTTGCTAAGGGTCATGCAGCTATCTTCTCCAGGTGCAAAAGAGGTATATGCATCCTGAAGGGTCCATCTGCCTCAGAGTCACCTAAATGGGAAGTTATACACACACAGACCAGAGCCGCCTGTTTAAACTCCTGGGTAGCAGGTTAGGATCAGGTGCCTAAGGTCAGGAACTGGTGTGATGCTCAGTGTTGCAGATGTCTCTAGTACAGGATCATTCCATGCCACTAACCTCATCTGCAGCCACCTCCACTCTATCCCTAGCTCTGTTTCTGTATGCATAATACAACAGAGAGGAGGCACAGTGTGCATAGGAGACACAGAAAAGAAGGTAGAAGCCTGGATGACCTGCCAGGAATAGAAGCTCCATTTTACCAGCTCTACCTCATTTTAGACCCCACACTGATCAAGTGAGGCATCCCTTCCCACCCCAAGCTGCAAATGAGAAAAGGAAATGGGAGTCAAATCAACTGGGAGTCCAGGCTGGAATGGAACACACCGTAGTCCAATGCACCTCCCAACCTGGAATGCCACTCTGGTCACCCTGCTAAAGATGCCAATCACATGGCCTTCTTGTCACATTCTGCCACTTAAGGAGAATCTAGACTGTAAAAATGTCTTTGATATCTCTGAGTCTGAAGATTTAGCACCTGGTTCTGCTGTGCACACAGTAGGAAGTTAACAGAAGTTCGAGGCAGTAAGAAGAGAAGCACTAGGTTTGTCCTCAGGAATTAAACCTACCCACTGCAACAGCCACATTGATGAAGAAAGAGTCAAAAGCAGCTGGAAACAGCTGTTACAAAGTCTGGAGACTGCTACCAGGAGGTATCACACAGCCTTTGGCATCCGTTCCAATTCACACAGAGCATCTTGCAAGTCCAGTTTGGGGGGTGGGGTAATGCAAAGCAGCATTCATCCTGCCCCAGGGACCTGCTCTGCTGGCCTTTGCGGTCTCTGAATGGTACTAATGCTTACAAAGGGCAGCAGATTCTCATGAACAGCTGTCTTGCCTCTGGTTATTCTTTCTATTGAGTCTCTTGTTGTCGTTCATGGATACTTAAGTGAAGTGTGGGTTTTCAGGTGATAAGGAAGCTCCTTATTCCCCCTCCTGCCCCTGCCAAAAGAAACCTCTTTAAAAACTGGGATGCTCCACAGTCCCTTCCTCTGTTGCATATAAAGATTTTAGTGTCTCAGGGAAGGAATGGAACTAACAGAAGATGAAGACTGGGATGCAGGATGCTTCAGTGTCTGCAGCTTCTCAAGATGCTGCCATCAAGCAACTCATCTCTGAGACAAGAGATGAGCTGGCCAGAATTCATGTGAAGACTTAAGGCTTGAAACTGAGGCTACGATATGGTTCAGTGGTGTAGACCTGCCTGACATGCACGATTCCACACCACTGCAAAACAAAAAGACAAAATATCTGTGGCTTTGAGTGTCCTAGATAATATTCCAGATGGCCTCAGGCTACCTCAAAGGATTTCACCTTCAGAACCTTTATCACACCAAATATGCAGAGGGGCTATACATTATTATATACATCTGTGTGTGTGTGTGTGCGCGCGCGCATGCCTGCACATGCACACCCACAGAGAGGGGAGGAGTTAAGGAGAGAGGGGGAGAGAGAGAATATACATACTCCTATTTTTTTCTTTTAAACATTAATGAAAGCATCTAGCCAAATTAATCAGTCTATTAACAAGTAACACATTAGCCAATAGATATAAATGTTGACAAAATGCCTGCCTGTTTGTATTACCATTAATGAAAACAAAGTAATTACTCTCCATATTAATTAAATAATCAGCCCACTAATTATTAGTGAAGTAACATTTAATCCCTATACAGTGACTAAACAGCTATCTGATGCAATTAGTAGTTACAATGATGATATGTAAGTAGCTAATTAATCTAATTATTATTAATAAAGAAATAGCAAATAATTATTTCTACTACAGTAATTGCAACTGTGGTATGTTTATGAAGTTGAATAGAATTTGAAGACACATGAAAATTGCCTGCATGAATTAACAGAGCAATCAAGTTAATTCAGTGTGCAGCTGGGACACTTCTGGGAAAAAGGTATTCACAATTTGTATTCTCCTAAGGTGAAACTATGATCCTCGCCCATCTCAGGGAATTCTGTACAGTCCTAGGAGCCCACCCAGGTCTCACACCAGTTCTGTCCCCTGGTACATTCTCCCACTCACAGTCTTGATTCCTCACCCAGTGGCAAGCAACATCACCTTTGCACAAACATGTGAATGTGGCTGGACCCCACAAAGACTTCAATTTTCCTTATGCTCCTTGTGAGAGAAGTCTCCTGCATATGACAGCAGGGGTGGATGGCTTTGACTCTGAGGGCCTACTGTTTTCTGAAAGCCTGAACAAAATTGGCAATCATCGCAAAGCTAGGCTGTCTTATTCAGCAGTTCATACTGCAACTGATATCAGAAAGGAGCAAGACAGTAAGCATGGGATGCCACAGAGAGCATGCCACCTTCTTCCTAAATTCAAGAGCAAATTCTTGGGCAGTGCGACTGAACTTGGGTTTATGTGAGGTTTCTTTCCATATTGACAATGTTTACCACTATCATTTCCTAAGAGAACCTGTGGGGCTGTAGATAATTAAAACACAGAATGCAGTGTCACCATAGGTGGCATACAGTGATCCAATGCAGTACTGATGTGCAGTCCTAACTCAGCTGATACATTTTATGCTCCTACCCAGATTTGCTGGAGATTTTCTTTATAGAAAACAGAATTTTACCATTAGTTGAAATTCTGAAGATTAACATTTGAAGAGCTCTACACCTGTTCACTATTTAGGAATGAAAAGACAAACTCCAGTTTTGTGTGTAACAAAGACTAACTCAAAGACTTCTAAATAAAATTAAGAAGAAAACTGAACAGACTTTTACATTGAAAACTGTAAGGTAGGGCTGAGAGAGGATGGCTCAGTGGTTAGGATTGCTTGCTGCTCCTTCAAAGGGCCTGAGTTTGAATCCCAGCACCCACCTTAGGCAGCTCATGATCATCTGTAACTCCAGCCCCAAGGGGTCTGACACCCTCTTGTGACCTACACTGGTGTACACACACACACACACACACACACACACACACACACACACACACTTAAAATAAATCATGTTTTAAATATATGGTTGCAGTTTTTTAAAAATTAAAATCAGAGACTCAGCCCATGACATGAATTTCTGAATGGGAGCAGTTGTTACCTGAATTGTGAGAGCCAGTGTGATTATGTATTATTCATCCACTTAGGGAGCAAACTGTATCATTATACACAATTTATAATAAATAGATAACTTGTAGCTATAAACATTTAGTGCAAAGAAGGTGCTCACAAAACTGAACAACAACAACAACAACAAAATCCAGCAAGTGAAATAAGGCCCCAAAGAGGATCTTGGAGGAGAGTAGCTGCCCTGGGGTTGCTCATGTCCTCACACCTCATGATGGACTTGGCCCATCACCCACAAGCTACCCAGCCCACAGAGCCCAGGAGCTTTCGATTTTACTCAGGAGAAGCTACACTCTGCTGACAGGAAGTCAACCAAGACTAGATGCAATGATGTGTGAGCACTACAGTAGTGTCTTACACCTGCAGGAATTAAACCTTCCTTCTGCCCTGGCATCCCCTTCAGGGCTATGCCTCCCACCATGGAATCAACAAATATCCAATTCACAACCCTGTACCAGTCTTCCCTATTCACCTTCATTTTTAAAGGATAATTTGACATCTGGAGGTTTCGGGAATCTACAGAGGATCTGCCCCTCCCAGACTAAGCTAATTCCTAGACACAGCCAAGTGGGTTCCCGGAAATAAGGTTTTCCTGTGAAAACTAAGAAATCCCTGGTTCTGGTCTCCATCTATTGTGTTTCACCAGGATCTTAGAGTCTGGACCTTGACAATATCCCCTGGCCCAAATTGCTCCAAGACCAGACCCCAGTAAGTGGAAGAGCATTTGATCACTTGATCACCCAGAGTGTGCTGCAACATTTCCAACAGTCCAGTGTTCAGCTGCTGCACAGCCTTCCTTATTCACTGTGCTTTCATTGAAACCCACAGTAAAGGCTCTTACCATGCCCACCCCGGATCACCACAGGACTCCCCTACACATCTTCAGACACACAGCACTCCATGCTATGAGAATTGTGAGGAACGGCCTTACCAGTGGCTTCCATTTCTCATCTGTTGGTCTTGCATGACTGGATACCAAGAGAGCCAAGAGTGGCTAGAAAACACTCTCTGCCCTGGTCTCCTCCTGTCCAGTTAGCATGTGGGTCCCTTAGGTGACAGATTCTGACCACTTAGGTTTTACAGCTCCAGAGTGAAGTTTGGTATACAGTAGGTACTTGGAAGTACAGGTTAGATTAGTAATCAGTGAACCAGATTGGGAAATAAACACAGAAGAAATAGTGACTAGTCCAGGAATGAAGGGAGACACATGTCAGGAAAACAGAGGGGGAATGGCAGAGGAGCAGAGTAATGTGTCGTTATGTACGCAGGGCTGTCTTTGTGTCCAACATCAGAGAGCACCCAGTGCTCCCGGCAGTACCTACTCTAAGCACCATAATCCCCTCTGACCCAACTCAGGATAAAAGTAAATTCCATAACACATCCAGGCACCACGTAGTATCTGCTGTGAATCTCATGTGGCCTGGTTCTGAACATAGTTCCTATGTGATTTGGGATGCATTGTGCACATCAAAGTTACCAGGCAGAGGCTAGTGATGTGTGCCTGTATTGCTTGGCTCAACACCTGGCGTCAAGTGAAGCTCTGCCAGATGACAATGGCCTTGATGTCAGATGTTGACAGAGAAAGAAAGGAGTGGTCTTTGCCAGTTAGAAACCAGAAGTACAACAGAAAAACATTTACAGCTGAAAATAATTTTGAAGAGCTGAATTAATACTGATTTTTTTTTTGTCTTTGAGATAAGGTCTCACTATGTTGTTCAAGCTAGACTTGAACTCCTAGGCACAACAGATTTGCTTTATTCCAAAGCAGGTAGGACAGTGGATGCCCACACTAGAGGGACTGTGGGTGAATACTGTATCCTACCCTGCATCATCTTCTTATCTCATCTCACCTTACCTTATTGCTCTTTTTGAATCAGTGGCTCATTCAGTAGCCCAAGATGGCTGAACTCACCTTGTGGCTCAGCTTTTACAAAGAATGAATATGACTTAGGACCACCACTTTTAGCTCTCTATGTTTGTGTCTGCATTAGTAATATGTTTATTTTATTAAAATACAATGAATTTTATATTATACTTGTATTATATATAATTTTATATATACTAGTGTATATTTGTTAGACAAAGTGATAGACCTCATGCTCTTATTTTTGGTCAACCATATAATGTCCCTGACCATATTTATCCCCATTATCTTTTATTCTCATAACCTGTTTATTCTAGTCCCTTTCCTATTTCCAAATAGTTCCACTTCTTTCATGTGGTGTGTGTGCCTAGATATGTGTGTGCATTTGTTTTGTGTGTGTGTGTGTGTCCCCTTGTGTGCACAGCCATATACATGTGATCATGGTTCCAAATGAGAAAGAAAAAAGCCTAGCTTGCTTTTTGTGTTATTGTTGTTTGAGTTTTTCATTTGTTTGCTTTTTCAGGAAAGTGGATGTAACTGGTTGTCATTCCTTCTAATCCTCTGATGGTGACCACCAAGATGCCAGTTGCAAGCTATGAACTGCTACCAGGCCACGGAGTCAGACGAAACAGCATTGCTATGGGGGAACTGGAAAGCAATCCTTACCTGTGGCCCCAGCGCTCCAGGGGTTCCTGGTGGACCCACTTCACCTTTCTTCCCCTGAGTGCAGAAGAGAAGCCAAAGTTAACAGTGAAGCATCATCCCACAAAGCCCAAGGAATAGTCTCTCAGGGAAATTCTGCCTCGGTAACTCAAGCTCACTGCCTAATGGGTTACAGCCCCAGGAGCACCCAACAGAGCTTCAGTGTAGTATCAAGCAAAGGGGGCTCATGCTTGGGGCTCCAAGAGGTCGGGTTTTTTCCTATCTCTTTATGTAACAGTAAAGATAATACAGGGTCCACTATTCCCAAAGCAGAGCAAACAACAGTATTGTATATTGTGTGTATGATTTGTTGTTGATACACATACAAATATATGGAAAGTATCTTTTCATGAAATATATTCTGATCACATTTTCCCCTCCTCCAGCTCCTCAAAGATCCTCCTCACCTTCCTTCACACCCATATACATGATTTCAAAGCCCCTGGGGCTCCTGGTCTCCTAGGTCTACATAGCCTTCCTGATGGTGGTCAAGCTCTCTAGAGAAACTTTATGAACAGACATGAATCTCTCTCCCTCTCTTCCACTCTTCAATACAATTGCATGGTACCTACTGCCTTCATGAACCTTGCTTTCCAACAGTAGTTTCCCTGAGCTTCATCTTACAGGAGGATTGGGGATGCCTCTGCCCCCACCTTCTATACTCTATTTATGTAAAGAGTCCCCAACCCACGGATAAGGAGGTCACTGAGTCTGTGAGCATCCTTCCATGGTACGAATCTACGGAGTGAATGGGCTACATCTTTGAGGTATTCATGGGGGCAACCACCCTGATTAGACCTAATATATGATATATACAGGCATAGCAGGCTTTGTCTCTCCCTGGACCCAGGCATGGTACTTTCTCTTTGCTCTTTATCTTCTTCTGCTCCTTATTCCCTCCTACTCCTTTCTTCTTTTATCTCTTTTTCTATAATCCTTCTTTCTGTCCTCCTCTTCTCCCCCATCTTTCTTCCTTTCTCCTTCTCTTCTTCTTCTCCTCATACCACATGAGCATGTGGACATCTTCACACACTGAATATAATTGAGACATACAACTGTGGGAGGCAAAGGAGCCAAGAACAGAGCCCCGGAGGATCTGAGTGTTCTGGACCAAGTAGAGCCATCCATGGAAGTCCAGGGTTGAAAACAACCACACAGCTTGTTTACTGTGTGCAGGCTCTGAAGCACACAAATGATCAAATGAGGTCTGACGACAGAATAAGGTTGGTCAAGCCATACCAGCATGCTCAGCATACTCCATCCCTCTCACGTATCAGCTCACCCCTAGATTACTGCAGTACCCTCAAACAGATAGTTTCCTTCACTGCTTTTCCCCTTATACTCATAAAGCACCCACTGTATTCCTTCTGCCCAAACATCACTGTGCTTCTTAACTCAGACCAAAATGTCTATGTCCCCAGCTTGCCCTTCATGAACCCATTCCTTCACTTTTGTCTCATTTCATTGGACCTCCCTCTACATCCAAGCATGATGGCCTTGCCCTTCTGCCTTGAACAGACCAAATAACCAGATCCCAGAGCTTTTCTCTCAGGTGTTCTTCGTGCCCAGAGAATGGCTTCTCCAGAGACTCATCTGGTCTCTGCTCAAAGGCCCTTTCACCTGACTGTTTCCTCGAAAACGTCACACAGACAACACTCACTCCACTGACTGTGTTCCCTCACCCTGCAGAACCTTTTTTAGTTTGTGTTATCACTAATATTCCATTGATGTCTGTGTTTATTTACTGCCTCTCTGCTCTGCTGGGACACAAACCATTCAGAAGAAGGTGCTGGATCTGGGTTTTTTTTACTATCTACCGTGAGGGCCCAGAACAGTAACTGCCACATGGTAGATGCCCGGTACACATTTGTGGGTTGAATAAGCTGCATTTTAGATGGATGTGAGCCACTTGCAAAGACCCTAGCAGTGGGGAAAACTGTGTAGGTCAGAGGTAAATGATATCAGAAAGAGGGAAAGACTATATGTAAAAATGTTTTATCCAGCCATAGCCCTAGAGAATTTGGCCTGCAGTGTTGTATGGGATGATGCCAAAATTGAGGGTTTTTTGACACTTATTGGGTAAAATAAAAAATGTGGTCTCAGAGACTTTCAGAAGCATGCCACACCTTAGATTCACCTGGTCTCATCCTGCATCAGACCCTGCTCTGGTGACAGTGGACATTAAGAGGATGATCGTGAACAGAGCTCACTCTTTCGCCTCCGCAGGGAATGGAAAACAGACACCTTTAGTGTTCTACCTAGACAGATGTCCCTCCTCTTTCCCTAGGTTATTTCACAGAAAGTTGCTGGTTATTTACAAGATTAATTCAGGACCAACCCAGCTTCATCTCTCTGCTGATAGGAATAAAACACTGAATGGGTCCTGAGAGGAAGGACAGAGGACAAGGGAGGATGTGAAAACCTGGCTGTTGGTTGAGAAAAATACCTGAGAGTGGTACCTCCCTGCCTGCCTGTGAAGGGCGGGGAGCAAGAAGCATGAGTCCCCCTCACAGACAGGAAGCTGTGGGGTCTCTGCTTCCTCAGCAGGCCAAGATCTTACATTATTTCAGAGGACAAGTCCCTCGGATGAAATGAAAATGAGCTATGTAGCAGCTGTGAGATCAGGAAGAGCCCCCTTGCCTGGATGTGAAACATAACAATCTAGAAGGGCAGACAAATGTAGAGGTTTGAATGAGAAATATCCCCCATAGGCTCACAGATTTGAACACATGGTGCCCGGTTGAGGAGATGGAGTAGGTTGTAGTCTTGCTGGAGGCTAGCTTTGCATGTTTATAGCCTCATGATAATCTTTGTCCTCTTCTCTGCTGTAGATCTGCACTTAAAGCTGCGGAGCACTGAGCTTCTTGCTCCTGTTACCACGTCTGCCCTCTGCTGTCATGCTTTCCCCACCTTGATGGACTCTCAATGCTCTGGAGCCACTCCAGCCCAAATAAACTCTTCTGTCAGTTTCCCTGGTCATCATGTTTTAGCACAGCGTCAGAAAATGAATATGAGACACGATGGCACATAAGAAGCTTGTGGCAAGAAAAGAGAAAGGCAAAGAAGCCTACTGAGTAAAGCAAGTGTCCCTACCATTAGGCTTCCAGTACAGAGGTAAAAGCCTAGGGTAGGACCAGAGATGAGAGAAGGCTGTGAAAATGTGTCCTCAAACTTGCATCATGAAGCTGCCTCTCTCCTGCAAAGAGCAGAATCTTCACCATCCATTTAGGGGTAGCCACACTGTAGTCAGGTATGTCCCCGGAGGACACGCTGCTGACATCCCAACACCCATAGACACCAGATGCCTCCCAGAGATCTCTTGAGGCTGAAATGATCTCCTCCAGCACTTGCTGGGCCATTTGTGCAATAAGTCAAACTCTGCTAAGGGAAAAGAAGTTGAATCTAAGCTTTGCACCTCTAAAACATCAGAGGCTCGGCATCAGGTATAAGATACATTGGAGCTGTTTGACCCGATGATCCCATACCCAGATATCCTACTCTCTTTTCTAACAGCATGCAGTAATAAAACTCCTGACTGGGTTTTGTAAAACTGTCTGGGGCCCTCAAGGTAGAAACCAAATAAAGCCAGAATTGGCTGGGAGGTTTATCACAGCTCTAAAGCCCCCTTAGGCCTTAGAGACCATAGCCGCATTTCTGCCTCTGCAATAACTCCTCTCCATGTCAACTGGACAAAATCACAGCCTAGGACAATGCCACTTCTTCCAGGAAGGTCCAACAACAATAAGAATTATAGGCAAAATGGGGAGACACATTAGAGATATACATTCCCTACTATCATCCACAAATGAGTGAGTTAGCATCTCAAGAGCTGGGCACAAAGTCACCAGCAGCTGTGTTAGCTTCAGCTGAAGCCAGAGAGCAGCTGCTGTGCGCGTCCTGCTCTTGACAGGTTCTTCTGGAATAAAGAGTGATTTTACTAACAGTAGGTCTGCTTCCTGAAATTTTAATTTTCTTCTCTTTCAAGCTGCAGCCCAGCACAATATCTGGTTAAGTATTTGTAATTCATCACAAGGGCAGATTTTTCAAGTGATTATGGATGCCAAAATGTTAAGCAAAACTGCTATTTCCAGGGCAGCTTGTTTGCCCATGGAGAGAGAAGAGGCTGATAAATTCTAAACAGCAGCAAATCTAGCTCGGATGTGTTAACGTAGCCACTGATGGAGCCATTAGCATACAAAAGGCTTGGCTGTGCCCGTCAGCTAATGTGTGCCTTATGGTCTCTCCATCAGCTCTTTTCCATGCCTCCAAATGTCTACAATGATCATTTTCCACTGTTTGCATCTGAAACCTGGTGTTCTGGGACTACTTAGAATGTCCTAACAAAACCCTGGCTCCTGGCCCTGGAATGAATCAAATGGTAGCCTGTGGCCCAAACATTGCTCCCATCTGATCCAGCAGGAAGTTTTAACAATGGAAAGTGGAACAAATGCCACCCAAGCTGCCACTGACAAAAGCCTGTCCGTGTTTCTCTCTGAAACCTGACAGAAGTCAGAGCTAGTGGGTCTCATGGTGTTCGTGTTTGGCAATCATGAGACCTCAGTGCCAAGGGAAACAGATTAAAGTGATACACATCTGGAGAACCACACAGGATGTAGCTGATTGGAAAGTAAGAGTCCTGAGTCTCTCTACAAGGAGCTCAGAGCTGGGAAAACAGCTCACGGTTTTGATCACTTGGATAGAGATAATAAAGCTCAGGTTGGGAAGGGAGTGAAGCCAGGCAGACTTGGCTCTGATCACTGCCCCCACGCCCCATTAGAGTCTGGGTGATGCTGGAGACCATGATACATTTCTTCAGAACCCTAGTTACTCAACCGAGACTAAGCTACCATACCCCCATGGTACTTTGTGAAAACTACATGACAAATGTGAAAGGAAAGTTGGGGTGGGGAGATGGCTCAGTGGGTAAAGTGTTTCTCTCATAAGCAAGGAAGGTCTGAGTCTGAGTATCAATAAATTAGCACTAGTGGAAAGAGACAGATTCCTGGAGCTCATGGACCTTACACTGTATCCAACGTATCTAGTACAGTTGAGGAGCCTTGTCTCAAATTCTATTGTGGAGGAAATAATATATTCAGTGGAAAGAAAATGCCTAATATTGATCTCTGGCCTCCACACACGTCTTCACACACATATAAACAACTATACACACATGCAGAGGAAAAATTGCAAAGTTGCAGTCCTGCCCTGCAGTGACTGCCAACTACTTGTTTCTACCTCCTCTTGGCACTATGCCTGCAAAGATGTGTGCCATTTGAAGAGTGTGCCCTCCCAACACTGGCACCTAGGAAATAACAAGGGCAGTACAGGGAGCCTTTGTGTTGAGGGAAAAGGGAGCCTGAATTCTGAGAGGGCCATCTAGTTAGTTTTCATTAACTGGTGGGAGGAAACCAGAAGATGTTAAAATAACCAAAAGGTCCTTAGAAGGTTGCTGTGAGCTTGTGCAAAGAGCAAAGAACAGAGATCATGAGGAGTTTGGGAAGGGAACTGGCTTCTCACTGTGAGTTTCCATGAACTCCTTCCTCACAATTCAGTATTCCAAATATTACACTTAGCCAAAGTTCTTGAGACATTTATGTCTTCTCAAGAGAACATCCCTCTAGGACTTAGTGCAAAGAGCTAGGTGACATGCAAATTCTCTTCTCCCCTGTCCAAGGTCCATACCCAAGTGACCAGATACCAGTCCTCGGATCTGCCCTTCTCCACCCTACACAGTCATGTTGTGTGCCCAGAGATCTGATTTCACATTTGATTCATTTTTTTTCTGGTACACAAATTACTCAAGACATTATCAATGTATATTCCACGTGATTCTATATATTGGATAAGTTTTTCATGCATATATAAACTAGTGTTTCACAGGTGTGAAACACTAATAGTGTGGATGCAAAACTAAGAAGAAAAGTTCTCACTCCTGTGGTTTGATATCCTAGTGGTGAGAAGACAAGTTCTCAACAAGAATCATATCATCCAAGTGCTGATGGGATGGCTGTCTGTGGGTGGACAATAGACCTTTAGTTTTAGAAAGAGTAGGACTCCTGGAAGCCTAGAATATGTAAATGCTGTAGGCTCACTCTGGCTCTGCCTCTTGTGATAGAACGTTCCAGATTCAGATACAATTGCTTGGTTCCTAACTCCAATTGACAATGCTTCCTGCCTCCTCCTTACCTTCTAGATCAGGCAAATGGGTAAGCTATGGCAAAATGCACCATATCTCTCTCCACCCTAGGCAAGCACGCTTTATCTACTGTGCTGTAACAAGGGGCTAGGTATCTCTGCAGCCTGGGTACCAATTCTCTGCATTCAGCATGCCATCAGAGAAAAACGTCAGCATTGTCTAAAGTGAATGCATTTAACTTGCCAAAGATTCTGCTGTCTGCTTATGGCTAATCTCTAAAATCCCTTACCTGCTCTTTTAGTCTGTCTTCATTCACAGGTCTCTATGCCTGGTTTTAAAACCTATTTCATTCCTTCATGAAGCCTGAGTATGCAGCCTGAGGCGTGCTTCTTGATGCTTCTTCAATGGAAAGTGATGGGGAGGAAATAACAGGTGGCAAGCAAGAGAAGCAGAGACACAACTTCTGAGTAAGTCATCCTGTCTCAGGCATTCCTGACTCAACCAGGGACTAATGTCACAGGAAGCTGCTTCCAAGCCCACAACATCTCAATTAGTTGCTTCTCTTTTCCATTTTGTTGCAGGCATTAAATTCAAACAATATTCATAGGATGAAACACAGCCAGAAATGGTGAGAAATTCCAGACTATAAGAGGGGCAGAGGCCCCTGAATACCCAGAGTCACCACTTGTAAGTCACTAGAGGCAGCAGAGCAAGAGACACACCCTCAGTTCTCCCAGTGCACCCTGTAGCAATGTCTTATTGCTTCCCTGTGCTAGACCGTGGCCCTCAGGAACCACCTTCTGCCTTTGACCTAGTCTTCTCCCTGCCCAGCCTGTGAACTGGGCCATGTTGGAACCTCAGCAACTGCTGCATCTTCCATGTGTCCAGCTCTAAACTGAGCTCCCTGACTGATAGTCTCCCTCTTCCCCATAATTGTTTTCAAACCCAAATGGATAGGTCCAGAATGCAAGTCTGGCTCCTCACTGTGGTATCAAACATCACAATGAGCAAATGCAGTCAGGCACAAAGAAGTCAGAACATGCTGAGCACTGGGGTAAATATTTGATGAAATTTCAAACAGATTTGGGTTGGATAATGGTATTATGGTTCAGTTTCTCATAAAATCCTTTATCTTTTGGAGACAGTGTGCTGAAATATTCATATGCAAATTGTAGCACTAAGAATTGCTTCCAAACTCAAGCCTGGTGGTGGGCAGACTGAGTGTCGATATAAATAAAACAGACTTTTCAATGACTTCATAAATGTTGAAGTGGATATGGAGATATAGAGGTTCACTTAGCTATTCTTTCAACTTTTGCATATTTTCCCATAATAGAACACAGTGAAGGCAGCCCATATTGCTCTATACTTCATACAAAATGAAAACCACAGTCTTCCAATGGCCTCCAGGGCTGAACACTAATTGTTCTCAGGTTCTTTTAGCTTCATTTCCCCTGTTAGACCCTTGCTGGCTCTAAGAATGCCTTACCTAGATATGCCAAGCAGCCGCTGCCCCAGGGCCCCAGCTAAGGCTGCTCATGTCCTTTCCACAGCTGTCAGCCTGGCCAGCTACCTCATTGCCTGAAAGCCTGCTCAAGCCCATCATTCTCTTTGGATCTTTCTGTATCAACTGCTTAAACACTAACAGCTGTGTCTGCATCCCTCTGCCTGCCAGAATATCAGCAGTAGGAGGGCGGTTACCATCAGTAGACCACCACCACGGCCAGTCAACGATGAAGAAACTTTTGTTGAAAGGATGAACTTACAGTAGAAGGAAAGGGAGAGAGATATAAGGCTAGGGTAGGATAAAAGGAAAAGACCAAAAGAGCAAGGAAAAGATGTGGAAGGGGGAATGGAAGGGGCAAAGTCCCAGTACAGTTTCAGTGAAGCTAGAACAAAAGGGCAATGACTGTGGCTTTTTAGGGTTTTAACTGATTCATGCCCAAACTAGAGAAGTATAGATGACGCTATTGGATGTGATCAGTGCACAGAAGTCATAGGAGCTTCCCTCTAGGAACACTTTCTATGTCTTGTAAACATCTTCAGCATCCCATTAACTACAAGGCTACAACAGAGGGCATCATCTGCTACATTACTCGCCGGAAGCCCAGCAGCCTTCTCTAAGCTGGGCTTCCCCCCTTCTCTTCTGAATATCTCATCATCTTTATCCATCTCCCAAGAGACCTGATATAACTTAGCTTTAGAGGACTTAGAGCATCAGACTGGAGAGCTCTATATCTTTTGAGCAAATTCTGAGACAGATAACAGGATATCTATGCAGTGTCAGAGCTTAGCCCAAGGTGTGGAAACATGTGGTACATTGAGATTGCACAAAAGACAGGCAGCCTTTGGAGAAGTATGTGTTCTTGGGCAGGAATACCTGAAGGGCCATTGAGCAACTTTGTTCTATGGGGGTCTAGCCTTGACTTACAGAAGCTATTGCCAAGTCTGGCACCTAGCTGGAGCTTTCTACATTAATGTCTCATTTTGCTCCAGCCACAGCTCTACCCTACCTTCTCCATATTTTTGCTTCCCTTGAGTCTCCTTGTCCTGTTCACTAAATCTCAAAAACTGATATATGTGTTCAGTTCCCAAACAGGACTATGCCAAGGTCATTTTTTAGATGTGGTTGAGGTGGCTCACAGAGTTTAAGCACTTCTTAGCATGGCAGCAGCTGATTTGTGAAGCATACACAGTAGGTTCCAGGCAATCCCAGACAATAAAGTGTGGGCCTGATCAGCCAGTTCCCACAAGATGTTCCTTTTCCATTTGGTGAGTTAATTAAAGATGTGAATAGAAACTGTTCATAGTCATTGTTAAGTGGAGATTTCTGTGTACCATTCTATCAGGGAGAGCAGCACATACAGAAGTTCAATGACAGTGACAAATAAACACTAAGTATATAACATGTGAACATGATTGCCTTCTCTTAAGATTGCATGTATGTTCAGAGAATAAGAGCCCCAGCACTGCAACAATTTGCTTCTTATTCTGAACTTCCTTTCTCACAGCAATTCAGACATCAAGAAGTTTCACCACTGTGTGTTCTTGGGCAGGAATACCTGAAGGACCATTGAGCAACTTTGTTCTACGGGGGTCTAGCCTTGACTTACAGAAGCTATTGCCAAGAAAGCAATAGGCTTGCAAAGACCAAGTGGCATACAAGGGTCACACAGCATGCATGTCAAGCCCATATACTTGTTTCAAAGCCTAGGCTCCTTCTACTACAGGGGAGAAAGCAATATGTCGACCACTTCACTTGGCTGACAGTGGAAACTGAAACTGGCTATGGATGAGTATCCAGAATGTGACTCTCTTTGTCTTCCACCCATAGTGCCTAGGACACATCTTTCAACATCTCCCCTGAACTTTACAGTGAGCTTCTCTTAGAGTCTTTAAGGTTCAGGATACTTAAATTCAACAGAGTTTGAGAGTTTACCAGTAGACAAGGACAGATAGCGTCTGTTGAGTGAAAAGGGTCACACATGATTCCAAGATGAAAGATGTAAAGTGTTGTGGGCCCAGGTCTCTCAGTCAATCCATGGCATGCATATAAAACTATCCACCAAAGGAGCTACATAATCTTCAGGCTAAATGGGTCACTAAAGTAGGGGAGGGAATGCCTCCATCAGATGCCAGGACCTCTGCCAACCCATGGGTCAATAGTTCCATTGCCTCTAGATGCAAACCTGTAGAGCAGAGAAGCTAGCTGTGCCAGAAGCTGCCTGTCTCACTATTGGATTAATTTAACCTGTGGAGAGCTCCATGTGGGAACTAGAAAAATGAGCACAAGCTTCAGAGTTAGATTCCAGCAGATGTACATGCATTCTTCTAGGGACTGGGGACACATTGCTGAACCTGAGTCCTGGCCCAGTTTGTCATGTAGCATCCGGCAGCTTGCATACACTACTTTAGCCCTCCTACAGAAACCTGTTACATTATTCCAGGTGTAGAAAACTTTACATATGACAGCTACTAAATTAAACTAAACTTAATTATGTCAAATCGACTACCATGAGATAAAATGTTCAATAACGATATAGATCTTTAAATTAAAGTTGTAACATGTTTGCAGATTGCAACATTTGTCTCTATTTTCTCTTATACTTTTCTCCAAATTAAATTTTCCTCATCATGTCCTGTGAGAAGCTCTGGCTATTGCTTGCCTGGGTCAATTGCTGATCCCTGAATTATATACCCTAGTTGGCTTCTTTCTTTTAGGAATTCTGAATTCTGACCCGGGACGGGGGTGTCTCTATGTATCAGGCACACAGCCAATCACAGATTCTTCTCCATGTTTCCAAGGCCCAGATCACCAAGATGGATCCTTAACCAGATTAATGAGCTGAGCGAAGTCTTTCAGTTTTCAAAATTCACTGCAAGTTCCTGAGGCTGAAGAAGCTGGACAAGAAGACTTGAGTCCTCTGTCAGATGACATGCCATGGTGGCCATGAAATTGAAGCCAGTGTGGGTGGGTGGGGCATCAGAAATGGAGCATGGTTTACTTACTCGGAGACCTTGAGGCCCTGGAGGTCCATCTCTGCCTTCTGGACCAATCAAACCCTTTGGAAAAAAGGAAAAAGGAAAGAATGTTACATGTGGACTTCCATGGCATGGCATATGTTTTTCCCTTTTGCTCTCTTTGGACAGGAACATGTCACTGCATCTAAATAGGAAATTATGGGGTCAGAAGAGAAGAAGCAATCCATGATCTGCCATCTACCCTAAAATATACACACTTTTAAAACATGGTTAACCAGGAAGACATGAGCAGTGTCACACACTTTGCAGAAGAGCACAGGAGGAACAGCATGGGTAATGTAAGTAGCTTGAATAAAGCACAGAGAGAAGAATAACCTAACCCAGTGTATAACTCTTAAATATTTCCACTCTTTCCAATTGCTGCCTCAGAAGGAATTAGCTTGGGTTTTCTGACAAAAAAGCAAAGTATTAAAGTTAGTACAAATGGAGCCTGGAAAGATGGCACCATTGTTAAGAGCATTTGTTGCTCTTTCAAAGGCCCTAGGTTCAGTTCCCATGACTCACATGGTGGCTGGCCACCATCATGGCACAAGTTTAAGGGGATTCTATTCCTTCTTCCAACCTCCAGTGGCACCAAGCGTACATGTAGTGCATTTACATACAAGCAAGCAAAACACTCATCCATACGTAATAATAGTGAATCTTAAAAAAATAAAGTTGGTGCAAATAAAATTATCTAAGAAAGGTGCACGTCAATTAGAAAAAGAATGTTGAAGGCTGTAAATTTTGTGTGATCTCTAGGGTGGGAGTCAGCAGACATTGCCAAAGCCTAATCATGTCTTCTATATACTGGAGATGGTGTATTCATCTGCTAAGCAACTGAGAAGACTACATGAAGAGTGAACCCTCAGGCCTCAACACTCCATCATAATTGTTCAGAATATGTGAGACCCTCAACTCAAGCTCTGGCTCTGTCACATCCTGCTGAGTTTTTTTTCCAGAAATGTCTTCCTTGAACTTTTTTCCTTATCTTAAATAATAAGTATCACATAGGCATGGTTCCTATGGTCAAATGTTACACGACTCTTTGGTGAGCAGTCTGTATTTAGAGCCATGCTCTTTTCTTTCTATGCCACCATGTAAGTAGTAACGTGAATCCATCTGTGGCATGGTATGTAAAGCATGCACAAATTCTCCTTCCTCATAAGGAAGTGGCTTATGCCATGCATTAATAGGATTACCAAAACCTGCTTCATCCTCAGGAAGGGAGGAATGTCGCCAGCATTCAGATGAAGAGTGTCATGTGCTATTCCTAGGATATATTTTCCTCTCCCTGGGGTTGCTGAGGTTCACAAACTCAAATTTTTTCTATTCTCCACTGAAGTCATTAAAGCCAGCTTCCCAGTTTGGGTCAATTCTATGAATATTTAAGGAGCAATGGATCTAGCTGTGGATGGACTCTGAGGTAGGTGCCACTGGGGATTCAAAATAAGGTAATGATGCAGGACACAGGTTGAAATCCATGTAGGCTTAGCAAATCTCTGAGAACACTGATTTGTATATCAGTCCACTTAAAACTCTCAGAGCATGATTATGTAATGAATGATGACAAGGGTAATTTTCAAATTAGAGATGAATCTAATTGAGTACTAGAGTCACCAAGTATTGTTAGCAGAGGTACAAATCTACATTTTGGAAGGATACCATAGGTTGTGTGGTCAAGGCCTTTGGCTTCTAATTGTAAGTGCCTTTCATGGCCATCCTGCTCTTTATCCACTCCAGCTATGTCCCACTAGAATATTCTCCTGAGTGTTCATTAGCAGGGACATCTCCCCACAAGTACTCATTAAGTTACCATCATATATAAACCTTGTGGATTTAAATACAGGAAAAATATTGATCCTGGCCTTAAGAAGTTTACTCCAAGCATAGCAATAAAATGACTCCTAACAGCATATTTCTATACCAGTTGATCAGAGCACTATTCAATCTTCTTCAGAGAAGCTTCTTACAATATGTGGGACTTAACACAGAGATCCATAACTGGAGAATACAGACTTTGTAAGCACTCAGCCCTAAAAGGGATGTCTTTTGTTTCATTTTAGTATTTTTTGCCATTGATTTTTAAAAACCTTTTTAGTTTGCTTGTCTGATTTTTTGGTTTGTTTTTTTTTGGGGGGGGGTTGTTCTTTATTGAGAGAAGAAGGGAGAATAAAGTTAGGTAAGTAGGAAGGATCCAGGATGAGTTGCTGAAGGGAAAAGAACATGATAAAAACATATGAATGAAAACAAAGGTAATAAAAATGAAGGAAGAGGGTAAAATACACAAACATATACATGTATGCAGAGATAAATGTAACTTTTAAAATACATTGCATAAAAGATAACAAAAAATTAAAGTCTAGTTCTAGAATGGTGTTCCCTTTTAACAAAACCTTTATCTGAGTGATTCCTGAACTCTTGCAAAATATTATCAACAACTTGTACTGTACAAAGTCCTACTCTATAGCTGTCTCCCGAGAGGCTCTGACAGTACCCAACTAATACAGAAGTAAACGCTCACATCCATCCATGGGACTAAGCATGGGGTTCCCAATGAAGGAGCTAGAGAAAGGACCCAAGGAGCTGAAGGGTTTGCAGCCCCTTAGGATGAACAACAATATGAACTAACTGTACCCTCAGAGCTCCCAGGGACTAAACCACCAACCAAAGAGTACACATGGTGGAACTAATGGCTCCAGCAACATATGTAGCAGAGGATGGCCAAGTTGGTCATCAATGGGAGGAGAGGCACTTTGCCTGGTGAAGGTTCTATGTCCCAGTGTAGGGGAATACCAGGGCCAGGAAGTGGGAGAGGGTGGGTTGGTGAGCAGGAGGACAGGGGAGGGAACAGGGGTTTTTATTTGTTTTGTTTTTCTTTTTCTTTCCTTTTCTTTTTTCTTTTCTTTTTTTATTTTTTTCAAAGGGGAACTTGGAAAGGATATATCATATGACATTTAAATAAAGAAAACATCTATTAATAAAAAAAGACATGAGTGTACAGCACAGGAGACCATCTTCAGTACCTTGGACAGTTCTTCCAATAGCAGTTATTGCTGCCAAGAAAGTTTCAAGGTCCTCCCCACTATACAATTCATGATGAAAAGCACCTACGTACGCTACAAAGACAGACACTCAGTTCGATTTTTTGTTTTGCTTCTTAATAGCTTTTCAAGCCACCCAACCACAGCCACAACAATTTCTTCATCATGGCAGATAAGAATAGAAACTCATTGTTTTCCAATCGTGGATGTACACTATATATTTCCATACACACAGAACCTAATTCTTTCAAATACTGCAGAAAACTTTTGTCCCAAAAGTTTTGATGTTAAATTGTTCTAATTACACTGAAATCAAACACTATTTAGGTTTCTTTTATTTTCTACCCATCACAGTGTCCTAATAATGAACAGGCACTAAATCTTAGCATGAATCAATTTAGAGATACAGTTGCTTCATTTCCCTCAATAAAATAAAGTGATGTAAAATAATCAGAATCATGTTGCCTAGAAATGTAACTTTAACCCCAACCCCAAGAGAATTCACTATTTCAAATGACCCCAGTGGAGTTCACTGCATTTTTATTAATTATCCTTAGAATCTGAACGTTTACCATGAATGATGACAGGAACCCTTCATCTCCTCCTAGCAAATGGTTATTTTTTACATCATTAGGTTTTTAACAGAGGCAGAAATTAATGGCTGTACACACAGAGCCTCCACACAGTCAAAGCTAATTAGAGGGGTGGGGAAAGTATATACGCATGAAGTGGTTCGACTGACATTTAAGTGCCTGATCTGAAGAGAAACTGACACACCAAGAGTCCCTGATCACGGCCTGTTTCGGACAAGGGGCTCTGAACGCAGGCTGCTTGATATTTGTACTTGACTCTGTGCCAGCAGCAATGCCACCTACCCATAGTTCATTGTCCCATGAAGAATAGTGATAAACACAGCACCTCCCCAAGTGATAGCATGGCTTCTGAAATAATTCTGCATTCAGCAACATATAGACTATACATTTCTGGACCTATTGATATTAGGCACACCAACCATTAGGGAGTAGTGACTTACAGGTGCTCCTGGTGGCCCAGGTAGGCCTTGGTGACCTCTTGGTCCAGGGGCTCCCTGAAAGACAAACAAACAGGTATTAGTCACTATATTCCTCTCTGCATAATCAGGGACAGCACTACTATGGCCCTTCACTGACAAGAAGTTACTTCCCAAACTCCCAGAAGGCACAAAAGGCATGCAGGCATTTGACTCCCAGGTAGAAGTCAACTGGACATATCCCTGAGCCCAACCCCATAGCTGTGCCCTTTCTTCTGCTAGAGCTTGAATCCCCAAAATGGAAAGCCCCATTCTGCATACCTGCTCTCCCTTCAGGCCCTCTCTCTGCACCTGAGAGACAAACAGGATTAGCAAAACTGTCATCAATTTCCTCAACAGTAATGAGCCACCCTCAGTTCCATTTCAGGTATCCACTCCCGCATGCCATGATGCCATGGTTTCCGACTCTTCTCAAATACGATCCAATGTTTGTTGTGGAATGCTCTTTTTGTTTAAGGTTTTAACAGCATACATTAAGAACACGTAATAGTGGGGTTCATGGTGGCCTTTTCATGTAAGTTTCAGTGTTCCCTGATTCCTCCCTCAGCAACCACTGACTGCCTGCAGATCCTGTCATGAGATGAGTTCTCTATGCTTAGAGATCAATACTCTTCCAGTGACCCAATTCCATGACCTTATGAGTGCATGGGTCCTACCAAGAGTGACTCACCACAGATCCTGGCACACCAGGGGGTCCTGCAGGCCCCACATCTCCCTGCAGAGAGAAAGCACATCAACAGTTATTGTTGCCACATTCGCCTTTTGCCTTTTCCCAGGCTTTTACTTATCCTGAGCACCAAAAAAGATCCTCTCTCTGTGTCCCATCACACATATCAGCAATTTGTTTAGACATCCACCTATTTCATAGTATTCTGGAAGAGCACCCAATTCTTATCTCACCATCTAGCACATAGGCTACTGGAAGGTATGAGATTTTTTTTTTTCATTTTCTCTTACCAATGTCCACCTTTAGCTGGCTGTTCTGTGAGATTTGTCATAACTACACACTGTCTTATAAATAGCACTGGACCACCTTTCTGGAGATACCAGATATTGCAGGCTCTTTGCTGGACACAGAAACAGCAGGAATTTCCACCTTTGCAGAGAACCTTGTGCCAAGTTCCTGGTTTAGCATTTTATCAAACATCTACCCAATGAGTACAAAGAAAATGCTGTGAGGATTCCCATGCATTTTCATTATCTACAGACAGGCATACTCCATGTCTTCTCTTTCTTCATGTGTGGGTCACGTGGGCTACGTTGCTCTGCTTCTATCTGATTGCTCAGGTACCAGATAGAACCTTAATTCTAAATGAGATGTATCTGTCAACTATGGTAATACAAATCCCTGGATTCCATGACTCCAGTGGCCAATAGCTAAGGCAAGGACATTGCATTTATGTAACACCCCTAGCAGGAACACTTTTCTCTTACCTACAGCCCTACTCAAGCAGTTCAAAGTATTACTGAGTAAGTGAGCAAATGAATGAATGAGGCACTGAACAAAGATGAAAGCCTGCTAAATCTCAAAGCTAAGTAGAAATAATTAGCGACTTTGGGCATGCTTGCCATTCTCTACCACATTTGGGTGTATGGTAAACTGATGAGGCACATGCCCTATCAGCTCTCCCTTCAGGCCTCCCTTTGAGTCTAAAACCAACTCAGGTACTTCTCTGTCCAACCCCACCATATCCTATCTCTTCCTGCAGAAAATAATAACCACCAAGTGTACTCTAGCCACCCCACTTGCTCTTTGATGTGTTTTTCATGCGCATGTTTGTTTACAGGCATGTTCAGGGCACGTGTGTGTGTATGCATGTGAATGCCAGAGGTTAACCTTGGGGGTCTTCCTCAATCACGATTTATTGAGGCAGGATCTTTAGCTGAACACAGAGCTTACCAGTTTGGTTATGCTACTTAATCAATCTGTCCTGGGGATTCTCCCCATCTCTGACTTTTCCACCTACCAGATGCCAGCGTTGCAGGCAGGGCACCACACCAGTTTATTTCTTTATTTAAACAGGGTTACAGTGCTTTATTTACTGAGCATCTTCTCTGCCTCTCCAGTTACTCTTTTCTACGTCAAAAAGCTTGCATAGCCGGGCAGTGGTGGCACACACCTTTAATCCCAGCACTTGGGAGGCAGAGGCAGGTGGATTTCTGAGTTTGAGGTCAGCTTGGTCTACAGAGTGAGTTCCAGGACAGCCAGGGCTACACAGAGAAACCCTGTCTCAAACAAACAAACAAACAAACAAAAAAAAAACCTTGTATAAAACACAACAGAAACCTGCATCTTTACAAGCAAATTTCAAATTTAGATTTAAAAAATCTGCAAATACTTGAGTGACAGCTTCCCTTGCTGTGTATTCATTTTTGTCTCTCACCAAAATAATTGAGTTCTGCTTGACAGGAACCCTTACTTTCTCTGTTACCACACAAGGGACACATGCAAATGCATGTACACTCACTCACTCACTCACTCACACACACACACACACACACACACACACACACATACATGCACACCTGCACATGCCCACATCATGCATTTAAAGCATTCTATAGTTTGTCCAGGCACCTTCATAACAAGTACTCGTGAACATACATGTCCCATGTACTCAAGTTCTAGCTCAAATAATTTGTCTACATTTCTCTATGGATATTTGGCTGGTTCTACTTACTCTATACCTCCACAAGCTTTATTAATACTTTGGTAACATATGATTGGCCAAGGCTTGTCATAGTTAGGTTTTCCATAGCTCAGATGAAACACCACAACAAAAACAACTTGAGAAGGCAATGATTTATCCAGCTTACTCTTCATATCACAGTCCATTATCAAAAGGAAATCAAGGCAGGAACTTACACAAAGACCATGGAGGAATGATGCTTACTGGTTCATTTCTTATGGCTCACACAGCCTGCTTATGACACCCAGGACCACCACGCAGAAGTGAGCTGGTCCCTTTCATGTCAATCATGAAATGCCCTAGAGGCATGTCTACAGGCCAATCTGATAAAGACATTTTCTCAATTGAGCTTCTCTCTTCCTAAATAACTCTAGCTTGTATCAAGTTGACATAAAACTATAGTATAGCACATACCTATACTGTAATTTTGTGTGGATGTGCCACTCACATATAGGCAGGCAACATTATAGACAGCTAAATAATGAATGAATCTCTGTGGCTCATTATGAGAAGGCATAGCTTGTCATTAACATGATTAAACAAAAGCAATTACAAATAACAGTCATGAAATAAATCAATACATGTTTTAATCACTTGCAGGTCATAATAAGATAAAATCTCTTGGTATATTCAATTTTCATTGAGCAAGGTAATATCCTAATATTCATCCGTAACAATTGTGTAAGCATAACCAATAGTTATTGGGCAGTTTCTATTGGTGATGCCATTCTCCAAGGACCTAAGACAGATGAAGTCTTTCTCTGAGTTAACAATTTTTTCTATTTGAGAGATGAAGGAACCGAAGCAGAGAAATATAAATTTTTCAAAAATTTAATAGTGAATAGTTTAATAGTGAATATATTCAAATCTTTTCTAGAGTCATATTTTGAATTATAGAAAATGACTTTTTTTTTTTACTGATTGATTTAACTACTGAGAAAACTAACCCCTAGGATGACTCCTCCCATATTCTAGTATTGGTACACATTGCAAGAATCTTTACATTACAGTGGTCTCTAAGTGCCCAATTGTAAGTACAGAAGGAAGCTATTGTGATTTCCACATTGAGATTCTAAGAAGGGCTGTGGCTTCTACTGGGTGGTTTGTCATTTCTGTTTACTCAAACCATGGGCTCTGGGAAGCAACCTGCACACAGCACTATGGAGAAGCCTCATAGGCCCAAAGCACCAAGCCCACCAATGACTAACCACATAAGAAAAAGAATTTTAGATCCTACAACCCTAGAGCACTCTTGAAATAACTACAGCCCACCTCAGGAGACCTCCTGAGCTGGGATAACATGTGTCCCTAGATTATTGCTCTGAAATACCATGAAATCTTGAAGGATTTCTGATAAACTACAGAGGTTTGGAGTAATTTTTTTGGGGGGGTAGGTTTCAAAACAGGGTTTCTCTGTATAGCCCTGGCTGTCCTGACAGAGGTTTGGAGTAACCGGTTTGTTTGTTTTTTTTTTTTTTTTTTTTTTTTTTTTTTTTTTTTTTTTTTTTTGGTTTTTCAAAACAGGGTTTCTCTGTGTAGCCGTGGCTGTCCAGGAACTCACTCTGTAGACCAGGCTGGCCTCGAACTCAGAAATCTGCCTGCCTCTGCCTCCCAAGTGCTAGGATTAAAGGCGTGCACCACCACCACCCGGCATGAGTAATTTGTTATATAGCAATGGCTAACTGACATACTAGAGATGATCTACTTCAGTTTTCAACACAACCTAAGATGCTCTGATGTATATCACTGTCCATGTTATATGGTCATGTGGATTTAATAAAATCTGTCACGGGGTCTTAGGCAAGATGATATTTTTTGTTCTGTCTTTTGTCTGTAAAAAGAATGTCCCAGGGCTGGAGAGATGCTCAGTGGTTAAGAGCACTGACTGCTCTTCTGAAGGTCCTGAGTTCAAATCCCAGCAACCACATGGTGGTTCACGACCATCAGTACAGCTATGGTGCACTCGTATACATTAAATAAATAAATCTTTGAGCTGGGTGGTGGTGGCGTACGCCTTTAATCCCAGCACTTGGGAGGCAGAGGCAGGCAGATTTCTGAGTTCGAGGCCAGCCTGGTCTACAGAGTGAGTTCCAGGACAGCCAGGGCTATACAGAGAAACCTTGTCTCCAAAAAAATAAAATGTCCCAATGGTTCCAATGTCATTTTTCAATGACTGTGAGACAACAAAAGTCTATAAAATCTCATAATGAGATGAGAGCCACTAGACTATGTGAGCCTGGCTGATTTGTAATGATCTCTAGCAATGGCCCAAGTAATGTGATGACCTGTGACACAGACCATCCACCTTTGCATGAGAAGCAATAACTCACCATCTCCCCAAATATGAGAGCATAAACTAAGTCTTCTAATGCAACAGAAAGATTCATAATACAAGCAACACACACACACACACACACGCAAAACAGGCTTGTACAACAATCATCATTCTTTGATCTTACTGACTTGAACAAGTAACTCATTTTAGGATTTTGCATCCCTGCAGGAGCATATTAAAATCCTAATACTAGAATAATACAGCAATTCAAATCTCAATTGTAAAATAAGCCAGCCAGGGAAAAAGTTAACTCAGCTAGAAATGAAGCCAAGGTGAGCAAGAGAGGAACATAACATTCCCCAGCCCTGCCCCTCTGTTGGCATTTGCCCCTAATTTCTACTGACTGACTCACAGCAGCACACCGCAGGTGCATCTGCAAAGCCTTCAAGGAAACGTCTTCTTTTACTTTAACTGTTCACAGGAAACCCATCTGTCCCAAGATGACCACCATCTGCCTCCTGCTAGAGTCACTTTGAGAAGCAGAGATGCAAGGTTGCTCTGATCCAGCCACCCCTAGGCTCCCCATCCACCTCTGTGTGGGCCACTGTCTCATTTCTTCTAAATTCCTCTAGGATTTGGTAAGAAGATCCTCCAAGGTCCTCCCCCAGGTCTACCTCATCATCCTTCCTGCTGTGAAACCAAACCCACACCCACTTCCTTCTGCACTCAGACTGGAATGTTAGGCATTCATCTTCATTGCCACTTCACATCCTGGAAAGAACTTTACTTGGGGCCCTTTTGATTAAGATGCAAAATTCTAAGCACCACATTTATTAAACTAAGCCTTGCTGAAGGCACTCCAGTGTGAAGGGATCTGGCAACTAGTGATTTCAGAAATGATACAAAACATTTGTAAGACTGTTAGGGAAGAGAGAAACAAATGAAGGGAAGAGTACAAAGAAGTACAGGGGTGTTTTTATGTTTATTGTTTTTACTTATTCAGAGCATCCCTCAGTCCAAACAGCATTTTAGATAGCCAAAGATTTTAGTATGTCTGGATATCATGTGTGTTTTTTTTTTTTCCATTTGGGGTTTGTTTTTAGTGGGCATTTATTCTTGAGGTGGGAAAACAATTCAAATGCAAACGTGATTAGGGAGTTCCTGATGCCCAGTGAGCTTCTTCTGTGTGCACCCTCTTCCCAGAGCTCAGTGTGCCCCTCCCCCAGGTTCTGCCTGCTTACCTTCTCTCCCTGCAGTCCTGCTACACCAGGAAGTCCAGGTCTTCCCTGGGAGAAAAGAAAGCAAAGGTGGATTATGGCAGGCCCCCTGGATGTAGGAGTGGGGATGGGACCTCCAGGAAGTGTAGCTTGAACAGTTGGGGTCTCCTCATGACCCATGTTCCCTGATTCCTGTTTCCCAGCTAGTTTCCTTTCCTTCTAGGAAGTTCTTCCTTGGGGAACCTAAATCCAGCATCACCACATTGCCATTTCTGGAATCATGCCGGTATTGCAACTGGACATCACAGTTGAGAAAGCACACAAGGCCACATCTTGCATAAAGATAGAAGTGCCAGAGAGAGGACCTCACGTAGGCAGAAGCATGAAGAACCCAGATTTGCCTTGGGCCAGAGAGCAGAGGGCAAAGTCTGATGGAATCCTTTGGAAATGCTGGTCCCACGTAGTCTCCAAATTCGAGAAGAGTCTGCCTACACTTAGGCCAGGACTAGAAAATTGTCATAGGGAAACTGATGACCAAAGAGGTAGCATATGAGATGCCAAAGGCATGGAGATACTGTTCTTTGGGTCCTTACACGATGATGGTTCCTTCTGATAGAAAGAGTAAGCATACACGGCAGCTACAAGGGAAGGGATTTGCCCTTTATGCTTCTGTGTTACACTCCTCAGGAAGTGAAAGTACTTGCAGGAGAGATGGACAAGCTGTGGCCATGCACCAGGGGATGGAATGCAAGGAGAATTTATTGTAATCCACAGAAATGTGGCCATCTGTGCCCCGCTCTTGTACTTCCTTCTGTTTCATAGAAGTCCAATGATGCCATCAGTCTGCAGTTTCTAGTTTGGCCTTCCAGAGCCAAAGCCATAGATGCACTTTCTCATGAACAACCCTTGGGTCCATGACAGGATTTCTGTATGGATTTCACAGTTCCATCTCCTTTGCCCATATCAACACATCCTACTATACACAGCCCCATCTCCTTCATCTGTATCAAGTATCCAGCTGGGCTCAACTCATTCTACATGCTGAGCACTCAGGCTACTTCTAATTGTTTCTCCCAGAGGTGTGTGGCAGGCACTACCCCTACATGTTCACCCCTCTGAGTATGCGCATTATCTAAGGGATCACACTATGACAACATATCTTATTAAGCAAGGTTCAATGGATGCAAAGCAGTGGGGTTGTTGGAATCCCTGCAGTGTTGTAGTTCACAGAATCAACACAGTTGAGGTCCTTGGCCTTGCACTTACTTTGCTCCCATTGGGTAGGAAAGAAGCTGGGGTTTTTAGGGAGGTTTACTCAGTCCTGTGTCAAGGACCATGACCCATCAGCCCCAGAACCCACCTACCTGCTCTCCAGTCTCTCCAGGCTTCCCAGGAAATCCATCCAGGCCTCGCTCTCCCTGGCAAAGAAGGAAAAATAAAGAATCAACAGTAACCAGGGAACAGTGACTCCCTGTGGTCATTGTCACAGAAAGGAAGGGTAATCTTGGGATATGAATGCCTAAGCATGCTCAGATCCCCCTCTCTAAGCACATCACACAGGACAGCTCTGGAATAGATGTCATAGGGATCAAAGTACAGAGGTGAAAGACCACAAAAACTATAACCATATCTCTGTTTCCTTCTATGACCCAAGGATGACATACTCTCCTCATCACATGAACTTTTATGTGAGTAAAAGAAATAGATACCTGGTGTATGTAGCAAAGTTGACAAAATGCCAGGTATACTATATCTTATCCAGCAAGTATGAGCATCCAACAGACTCTCAGCCCTAGGAATAGACCTAAGAATTGACCTCTGGCCAACAGCAAGCCAGCATCCAGCCATCTATCTAATCCCCACCCCATCTGCTAACATTCATATGCAGTTGAATCTCTTATTCCATGTTGTACTTAGGACAAGCATCCTCCTTGTAATTTGTGGGAATAATAACCCTTGCCCAAAGACACTAAGATAAATCAGTGAGATGGGCCATCCTTCTCTCTGGTGCATGCTAGCTTCCTTTAGATGGAGTCCATGGAAGTCAGTGTGTTTCATATGAATAACCTGCTGTCTCGTATCCTCACCTGGAGTCACCCCCCAGAAGGATGTGAAGGCTCAGGCGAAAGAATAGAGTAGACACTCCAGTAGAGCTATCGGTGCTAATATTAGGTACCTCTTGGGGATCCTCAGCTGGCATGGCTTCCTTCTTTCCCATGTCCACCTGCTTTTCTTTCTGATGACTGCCCGGATCCCCTAGGGCTCCGCTTGAAGTTGCTTTCTTGACCTCTCTAGCTAATTAGATACCCTATTCTGCTCTAAGGTGCACTCATTATCCTCTTCTTCATCTCCCCCATTTTGATTTGCATTTATTATTCTATCTACAGATTGCCCCATTCTTCATACTATTCTGTCCCTCAGGCCCAACCTAGAACCTCATGGTACAGCTCCAGGTGATACTGGGTCACAGAAACACAGGAAAAATGACTCTGGACTCTTTGGTTTCCCTATGGCCTTATTTTCCAAATTGCTGTTGTTTCTTTGTTTTGTCTTTTCTTTTGTTTTGTTTCCCTAACATGGGGGCCTCTTTCCTTCCAGAAGTTGTCTTTGAACATGTGAATGAAGAGTCCCATCAGTCACTGAACTATATGAGGAGCTCCACTACCTCTGTGACTCCAGAGCAAGTGGGGCTTTCCCAGGAGAAGGCTGTCCTACTTCTATTCCCTCTGAGGACTGCTGGCTAACTAGGGGATGATCCTCTCACTGACAGACAAAGACTGATGCTTTTTACCCAAGTGTAATAGGAGACACAGCCGAACTGCCCAACAGAGCTTCCCAAGTGCTACACCCCAGTCAATCTCCTGCAGCTACCCCAATGGCCTCCTCCCCAAACCCAATGGCCTGAACTCTAGGGTTGTGCCAGGAAGCCAGCTCTCTTACCTCATGACTTTTCACTTCTTTTCATCTGCACCCAGGCAAATAAAACCATCTCAGGTGTTTTCTATCTTCTATAAATTATTTAACATGTCTTGAACACCGACTTCTACTTTCAAGTACCATATGGTAATTCTTATAGAAAGCCCCCTTATCATAGGGAGCTCTGGCCATGGAGATGTGATGTCTGCATTTTCCTCTCTGCCCAAAGGTTCCAAATATGTTATTATGGCTTATCTCCTTCCTATCCCTTATAATGTTGGCAGGCTTGAGTACAGACAAATGAGAAAGCCGAGACTCATGCCGAGTTTAGAAGCTATTTGATCAAGCTGAGTATGTGGAAGTGGAAGCAATTCTGGGCATCCTGACCCTAAATCCTCTGCCTATTTCCACTACCCCAAGGCCTTGTTCATGGGTTCCCTTTTGATGTCTAGGTTGGATGAGTTGAAGGAGTATTAGTGTCCATGGGCCCCATTCCTCTTCCATAGCTGGGATTATGCCTGTGTCCAATGTCACAAGGATATAACCACGTGATACAAACAGTAAAAAAGCAGGAACTCCTGAATTTCAGTGCAGAATGCTCTCCCTGATAAATGTCACCTGGCACTTGGTCCCTCCCCAGAGCTCACAGCAAAGGTAGGTCTGATAACCAGGTAGCAATCTGCTTCAAAGCAGAGGACTCTACCTAGGGCCCAAGTCCTCCACTACTTAAGTCTTCATATCCGAAGACCAAATTGAGTACTCAAAGTTCAGAGCCCAGAATTCCCCCAGATATAGCTCAAACAGGAGAGAGCAAAGATAGGGCAGTGTTACAGTACTTTCTCTGTCCAATCACATTAGGGCAGTGACAGGTCTGTGATTGGACAGGAATAGGGAGGTGGAGCTAGAAGTTGAGGAGGAAAAAGGGCAGAGAGCAGGAAGGGGGAGGATCTTCATTATGGGGGCAGAGGAAGATGACTCAGCCACCGTGTGGTTATAACAACCAAGTTAACGTTTTTACAAGGTTAGGATAATTGGGATAAAATTTGTCTTTATCATTGGGCTCTGAAATTGTTGTATTAGTATCTTGTAAATTGTTATCTTATTATTATATAAACCTGATTAGATAATTAAGCCTTAAGAGTCATGCTTTACCAGGTACTAGGTGCTAGATGAATGGTTGTGGGGGTGTGTAAAGTGTTGCATGTGAGTGAGATGTTGCTGCTACCTGGGAGAAAATAACAAGAACCTACCAGGACATAGTGTTGTGGCTTGACGGTACCAGCACTAGGACATTACTGGAGGGAAAGAGAGTTTGTGGGGTGGATTCATTTTTTAAATATTCCCGCAACAGGGCATATTTTGCAGGACACCTGGACCTTGTCAGCTCAGTAGTCTGCAATAGATGCACCAGGCAGCAAGTAGGAATGAAAACAGAGGAGCATCCATCAGAGATGAGCGGAAATGCTGAGAAATGCAGATGAGAGAAGCAGGGAGTAACTGACAGAAAAACCAGGCACTGAGGTAGACAGCAAGTCAAGGACAAGAAAGAAATGGAGGGGAAGGGACACAGAAACACTAGGACAGGGAGAAAGGGACAACAGCAAAAGAGCTTAGGAGAGGGCCAGAGACAAAGAGAAAGAAGGAAGACTGAGGACTGGGCCAAAGAAACATAGACATACAGAACACACACAGAGGAGAGACAGACAAAACATAGGGTGAAAGAAATACAGGCAAAGAGACAGAGGGACAATGGAGAGAGATAAACAAAGGGGGAAGAAAGAGACCCCAAGCACAGAGACTGAGACAGAAAGCTAGGCTATATACAGGAAAGAACGCAGAGTGCAGCATAGGACAGCAAAGCCGGGAAATGTAGAGCTCAGAGTTGTAATCCTGGGTCTGCCCCATAGCTGTCTCCATCTCTAGGCTCACTTCTTTTCTTATGTTGAGGTTTAAAAAAAACATGAAAATGAAACAATGCAGTTGCATATTAAAAACACTAACTGGAGTGCCCAACCTATTCTTAGGGACCACATACAGCAAGGATAGTTCTTAGTTCAGTCCAGCACAAAATCATGACTTACTTAAAATGTGTAAGAGTTTCAATAGGTATTTATTTATTTTTTATGTATTTATAGTTCAATAACATCATTCCTGAGCCTAGACTTTGTAGATAACAATACAGTGGTATAATACAAATAGGGACAATTCTGTGTGGTCTCTGCTTCCCATATCCTTAATTCAGTAGGGAATCCATGTTTTAATCTGCTGAAATGAGAACCAACCTACTTAAGCATGATGTAAATATACAATGAACCCCTCATGTGTAGTGAAGGAAACCCAGTCTCAGAAAACAAATGGAGCAAGCTGCTTAGATGGCTTCCCAGAACTCATGTGAGGTTCCCATAGTCCAGTCTACAAAGTCTATGGTCCCTGGCTGCCATTCCCCATGTCTGACAGCAGAGGGGACAACCATCCTATTCACAGAGGAATGGGCTCAGCCACTCCCATCCTAGCTGATTCAGCCCAATAAACTAACACAAGTATAGTCTCTGATCTGGGAAGTTAAAACCTCATCCGAGGTCTCAGGTTCACAAACAGGTATACCACAGCCCAGATCATCTGACTCATTTCACCAGGCCTACCTCCCCTTGAGCCATCCTTCAAGAGTGGAACAGCTGCAACATCATCTCAGAAGCCCAGTTTCCGCAGCCATGAACAATTGCCTGGTCAAGGACTTTAGTGGGCTTGCTCCCCTCTATGCCTTGGTAGATATATCTTACAGATTGCTAACCTTCCCGTATCCAGTAGCCTGAACCATCCACATCTCTGTCCCCTGACCACAGGGACCTCCTTGTACTACATGGATTTCAGTTGTCTCCCCAGACACCTGAGGAAGTTCTATCTCCCATCTGCAGAGAACACACTCTTATCAATGTAGGCTACCAGTGACAGAGGGAGCTGGGTTCACAAACAATGCATGCTGCAATGAGGCCCAGCAGATAGAAGGACCTGTCTCTCAGGAGAAGATGGAAACTTCTTTCCTGCTGATATAAGAAATCAGAGTGGTTCTTGAGAGCATAAGCTATTTTAAGCATACATCAAACATAAGAACTGGAAAGGGGCCTAATTCAAAATGTTCAAAGTCAGGAAAATGGATATTCAGAGAAGAATCCAGCTAGTTCCAAGGAAGTCTGCATTTCTGACATTCATAGTATCCTGATTTTCGGATTACGTGATCCTAGACATAAAGGACTCAGACAATCCCTCCAGAAAACTCCTACAGCTAATGAATGTTTTCAGTAAAATGATAGGTACAAAAATAACACAAAAACATCGATCAATAACCTTCAGGTTGGAGGGGTAACTTGGCACTTAAGAGTACTGGCTACTCTTGCAGAGGATCCAAGTTGGCTTCCCAGGACCCACATGGTAGTTCACAATGGTTTGTAATTCCAGTTCCAAGGATTGGACTTCTTTTCTGGATTCTACAAGCACTGGACATCCACACGGTGCACTACATACATGCAAGCAGGCACCCATAAAATAAAAATGGATAAGTCTTTTGAACATACATAGGCAAGCCCATGGGTGAGTGAAATGAGTTAAGTGCCTATGAGGAAGCCGACAGGCTTACACCAGCATCTAGGCTGTAGATATACCAGGGCGGAGAAGGTAGAAAAGTAATTTTCACTACATTCCAACTGTACTAAAATAAAACTATATCACTTAATGAAAACATCCCACACAGGACGGAAGAAACATGCGCTGTAGGAAGAGAGAATGAAACGCAGCCTGCCAGAGTGTCAGGATCTGCACAAAGGAAGGAAGCAAAACCCAGCTCTAAAAAGCCCTTGTCCATGTCTTAAAAGGCTGGGTCAGGGAGGAGGGCTGTGAGCTATCACCAGCCACAATGTGAGGAGGGAAATTTGCAGCCCTTGACTTCCAGAGAAACTATGAACAGGCCTGGCATTACACAGATGGAAGGAACAAATGAGAGCTAAGAAATTATATTAGTTTCCATGTAAGCTGTGAGTCCCCGGCACCAACAAGGCTTTCTGAACTTTAATCCAGGAATCTTTAGCCTGGAAATGCTGACCTCGCCCAGGGCAGGAAGTCTGAAGGCCATAGTACCAAGTTTCTGGCCTTCTGTGCAGTTTCTTTTCAGGACATGAGATGAGCTAGCACCTGTGTGCGCACCTGTCATGCACATGTGCACATATAAACACAGGCACATATGAGTGTTTGCACGCATATACCCACACATGCACGTGCATGCACTGAGTGAAGAGGTTCTAGCATTCTCCTCCCTCTCTTTTCCATGGAAATGGTGACTAATTGACCAGTATAGATTATAAATACCTTTTCTCCTGGAGGTCCCCTTTCACCTCGTTCTCCTCGAAGACCCTGGGGGAAATAAAGAACAGTGACACACCTGCATGCAGTTCATCTCTTTAGACAAAGGACACCCTGACACCAATATGGTATCTATCCCTGGTGTGGAAGCTGGGGCTTCTCTAGACTCCACCTTCCTTCCCTGGAGTGGATGACTTGTGCACATGGGTAAAAATGGCTTATACCAAGGACCTGACACTCCCAGGTTCTATCCTGCTTCACTGGGGAAAGGGACCAGGAATATGCATTTAAACTTGTTCCCCCAGTGACTCACAAGTACCATAGCATTTAAGAATCTCTACTCTAAGAGAAACTAAGTTTTCCTTAGCATCCAACCAGCAAGTGCTTACTGCATAGGTTGAGGTGAAAGACTGGCTGGAGAGCCAGCTCCTGACACCTGCAGAGAGGGACAGAGCCACCTCCCAGAGAAGTATCTTTACTTACTGGAGCTCCAACTTGCCCAGCAGGTCCTGGTAGTCCAGGCGGTCCCTGGGGCCCCTGCAGAAGAGAGTCCCCAAAGAGGGATGGGGTGGAAAAACAAAAAGACAAGAGCTTCTCAGCCAATGTTCTGCCAGAAGTCCATGGTTCTACCTAGGCTACAGGTGCTACCCACACCGCCCATACAAGGGGTTCCCAGCCCACACTTCCTGACCTCTGCCTCATCACCCATGGCTGGTCCTTCCATCTGATACCAGGTAAAGCCATACTCACAGCCAGGCATGTTGAACTTCAAGGGAAGGCTAAGAGTTCTATCTCAGAGCCATTCTGAACCTACATGACACCATCCTACTTCCACTTGCCCCAAGTCCCTCAACCTTTTCAGGATCTGACCCCATCAGACTAGAGGCTTCAGGATGTGTGCAACTGATTGCTGTGCCTGATATTTTCAAGTTGCCTCAGAATTCTGAGCAGTCTGACTGACTGGAAACTTCCAGTTAGAGGACAGTACATTTTGTACATATCTATTAGAAATCTGCTAGAATAAAAAAAAAAAGGCATTTCTTCTGTCAAAGTTATCTCAACTTTCATAAACTACCCAACAGCAAAAAAAGCAAAAAAATGAAATTCATATTACATCACACAGACAGACAGAAAGATAACACAGACACATACACACACACCACAAACACACACAGATGCTCATAGACATACACACTGCACACACACACACACACATACACACACACACACACAGCCACACACCTACATGCTTTATGTGCTTCAATGATGAGTTGAAAATGAAGAAAATGAAGAATGATGCCTAGGCCATACATTGCAATAGTATCCTGGCTACCAAGCACCAATGGAAGAGGAGGACCCCTCAAGTCTCTATTGCTATAGAGAATAATAATTTTTCAACTGTATGACCTACTATTAAAAGGATATAGGAGGAATTATATATGTGTAGATATATGCCCATATGTATGAAAGTGCATGAGAAGTAGGCAGAAACCCATCCAAGCATGTCATCAATGATTAAAGCAACTGGCTTTGCACCCCCAAGAACTTCCTATACCCTGAGAATGTAAGCAGCTTTCACTAATACTTACCCTCATGCCCACTTCTCCAGGAAGCCCCGGCTCTCCTAGCTCTCCTGGATCTCCCTGCACAAAATCAAAACATGATGACAGACAACACAATGCATACCAAACTGGTTGCAAGATGCTTAGGTGTCCATTCCCCATAACTCAGAACTCATAAGAAGTAAGATGACTACCAGAGATAAATTGCTAAGTATTGACAACAGAACTTACTCTCATGCCTTTACTGCCGTCTCTTCCAGGGGGCCCAGGTGGGCCCAGGGATCCCTAGAAGAAGAAGAAGAGAATACCATTTTCAATGGAGTAGTAAAGAAAGTCTCATTCATGGGGAAGAGGCTAGACCAGGAAAATAGGTTCTCATTACCATGAATGTTCCTGTAGCCTCAAGTACACTTGTTGACAACAGTTCTCCATGCCATCTTTGCCTATAGCACCTTTTCATAAGCATATGAAGAGATAGTAGCAATGCAGAGCACACAGGGAGATGGGCAACAGCTTCTAGGACCCTCAGAAAGAAACCTGAGTACCATACAGAATACACTCACTTGTTTACTGGTAAACAGTAGCTACGGCCAAAGCCACTATGGCCTTTTTTTTTTCTTTCACTATGGGCTCAGAGGAGTTAGAGAGTTAGTCACTCATGTGGAATAAAAAAGAGTCTTTAGTCAGCAACTTTTATATCTATCCAGGATTTGGGGAAAGGAAAGAGTTGTATTGATCTCTAGGTTCATTTGTCATTTGTCATTCTTATGTGAGTACAACGAGGTGTATGACTAACTAGGAAAGTTTCCCAAGAGGAAGGGTTGCTCTGAATGAACAGTGTTTCTGTGACCCAGTTTCTAGGACATGGGTCACTCTTGGGCCTTTTTGGGTCAGACTGTCATAATCATCTTCTCTGGGGGAGTGCTACCATGGCAAGGTGTCCTTCCTTAGTTTCCATTTACACATCAGCAAAATGGGGGAGAAAAACACCTTATTTGGTTCTCCAGGGATAGGAAGAGCTAATTACTCCAGGTAGAGGTAAGTCTTGAAGAGAGTGAGTATTTGCCGAATACAAATAATTAGCCACAATTAGCTCTTTCTAGAAAGAACCAGCAGTGATAACAATTATGTAACAATTATGATTGCTTTAAGAAACAATGAAAATGCTGTGACCCTGGGTTCATCATTATTGCATGTTTACCATGAACCCTGTACTAGATGCTCTGCAGGCATCTCCATAATCAACATTAATCTGCATCTCACTTAGCTCATGAAACAAAAGCACAGGAAGGCGAGGCTCTCCCCAAAGCCACAGTATTTACTGTAGAGAGCTTGACTCAGGGCCCCAGAGAATGCCCTTTCACTTCTGCCACAGCATCTGCACACACATCAGCCCAGTATCTGCTTCACAATCCTACAGACCACAGGCTATTAGCCCCACTCTACCTGTGCTCATTATGGAACATGGCATGGTCTCTCAAGACCATCCAGAAATCCACAAGGCACTATGAGAAAGGTTGGAAGAATTAATTCTGGAGTATACGCTCATAGCTCCCCATGTCCAAGGAACATGTCCTCAGCCTTCCATCTCAGCAAATTCCACCACACTAGAAATATTGCAGTCCCTTTACAACGTGGAAGTATACTATCAGTACAGGGCCAAGAGGCTGGAATCATGGTCAAAAGTAGGGAAAGATCAAAACTACTTACGTTCCACCTGTCTCTGAGGCACATGTCCAAAATCACCTCCTTCACTGTTCACCCATCCATTGGAAGTACCCCGGCCTCCTTAACTATATATATCCCTCTATCCTACATTTAAGTCCAAGGTTTTCCAAAAGAGAAATGTCACAAAAGAATAAGTACATCCTCTGAGAAATTTCTCTCCAGGGTGCTTCACTCAGGAAAAGGTCTATCTGGGCACTTAGTAGAGAGATTTTTGTCCAACACACTGGTTACCCACTTGAAATAGCACGCTCTTGGAAAGGCCAGCCTTGTCTTCTGGCTCCTACAGGTTTGGAAATTCTGCAGCTGAAAGCAGGGAAGAGGTGTCAGATGGGCTCCTGCCTTGGGAATAAAAAGTGAGGACAGCAGGACACAGTTGGTCCAAGGGGCGTCTAATAAAGGGAATTGGAGGGTGGGGAGAGACCAATGACAATGCCAAAGAGAACTCTGGAGAGTTCCGGAACCTCTGCCTGTCCTTCAGTTGTCTCTTTTCTAGCTTGTTGGTTCTAGCACAGAGACAACCAGAGGAGGCACTTATGAGTCTGTTTCATCCATTCTCTTGGATGGGGAAAACAAGAGGATGTTCCCAGAGTCTTGATATGGCACAAGGGCTATGAAGATGTTCCCTGGGCATCAATTCTTTCAAGAGCCCTTTGGTTTTTAAGGGAAGGATATAACAGACCCCTGTTCCAAAATATACAGCCCACATGAGCAAAGTGAACAGCCCAGTGTTGGAGGAAAGCAAAAAGTCTCAAGAACTAGCAAACTTGAGTCTGGCGCCTTAGACCACTCGGCCATCTATGGTCACTTAATCTTTGACAAAGGAGCTAAAACCATCCAGTGGAAAAAAGACAGCATTTTCA